>NW_006760395.1:2175196-2180124 GCF_000271605.1 Fomitiporia mediterranea MF3/22 | reverse complement strand
AGTCATTAAGGAGTTCAATTACAATCCAAACATATGTATCAATATAATACATTACAATGATACTGAACTAATACATTGTATTGATATATTAGACTCTGGTACAAATGTACACACAACTCCATACTTGTTCTGTCTTACAAACGTTTGGAACTCGACCCTAATAAATGTTACAATTGTGAATAAATCATCATTCACACTTAGCAAAAGTAGAGTGATGACATTTAACATAAAACTATGAGACAAAGCTAATGAGCATACTAAGGTGAATATGATTTCACTACAAAACATATACTATCATCCCAATCTGAACTTCACACTTGTTAGTGAAGTACTATTATACAAAGCAGGATATGTTTTAACAAAAACAAATGATGAATGTATTATTTATTCTCCTGCTCATACAAAGATTGGTGAAATACATGTACAAAATAACTTGTATATGATAGTTTCTCATCATAATAAACAATCTATTAATGTAATCACTATTGTTGATTTACATTGACAAATGGGTCATGTTAATTTTGATTACTTGTGCAAACTTATACAAGAGTATCCTGAGATTATAAGTCAAAGGATAACAGACAATAAAAATGCACAGTGTACAGATTGTATCAAAGCAAACATACAATGTAATGAAATACCAAAAATACAAACAACACCTCTTGCACAATCTTATGGAGATCATCTCCATATTGATATTTGGGGACCTGCCCCAGTACAAGCTTACAGCAAGTACAAATATCTTTTTACTATTGTAGATGACACTACACAATGGGTAACTATACTACCTATGCAGCATAAAAGCAATGCTTTTACTGAATATGTAAAGCATACAACAAAACTCTTTATACAGTACAGTATAAGAGTTAAAACTCTCTAAAGTGATAACAATACAGTGTTCCTAAGTAAAGACTTCACTATGTACATTGAAAGTCAAGGAACAATACATAGATTAACAGTACACAATACACCACAGTAGAACAGAGTTGTGGAACGTATGTATAAGACTATCTTTAACAGTGTATGTATGTGTCTGTTATCAGCAAAGTTACCTATGAAATTCTGGGTATATACAGTACAATATCAAACATTTATTCATAACAGAACACTGAGAGTTGCTATTAATTTCGCAACACCATATTACAAACAGTATAACAAACATTATCAAATAGATAATATACAAGAATTCAGTGTATATTGTATCATACAGAACGAACGAACACATAAACTACAACCTAGAGGCTAACATGCACAATGGCTAGGTTATGATAACAACAGTAAAGGTCACTTAGTGTGCCATGATAATAAAATTACTGTCAAACACAACATACAATTCATAGACAAACCAATGTCTAGGATTGAAGGGGAGAATAATCATAACAATAATACATCAAACAATGAAACTCTTCCTAATAACAATAATAAAGATAAAGAACCTGTCATACAATACTCTACACAAGAGCAAAGACTGGTTAAACAAACTATAGGTTTAAATTACAAAGACAATATAAACCTAGCTATGTATCTAACAGAATTTAACAAATTCCTCAACAAAGTCTATAACAATCCATTAATGTATTATGATGCTATAACACATATAGACAAAGAACAGTGGATCAAAACTATGAAGGATGAAATACAGTCACTTCAACAACAAAATGCATGGATATATACTATCCCCCCTACAAATACAAATGTAATTGGAATGAAATTTGTCTATAAAATCAAAAGACTGGCTAACAGCCAAATAGACAAATACAAAGCACAATTTGTAGTGCAAGGATACACTCAAAAGAATGGAATAGACTTCTATTCTGACAACTTATTTGCTCTAGTAACAAAACTATTAACAGTACAATTATTGTTATCTGTAAGGAAACTCACTGTTCCTCACAAGAGAATTCTAATCACCCTTAGTTCACTCAACTACTGACTGGGATAACCTAGTACTCGAGCGAGGGGTCAGGGGAAAAGAATCCCCTTTACCCAGCAGTCAATACTGTCTTTTATAAGGGTATACATGTGTAGATACATGAGGAGGAAGTGTAACTAACTACAATGAGAATATATGTGCTTGTGGGTCCTACTGTGTAGTGATCTGACACAATCAGCAATGTAGTAGTAATAAAATACGAACCAGTAAATCAAATCCTTACACTTGCCCTCTAGCATTTAGTCCTAAATGCTAAAAATCAGTAGAAAAGGCAGAAAACTTACTTAAAAGTAACAGTTAGTAACAAGTAAATAATAAAATACCTTGCCCATGCATATGGGAAACATCCTCATAATGTAGTACTGCCTCTCTGAAGTGATCCAAAGTTGATCTGATGAGTATTGAGATGGTGGTGGCATTCTGGACAGTGAGTAACATGGTTCTGAACCATGTGAAACTAGATAAAACATTAATATAATTAAACGTGGTCAATATTACTGTATAGTCAATTGGTAGAAAAGTTGCCTCTTGATTGTTGTTATCAATACAACACTTTTCAAAGAGAATCGGTGGAGTTCCTGGGGAGATATGGTGTTTTGGCTCTTGAGTATTCTGAGACATACAGTGTAAATCAATATGTACAGAAATGGAAGTTCTGGCAGTGTAGTAATTGCAAATATTCTCTTCTCCTGTGTCTTTAGGAAGTGCAGAGGTAAATCCCTGATCAACAAAGCTATAGCCTTCTTCCTCAATAGAATGTATTAGTGTTGCAGCTTCTAGCTGACCTTGTGTGTTTCTCTACTCCTGTAGAATAGTCATACAATAATAGATAGTAGAGATGTATTCCAAAATTCCTCTGCTATGTCCTTGATTTTTCCAATAGACTAGTTCCTGCAAATGTAGTGCCTTACACTTGTATTGGTAGAATATCTCCAAATGTGTACTCTTTTGTATGCAATAACCAACTGTGACACAAAACTGGATATCCTGTTGAGCTTGATGTCCAAATACTAATTGCAGAGTGTAACATAGAGTGTAATATCTGTCCTTGAATGAAAATATCACCTCAAATTCAATAAGATCCTAAGGTATGAGCCTAATATTACTAGATATGTGTGTATATGTGTGGTATCTCAGTGTGCAATGAATGTCCTGCTGTATTCTCATACTGTTTCCTTGTGTCTTGACTCGTTTGTGTCTTTGTAAGTTGATTGATTCAATTCCTGAATTGTCTGAGTATACTTTCAATGTCTCATAGTGTGATGTTCTATCACAATGTGTCCAAGTAGCATTCTCTACTTTCCTGAGTACTGTAACTGTCTGTATACTGTGTTGTTCCATGTATGTCTCAATGAAATGTCCTGTCTGTATGCACAGTAGCACTGCCTGAAGTCCTGATTGTATGCTACCAATTCTCTGTTCATTTAGCAAATCCATGTGTGGATTGATACATTCTAGCATTGACTTCCTGTCTTTCTGTGTCCTTGTCCTTGTTCTAATGTATTCTTTCCTTGTGTACCTATCATGTGTCCTGTTTCCTGTAGTACTGATACTGTCTAGTACTGTAAAGTCCTTTGCAAAATCGTTCTGTAGCAATCCATGTAAGAGAAATGTATGTTCAAACATGTAGCTTGTATGCTCAAAGAGTGTGTATGCAATACAATGTGTGTGCCTCTTGCCCTCTCATTGAAATATGACTTCATTTTCAGTGTAAAACGTCTGGTACTGTCCTGAAACCTTTCTATAGTGTCTGGAGAGGTCTTCTGCATGATTCTGTACTTCAAACTGATTGTAGCTACTCATTCCTAGAGTAGATTGAACTGTATTATTGTCCAATAGATGTCCTGGAGTGTCCTAATGCTCTGTTTCCTTCTGTAGCATTGAAGTATCATGCCTGAATGCTTGAATAGTCTGATCAATCATTACTAATTCATTATTACTCTGATATTTGCTGGCTGTATACATATTGCCTTTGCTTTCCCTTGAAGCAGTGTGATAATCTGTTTGAGCAGATTGAGCAGATTGAGCAGATTGTCTAGGTTCTGAACCTGTTCTCTAGCTTGAAGTCACCCTCTGAACTTCTGTACTTTGTTCCATACAATGCATATTGTTTCCTAATCTCAGTAGTGTCTTACTGTCATTCTGATACATAGATTGTAACAGTTTTACATTCTGTAGGTTGTAATTGTCATCCTGTAGCTTGAATATCTCAATTCTTACTATGTATCCTGAGTATATGTGCTTTGCCTTGCTCAATGTGCTGATGTCTGTCTTCTAATGTGTGATGTAGCCTTCTAACTTAATAGAATACCTGTGTGAATCGTTTGGATTGAAATATTTCTCAGTATCCAAGAGTAGTCATATTTTATAGTCTAGTAATGCTTGATAGATTGTCCTGCTTGTGCAGTTTACTATTTACATTGCCTTGTAAACCATAATACTATCTGGCTGGTTATATTCTGATTGTCTAACATTCTCAGGTCCTTTCCTAATGTCCTGGTACACATTCCTGTTGTCTGTAAACAGTCTGTATTTCTTAAGAGTGTTGTTTCAATTTGTTGCTCTAAGAATTAGTAGTAGTGTCTCTGAAATGTCCATGTATGTATTGCCTTGTGCCTGTAGTGTCTTAGAATCCTTGAAACAATGGTTGTATGCATGTTTCCTAGTCCTTTCCATGTGCCATACATATCTGTAGTCTTGTAGAATACTTTCTACACTGTATGCCTGTGCTTTCAAGTGTAAAATGTTATTGTATACTGTATACAATTGTCTATCTCAATGTTTAGACTTCCTACAATGTTTATTCCTGTACTGAATGCCTGTAGTATGATGCCTAAGTACTGTAGTCTCATAGGGTCTCAAATATACTGAATTCGCCCTTTCAAATGCATTGTTTGTATGCCTGAACTTGTGTTCTGTTACTGAATCCTTAGTAGTGCCTTCACAAAGTATCCAAATTGATAAAACATGTATATTGCTACTAGATATGTAAGAA
>NW_006760395.1:2165031-2170737 GCF_000271605.1 Fomitiporia mediterranea MF3/22 | reverse complement strand
GTACAGTGATCTGACACAATCAGCAATGTAGTAGTAATAAAATACGAACCAGTAAATCAAATCCTTACATTATCTTAGGCAGTATCTAAGAACTACAAAATACATTAGATAGATGTAAAATCTGCATATCTTTACAGAGAATTAAATGAGGACGAACTCATTTATGTGAAACTGCTACCAGGCAGGCTACTTACAGATATTAAACCTAGACAGGTGTTACACTTAAATAAAGTGTTATACAGATTGAAACAAGCAGGTAGACAATAGTACAAGAAGATTACCAAACTACTGCTTAAGATTGGATTAGAACAAGCTAATTACAATCACACTGTATTTTACAAGAAACAAAATAATAAAACAATTCTTGTAACATTTATGTATGTCAACAATATTACAATTATTAGCAAAACTATTGTTATAATAACAGTATTTAAACATGCATTAAGACAACACGTTACATTTACTAACAGTAACAAAATACATTAGTTACTTAGTATTGAAATAAGCTGAGATAGACCTCAACAAATGATTAGCTTACAGCAAAAGTATTATATTGAAAGTATAATCAAGCATTACTACTTTGAAAACAAAAAGGTACTACAAATGCCTATTACTCCTGGAATAGATCTATCCAACAATACAAACAATACATACAATACAAACGAAAGTAATAATGAAACAATGCCATACATGAATATGGTAGGATTGTTAAGATATGTTGCAGACTGCACACAGCCAGACATATCTTATATTACTGGGCAATTAGCACACTACTTACAAAAGCCTCAAATGTATTACTACAAAGTAGTAAAACATTGCTTTGTGTATTTAAAATACACAACAAATTGTTGGCTTCAACTTGGAAGCACAAATGCCTTAAAACTACAAGGCTATTGTGATACAGACAGACGAATGATGGAAGGACATAAAGTAATAAACAGCTACATCTTTCAATTAGCTAAATCAACCATATCTTGGTCAAGCAAACAGCAAAACCTGGTACTACTATCTGTTTACAAAGCAGAGTTGCAAGCACTGGCATATGCTACTCAAGAAGCCATTTGGCTCAAACAATTCACCAAAGAAGTACTGTAGACTGAATCAGTACCCATTACAATTTATTACAATAATCAAAGTGTAATAAAGACTGTAAAGTCTGACAAAATAATGTACAACACTTGCACTAAACATCTTGATTTACAAAAAGACTTTGTGTGATGTTACATTCAAAACAATTACATTAATGTATACTATGTTCAATCACAGAACCAATTAGCAGACATCCTTACAAAGGCTCTCCACATCCTACAGATCAAGCATCTAAACAAACTATTAGGCATACAGTCTTAGTTCTTAATTAATGCTTGAAGGGGAGTATTAGATTGTGCTCTGGATTAGGAAATCCCCAATTGCCTTATGTAGAATTACTACACTTGGAATGTCTCAGACTATCAGACTTCACTATGTAGTATATAAGGTAGATACTCACTTGATGTCTAAATAAGAGAGAGTACTTGGAGCACTCCTGCTATGCTTGCTAAAATGTAGGTTGTGATTGTCATCCTGTAGCTTGAATAACCTGATTCCTACTATGTATCCAAAGTATATGTGTACTAGCACATCTGTTTGAGTGCCTGTAATGTCTATACTATGTCTAATAAAGTATCCTGAGTTTATTCTAATGAATCCTGACTGTCTGAAGGTGTATTTTGTAATATAATACCTTATATTCTACTATAGATACAATGTATACTATAGATCCTTGTACTTTAAGCTGGTCTCAATGTTTCTGAACAATTCTTCATTATGAACTGAGTAGTTTTGTAGTGTAACATCCAATTGTACCTTATAGAACATTGTTCTATACAAATTCCTTCAATTATACTCATTACTGACTGTTTCTTCAATCCTGAAGATGGAAATGTGTGTTCTAATGTTGTAGAATCAATATACCTGAATGTCTGAACATTCTACTAGTCCTGAAAATGTCTGAAGCAGTTCTTTGCTTGAATGCCTTCCTGTACTGAATAGAATTGACTGTGTATGTGTATGTCTGTGTCTTTCTATCACTTTTAATGTATCTCTATGTGTAAGGAAACTCACTGTTCCTCACAAGAGAATTCTAATTGCTCTTAGTTCACTCAACTACTGACTGGGATAACCTAGTACTTGAGTGAGGGGTCAGGGGAAAAGAATCCCCTTTACCTAGCAGTTGATACTGTCTTTTATAGGGTAGTACACATGTAGATACATGAGGAGGAAGTGTAACTAACTACAATGAGAATATATGTGCTTGTGAGTCCTACTGTACAATGATCTGACACAATCAGCAATGTAGTGATAATAAAATACGAACCAGTAAATCAAATCCTTACACTTGCCCTCTAGCATTTAGTCCTAAATGCTAAAAATCAGTAGAAAAGGCAGGGAACTTACTTAAAAGTAATAGTTAGTAGCAAGTAAATAATAAAATATCTTGTCCATGTGTATGGGAAACATCCTTGTAATGTATTACTACCTCTCTGAACTGATCCAAAGTCAATCTGGTGCATATTGAGACAGTGGTGGTGTTCTAGACAGTGAGTAGCATGGTTCTGAACCATGTGAAACTAGATAAAACGTTAATAAAATTAAACATAGTCAATATTACTGTATAGTCAATTAGTAGGAAAGTTGCCTCTTGATTGTTACTATCAATACAACACTTTTCAAAGAGAATCAGTAGAGTTCCTGAGGAGATATGGTGTTTCAGCTCTTGAGTATTCTGAGACATACAGTGTAGATTG
Source organism: Fomitiporia mediterranea MF3/22 (assembly GCF_000271605.1). Classification (NCBI taxonomy): domain Eukaryota; kingdom Fungi; phylum Basidiomycota; class Agaricomycetes; order Hymenochaetales; family Hymenochaetaceae; genus Fomitiporia; species Fomitiporia mediterranea. The sequence continues at coordinate 2,167,951 of NW_006760395.1, read as the reverse complement.
ATATGTATGGAAGTGGAAATTCTAGTAGCATAGTAATTGCAAATATTCTCTTCTCCTACATCTTCAGGAAGTGCAGAGGTAAATCCCTGATTGACAAAGCTATAGCCTTCTTCCTTAATAGAATGTATTAGTGTTGTGGCTTCTAGCTGACCTTGCACAAATTCTTGTTCCTGTAGAATAGTCATACAATAACACATAGCAGAGATGTATTCCAAAATTCCTCTACTATGTCCTTGATTTTTCCAATAGACTAGTTCCTGCAAATGTAATGCCTTGTACTTGTATTGATAGAATGTCTCCAAATGTGTACTCTTTTGCATGCAATAACAAACTGTGACACAAATCTGGATATCCTGTTGAGCTTGATGTCCAAATACTAATTGTAGAGTGTAACATAGAGTGTAATATTTGTCCTTGAATGAAAATATTGTCTCAAATTCAATGAGATCATAAGGTATGAGCCTAATATCACTAGATATGTGTGTATATACACAGTATCTCTGTGTATAATGAATGTCCTACTATATTCTCATACTGTTTCCTTGTGTCTTGACTTGTTTGTGTCTTTGTAAGTTGGCTGATTTGATTCCTGAATCGTCTGAGTATACTTTCAATGTCTCATAGTGTAATGTTCTATCACACTGTGTCTAAGTAGCATTCTCTACTTTCCTGAGTGCTGTAGCTGTCTGTATACTGTATTGTTCCATGTATGTCTCAATGAAATGTCCTGTCTGTATGCACAGTAGTGCTGCCTGAAGTCCTGAGTGTATGCTACCAGTTCTCTATTCATTTGACAAATTCATGTGTGGATCAATACACTCTAGCACTGACTTCCTGTCTTTCTGTGTACTTGTCCTTGTGCCAATGTATTCCTTCCTTATGTACCTATCATGTGTCCTGTTTCCTGTGGTACTGATACTGTCTGGTACTGTGAAGTCCTTCACAAAATCGTTCTGTAACAATCCATGTAAGAGAAATGTATGTTCAAACATGATTGTATGCTCAAAGAGTGTGTATGTAATGTAATGTGTGTGCCTCTTGCCCTCTCATCAAAATATGACTTCATTTTCAGCATAAAACGTCTGGTATAGTCCTGAAACCTGTCTAGAGTGTCTGGAGAGGTCTTCTGCATGATTTTGTACTTCAAACTGATTGTAACTACTCATTCCTAGAGTAGATTAAACTGTATCATTGTTCAATAGATGTCCTTGAGCTTCCTGGTACTCTATTTCCTTCTGTATCATCAAAGTATCATTCCTGAATACTCAAATAGTCTGTTCAATCATTGCTAATTCACTATTGCTCTAATATTTACTGGCTGTATGTGTATTGCCTTTGCTTTTCCTTGAAGTAGTGTGATAATCTGTTTGAGTGGATTGAGTGGATTGAGCAGATTGTCCAGGTTTCAAACCTGTTCTCTAGCTTAAAGTTGCCCTCTGAACTTCTGTACTTTGTTCCATACAATGTGTATCTGTTCCTGATCTCAATAGTGTCTTACTATCATTATGTTGTATAGATTGTAGCAGTTTTACATCCTGTAGATTGTAATTGTCATCCTGTAGCTTGAATATCTTGATTCTTACTATGTATCCTAAGTATATGCATGCTAGCACATCTGTTTGAGTGCCTGTAATACTCATAATATGTCTGATAGAGTGTCCTGAGTTTATTCTAATGAATCCTGGCTGTCTGAAGGTGTATTTCACAATGTAATACCTTATGTTCTCCTGAAACTGTGTTCTGTACAATATATCCTTGTGTTCCAAACTGGTTTTGGTGTTTTCCAACAGTTCTTCACTGTAAACTGAGTAGTTCTGTAGTGTAACATCCAATTGTACCTTATAGAACAATGTTCTATGCGAATTACTTCAATCTTGCTCTTTACTAACTGTTTCTTCAATCCTGAAGATGGAAATGTCTGTTCTGATGTCAACTGACATAGTTCCTTTGTAGTACTCAATACTAATCCTGTATCTCTTCCTGTACTGAATAGAATTGACTGTGTATGCATATGTCTGTGTCTTTCTATTGCTGTCAATGTATCTCCATGCCTGATACTTATTCTAGAGTAGTATTATCTTATTCTTAATGTATATACACTTTGCCTTGCTCAATGTACTGATTTCTGTCTTCCAATGTATGATGTAGCCTTCTAACTTAATAGAATACCTGTGTGAATCGTTTGGATTGAAATATTTCTCAGTATTCAAGAGTAGTCATAGTTTATAGTCTAGTAATGCTTGATAGATTGTCCTGCTTGTACAGTTTACTATTTGCATCACCTTGTAAACCAAAATACTATCTGGCTAGTTATATTCTGATTGTCTAACATTCTCAGGTCCTTTCCTAATGTCCTGGTACACATTCCTATTGTCTGTAAACATCCTGTACTTCTTAAGAGTATTGTTTTGATTTGTGGCTCTAAGAATTGGTAGTAGTGTCTCTGAAATGTCCATGTATGCATAGCTATTCTTTGCTAGGCTCTCTGAAGGTCTTACTAATGTGAATCTGCCTTTCTGAACATTATTCAGTGCTTTTCTATGCCTGTGTCCATTGTTTGTTCTTGAACTACTACTTGAGCTATTCTTATGCTTGCTACACTCAATATGTGGCTTTGAACTACATAGTTTGCTACACTCTGAATCAATATTGTTCTCACTAATACTACTAGTGTATGCCTTGCCTGGGACTGCTTTCAATTGCAAAGTATTACTATAGGATTGTTTGTTCCTTTTATTTTTGCAAGGGGTACTCTGATGTCCTGAAAAACTTAGTATTTCCATTTGAGACCATATATATCCAGGTATTTCACTTTCTCTCTTATTCCTGGACCTGGCTAGGGTGTTGTATCCATTGTAGTACTCCTGTACATTGCTCCTGTACAATGTGTAGTTGATATCTGCCATGTGTGAGGTAAACA
>NW_006760395.1:2125909-2160704 GCF_000271605.1 Fomitiporia mediterranea MF3/22 | reverse complement strand
AGGATGGACTTCATCCTAAGTATCAAAGGCAATTATAGTTGGATTGTTTGAATCTAGACACAGTTTTGTATGAAGAATTCAAAGACAGGCTTGAGAACATTGAAAAAGCAAATGAAGCTGTTGGAATTAAATAGTATACAGATACTAGAGATCGATTCTATCCTCAGAGTAACAAAGAAGACTATCGAAAAGATAGATGGAAGAAGAATGACTAGAGGAACTACAGGAATGATAATAAGAATCAACTAAAGGACAGGAATTATGATTATAATTGTAATAATTGTAACAGGCAGTGCATACAGTCTAACAGTGTAAGTCCCAAAGAGAAAGACTGATCTAAGGACTACAAACTGAAGTACAAGGATACTAGGCAGAATAAGCAAGAGAACAGTAAGAAGACTTATTCTACCAGTGTGAAAAGGCATTCACAAGCTGAACTAGACAATATGAGAGCTAAAGGACAATGTTTTATCTGTAAACAGACTACACATTTAGCTAAAGATTGTCCTACACACAGTACAGTAAAGCTGAACAGTGTTTCCAATGCAAATACATTGTCTAAGAGTGTTAATATCAATTATTCTACTCTAGATAAGTTAACCAATACTTTAGAAGATGATAATTACTTGGATTTGGATCTTATAGTAGACAATACAATGGATCCATCATCTTCTATGTTGCAAATACAATATATGGCTATTCAGATACATTATCCAGACAATAGTTATGAGTCTACAACTCAGAAGAATGAGGATTACAATTCATTAGCTGGTTACAATACTATTTTGCAAGTATTTGGTCTAGAACAATTGGATTTGAAGCTACAAACCTCTTCTGACACTTCAGAATTAAAGATTCCCCTCATAAATGCTGAACTTAGAAAGAGAAATCAGAGGAGAATGAGATCAATCTACAGAAATGGCTATTTCTACAGTGAATACAATGATACAGTATGTTTTAGAATTACTAGATGTCTTATAGAAGGAATTCTGTACTGTTTTGACTGGAAATGCAACAGAAGACTTCAGAATAAGTATCTACACAATTGATTCTATGTTTTCAGAAGTACAGATACACAGTTTACAATCATAGACAATTGGGAGAACAGAAATGAGTACACATTACCTGTTAAGATTACTTTTCTGAATGGATTTGATGTTAGAGAATAGTATTCTCTACTCAGACAAGCTTAATATTCAGCCAAATACGTTTACAATCATTAGGAACTATTAGAGATAGAGGATATCTTTAATCCTGAATTGTTTGAGCTAATGTATTCAGTTGTGAGCATGGAAAACATTGACTTGCGTTCCATATCTGGAAATAGAGCATATATGTATGATTTACCTATACAAATCCATACTATGACTACTAACTTCAACAATTTTAATACAATTGAGTGTACTACAGCTTATGCTAAGGACTTTAAGAGATCAATACCATGTCCTATCATAATTACGATCAAAATCAATAGAGAATTAGTAAGAGCATTAATTGATTCAGGATCATTAGCAGATTTCATGTCCACCAAGTTTGCAGATCAAATAGGCATCAGGAAACTTGTATTAGCTAAACCTCTACCTATACAATTGGTAGTACAAGGCTCTAGATTGAAAGTAAACTATTGTACTAATGCTAGAATACAATACAGAGAGATAAACACAATACAGCACTTTGATATCATGAATTTGGATAACTATGATATTATACTAGGAATGCTGTTCCTCTTCTAGCACAAGATTTCTATCAGTTTCAATGAGTCCAGACTATGGATTGAAAGTACAATACCTCTACCAATAACAGGAGAACAAGTCACAGTCATTTCATCAAAGGTTATTGATACTTATGATTGAGAAATTGACAAATGTAGACAAGAAATCAAGCAATATACTATAGATTTGTTTAAAGATGCTTTGGAAACACCTCTACCACCTCTCAGAGCCATTAATCATAGTATACCACTCTTAGATGAGGATAAGAAATACAAGTTCTGTAGGGCAACTTGTCCAGATCCTTTGAGAGAGCAATGGTAAAACAAGAGAAAGAACTATATTCAATCAGGAAGATGGAAAGTAGTTACAGGATCAAATGCAATGCCTATGCTACTACTTTAAAAACCTAGAAAGACCAAGGAAGACCCTATACAATTGAGAACCGTCATTGATCTTAGAGAGTACAACAAGAATACTAAGAAACTATCATCTCCTTTACCAGATATCAAATCAGTATTGAGGAGAGTTGCTTCCAAGAAGTATAAATCACTCATTAATGGCAAAGACATGTATGAACAGATTAGAATAATCCCTGAGCATGTAAACAGATCAATATTCAACACTCTGGATAGAACAATGGTTAGTGAAGTAATGCAATTAGGTGATTGTAACAGTAGAGCCACCTATCAAGTGTTAATGAACCACATTTTCTAGCCTTACTTGGGTGACTGGATGGATATCTACCTAGATGACTTAGTGATTTATTCAGACACAATTGAGGATCATATGTAACATCTTAGAACTGTCATTGATATATTGTGCAAGGAGAAATTCTACCTCAGTGAACATAAGATACAATTGTTCCAGAAAGAACTGAAGATACTAGGCCACATTATTAATGATCAAGGCATTAGAATGGACCCTCATAAAGTTGATTCTATTCAACAATGGAAAGTACCTACTAATAAAGATTTGTTACAAGGTTTCTTAGGATCAGTAGGGTATTTAGCACTCAATATACCTCAGTTACACATTTCTACAGGTATTTTATCAAAAATTGCAGGAGAAACTGTATTTTTCAGATGGACATTTACTGAACAGTGAGCATTTGATCAAATAGTAAAGCTAGTATTGGATTTCAGACATAATCACAGGATAGTATTGGACTATAGTAAGAATGCACCACCTATTAACATTGTTACAGACACTTCAGCTTCAGGAATTGGAGGAATAGTCAGCCAAAGTCATGATTGGAAAGATTCCAAAATAGTAGTGTTTTTCTTAGCAAAATTAAACCCTGTACAACAGAATTACCTAGTACACAATGTAGAATTACTAGTAGGAGTAGAAACTATGCTAAGACACAAGAATCTACTACAGGGAATGTATTTCTTTTAGTATACCAATCATAGAGTATTAGAACACATTCTAAGGCAACCAGTATTAAGTGGAAGACAAGCCAGATGGTTAGAGAAAATATCAGACTTTGATTTCACCATAAAATACATTCCAGGCACTACAAACATTCTTGCAGATGTGTTATCACACATATACTCAGGAGATTTACTAGGAACAACTCAATCTTAGTAAGAATATACACTACAACTTGATGACAATGATCTATCAAGGATTAATCAAGTTAGGAATAACATTTCACAGCTGTTAGAGATACAGGATACTGTATATATTGAGGCTAGACTAGTAGTAGTAAGGAAAACTTCACCTTGAGGATTGATTGCAAGTTGACTGTGTAGCAGAAAGACTAGATTAATTACCAGACATGCTAGAAACTCACAGACAGACCTCCAAACAGAGGGTGGGCCTGCTACAAGGACTAGAAGCTAGTTTACAATACTAGAGAGCACAGAGCAAGATCAGGAAACAGATACACACAGTGAGGTATTAGAAACACTGCCTCAGAACACTAAACAATTGAATTTGCATGAAATAAATTTACCTGCAAACGTACCAGACACCAGAAGTAATACACAAGGATACAGACATTCAGACAATGATATTAGATTGGAAATTAATGATCAGAACGTCCCAGTACTAAAGAACACTACTGATCAACTCTAGAACTCAATTGAACTACAGTTACCTGACATAATAGCTCAATCTTCACTGGATTTACAATTCCCAGAATGTCCCAAAGGTAGATATCATGAGGATAACTTCTTCAATCAGATATTACAAGATCCAAAGCACTTCCAGAATTTTCATGTTGAAAATGGACTCATATTTTGCTAGGAGAGTAAGAGGTACATACTTTGCATACCTAGAATTCTAATACACAACAGAAATGCTAGGGAAATTGTAATAGAGCATGCACATTCTATTTTGGCACACCTAGGACTGTGAAAGACACTTTTGTACCTTAGAGAACAAGTTTAGTGGAAGGATATAATCATAGACATTAATTCCTACTACAATTCGTGTCATACATACAAGATCAGCAAACCTAACAATCAGAAACTGTTTGGTTTACTACATCCGCTCTCAGTACCTAATAGGCCTTAGGAAGGCATAGGAATGGACTTTGTTAGACCTTTTCCTGAATCGAAGAACTGTTTAGGACCTTTTGATATGATTTGTACAGTTATTTGTCTATTAACTGGTATGGTACACATTATTCCTACTAGGCAAACATACAGAGTAAGAGAAATTGTAGAGATAGTATTTGAAAACGTCTATAAACTGTATGGACTGCCTAATTACATTGTTAGCAATTGTGATTCCCTATTCACCAGTATGTTTTGAAGAAGATTACATGAACTTATAAGTATTAAATTGAAGCTATCAAGCACATATCATCTACAGACTAATGGATCAACTGAGAGAATGAACAGAACAATTACTTAGATGCTCAGACAGTGTATTTCTCCTAAACAAAAGGATTGGATACATAAACTACTTATGATTGAGTATACTATCAATACAGTAAGGTCAGAAACTATAGGATACACACTATTCTTTCTAAATTACAGTCAGATGCTAAGGAACTTGATATGGAACAACCCCAGGAAGGATGAATATCCTAGAGTAAGGACTTACACTCAGAAAGTAAAGGATGCAATACTACAGGCACACAATACAATCCTTCAGGCAAGGGTAAAGTAAACTAGACATGCTAATAGACACAGACAACCCTCTTCCTTTGAATTAAACGATCTAGTGTATGTTTCTACAAAGAACATGAATCTACCAAGACAGTGAGTAAGGAAACTAGTACTAAAGTACATAGGACCTTACAGAATAATTCAGAATGTAGGAAACAAGGCATTTGAACTAGATCTACCCAGGGAAATGAGGAATTGTAACATACACCCTGTATTTCATTCATTGCTACTTAGGATACATGTTCCAAACAATGATAGATTATTCCCTAGAAGGGAAGTAGGACAAGTTACTAGATTAAACAATGAGAACAAGGAATGGACAGTAGATTTGATTGAAACTCATGCAGGACAAGGGACTACTGCTTTGTTCAAAGTACTATGGAAGTCTGGAGATCACACATGGCTACCCTATAATAAAATTGCACACCTTGAGGTGTTAAAGGAATACTTAGACATACTTGGAATCAATTCTATCAATGTACTAACTCTAGGAAAGGGAAAACTCAATACCAATGACCCTCAGGTTAGTATCAGTCTAGTAAAACATGAGGCAACCTTTCAAACACAATGCTACAGCATGGACATACAGGTAGACATATGTAAAGGCTTTAAAAACTGTGCATATAGTCACTTTACTACACATATCATGTCTACTACTCAAGAATCTGTTACTCATACATTTGCATCCACTTTTCTACAAGGCACAAATATGCCTCATCCTCCTCTACAACTCTTAGTTGGCCCTCAAGCACAACCAATCATGCAGGATTAGGTTACTCACAACCACAGTATAAGTACTAACTATGTTTTTGATCAAGAGGAGCTTAAGGAGATTGTAGCTTTCTCTAGGGCTACCCACAACAATTCCCTCAACCCTACTATACAACTCCCAGAGTGTTATCTCATTGTACTACACTTGTATAACTTCTACATTCCTTCTCATACAAGACTGAGCCTGCTACCACTGTTCCAAGACTGTGTTCAACATACTAAGATAATACAAGTGTCTCAGGACTTTGTATACTGTAAGAACATAGTTTTGAACTAAGGTAAATGTGTATATATTCTGCATTATATTATTACAAGCACATATACCTTACTGTTTTACTTAGGTGCAAAGTATAGAGCTGAGCAAATCAACAATAGAACTACTATATTCTACTCTTACAACTGTAAACGTCCTCAGATCAAGTTGCAACTACCCTCAACGTCTACCAATCTTACTTTAGTACTCAATATGAGTGCTCTGAGCTCATTCAACACTCAAGGCATTACTCTACTACCAAATCCACTACTTTCTACTCAATCTGACAGCCATTCCAACCAATCTACTGTGAGTTCCACCAGTTCCACTACAGAACATGTCTAAGCCAGACAGGAACACATCCAGTCCACTATGGGACTGATCAAAGACACATCTATGGCTGTGGAGAACGTCCTAGTGTAACAGTACTGAACTTTGTAGTAAGTTACTAACGTTTTCTTTTGTTTTTGTGTTGTTATTTCGTTTATTCTAGTACTAACTCCCTTAGCATTTAGGACTAAATGCTGGAGGGCGAGTGTAACAATTGCACTACCTGTGCATTTGCACAACATGTGTTGTAAGTGCTTGTGGGTGTTTTCCTTTTTGTTCACTAGACTACCCTGTATCCTACTACATGTGTATACACATATATAGAGGGTTTTCAAGCTAAGGGTTAGGGGATTCTTTCTCCTTCTTGGTGCTTGATTACTAGGTTATCCTAGTCAGTAGTTGAGTACACTGGTAAAGAGAGAATCTTCACATAAGGCTAGTATACCTATCCTTACAGTCCTACTGTGTAATGATCTGACACAATCAGCAATGTAGTAATAATAAAATACAAACCAGTAAATCAAATCCTTACACTATGCCTAATACTTATTCTGAAGTAGTATCATCTTATTCCTAATGTATATACACTTTACCTTACTCAATGTACTGATGTCTGTCTTCTAATGTATAATGTAGCCTTCTAACTTAATAGAATACCTGTGTAAATTGTTTAGATTGAAATATTTCTCAGTATCCAAGAGTAGTCATAGTTTATAGTCTAGTAATACTTGATAGATTGTCCTACTTGTACAGTTTACTATTTGTATTGTCTTATAAACTATAATACTATCTGGCTGGTTGTATTCTGATCTTCTAACATTCTCAGGTCCTTTCCTAATGTCCTAGTACACATTCTTATTGTCTGTGAACAGCCTGTATTTCTTAAGAGTATTGTTTTGATTTGTGGCTCTAAGAATTAGTAGTAGTGTCTCTAAAGTGTCTATGTATGTGTTGCCTTGTGCCTGTAGCATCTTAGATTCCTTGAAACAATAGTTGTATGCATGTTTCCTAGTCCTTTCTATATGCCATACATATCTGTAGTCTTGTAGAATCCTTTCTACACTGTATGCCTGTACTTTTGAGTGTAAAATGTTATTGTATACACTATACAATTGTCTATCTTAATGTTTAGACTTCTTACAATGTTTATTCCTGTACTGAATGTCTGTAGTATAATGCCTAAGTGCTGTAGTCTCATAGGGTCTCAAATATACTGAATTTGCCCTTTCAAATGTGTAGTTTGTATGCCTGAACTTGTGTTCTGTTGTAGAACTCTCTTGTTCCATTACTGAATCCTTAGTATTGCCTTCATAAGGTATCCAAATTGATAAAACATGTATATTGCTGCTAGATATGTAAGAATCTGTCTTATAGTCTGTAATCAACTCTAATTCTATGTAGTTCTTACTGTTCAAGTTGTCTGCTAACTTATCTAAAGTAGTGTAACTAATACTGACATTCCTAGATAATGAACTATCATCCTGTACATTGTTCAATCTGATTGTATTACAAGTAGGACAATTCCTGGCTGAGTGATCTTCTTGTTCACAAATAAAACATAGTTCTTTCACTCTCATTTTGTCCAATTTTGATTAGGAATAATGTTTGAAACCTGTAGTATATGTCCTGTGATTGTTTTCTGTCTTACTTTCATACTAGTCATCATTCCTTAATAGATAATACAATTGCCTAGCCTTTCCTTTAGTGTTTGTACTACTTGTATGTATAGTATCCTGACTAGAGTTACTATGGTCTGAATCATTACTTTCACTATCCTATAGAGTGAATTAATTGTTTCCTGAACTATTAGAATTGTCTGTATGCAAATAATCACTCTGAGAATCATTACTACATCCTTACAGATGGAATTGATGTTCGGAATCTATGTACCATTTGATTCCTATGGATTCATTTGCTTTCTTAATACTTTCAAGCCTATCCTTAAAGATTGAGTAATCTACTGTGTCTGGATTCAAGCAATCTAATTGTAATTGCCTCTAGTACTTGGAATTCAATCCATACCCTGCCTGTCTAGTCAAATCTTACTGAGAAATGTCTCCTAGATTTGTTACTTTCATCTCTAAGTCATACAAATAATCCTGAATGTTCCTATCACCTTGTTTTAAAGTATTGAACTCTTTCTACAGTATTTCAGCAAAGTTGGAAGGGAAACAAAAGTCTATAAGTCCTCTAAAGAACTGAGCAAGTGTCCATCTATACTTATGGTTTACAATCTTTTACAAATAGAAATTCATTACTTTTCCCTTAATAAAACCTAGCATTATCCTTACTTGGCTCTTAGGGAAATGATAAAGTCCTGATTGTTTCATATACTGATTGACTTTAATAACAAACTTTGTATACTTCTGCAAGTCTGGTTCACCTAAGTATACTGTAGGAGCTATTAGTTCTGTACTGTGTATCTGTATCTTCAATTTGAGGAGTTCTTTGTTCTGTTTCTTCCTCAAGTGTTTCTTACACTTCTTAGTAGCTTTAGTATTACTTGAATCAATGTCTGACAGTTTGAATAAAGTATTACTTTGATTATTGTTATTAGATGAAGAGGAATCTGAATTATTACTGTCTAAGTCTAATCCTAGGTCAAAATTTCCCTTTCTCTGTATTCTAGAGCTCTGTATTGCTCTGTATACATAACTATTCTTTGCTAGGCTCTCTGAAGGTCTTACTGATGCAAATCTGCCTTTCTGAACATTATTCAGTACTTTGTTATGCTTGTGTCCATTGTTTGTTCTTAAACTACAGTTGGAGCTATTCTTATACTTGCTACACTTAATATGTAGCTTTGAACTGTATAGTTTACTATAGTCTGAATTAATATTGTTCTTACTAATACTACTAGTGTATGCCTTGCCTGGGACTGCTTTCAATTGTGAAGTATTGTTATGAGATCATTTGTTTACTGATTTAATACAATGTATGCTCTAATACTCTGAAAAACTTAATGTTTCTATTTAAGACTGTATATATCTAGGTTTTTCACTTTCTCTCTTATTCCTGAACCTGGCTAGGGTGTTGTATCTATTGTAGTACTCCTGTACATTGCTCCTGTACAATGTGTAGTCAATATCTACTATGTATAAGGTTAAACACTTGATTTTGTAAGTGTATGCTTGATTTTCACCCTCTAGATCAAGTACTAATCCTTGTAGTTCTAATTTGTATTCACTTTTGCTATCCTCAAAGTACTAGTCTGTCAATGTGATGTCTGTTTCACTAGGATAGTCTGAATTGATTTCACAATTGTATTGAATGTCTAACAGTTCTGGTTTTTGTTCCATTCCTTACACTTTGTATATTCCTCTTACTTTGTACTTTCTTTTTGCTTTCTATAAATACAATCATTTGTCTAGACTCTTGAGTGTTTCTTCTACACTCTTAGATTGATAGTTATGATCTCTACTGTCTGTTAGTACTGTAGTATGTCTGGATTTTGTTCTGTAGCCTGCCTGAAGCATTTTACACTTTTCTCTTACAATACTATTGAGTCTACTCTTGTTTGATGGAGGAGTTACTTTCTCCTCTTCCTGATACATTCTATCAAACTTGTACGTTTTCTTATTCAAATCTTCAATATCTATTGAACTGTGGAATGGGCTGACATGTCTTATGTCTATCTCAATTGCTCTGGCTCTTACAATGTGTCTGAAGGTCTTACTTGCCTTCTAAAAGTCTTGTTCCTTATCAAATCTCTGTAGTTCTAATACCTAACTCTTCTAGCCTTTGTTACTCTTGTTCTTTGAGTCCTGACTACTTTCTTCACTGTCTAAAAGGGTCTTAGATGTCTTATTACCCTCTATATTACTGTTGTCAATGTGTTTCCATTCTAAAGTAAGTGTGCTCACTAAATACTCATCTATACTCTCACTAATACTAACTATATACATAATGTACTCCTTGTATTAGCTGGCAAATTCCTCAATACTTACTGTTAGCTCTCTATGTCAACTTGGTAAATCCTCAAACCAAATTGCCTACTCTCTATTAAGTGAATCCTCAAACTTGGTAGCCTCAAATCAATCAAGCAAATCCTTAAGCTCAATTGCCTGTACTCAGTGAGTTGAATCCTCAATTCTAACCTTTTGTACTCAATTGGATGAATCCTCAAATCCAATCACTTAAGTGTTTCTACTCTCTGTACCTTTGTTTACTATTTCTCTAAGCCTAGTAAGGTTAATACTTGCTAGTGTCTGCTCTACAGTGTGTGTTTGTCTAACTATATGTACTAGTATAGTTACATACCTTAATTCTACATTATTAGTATGTAGTAGTTCATTAGGGTGCCTCCAGCCTTGTGTAGACAAGGACTTATCACCTGGAATAAGTTCATTAGGTTGCCTCCAGCCTACAAGGGACAAGGACTTACATTCTAGCATGTTAGTATCAATATCTGGACTTGGGTACCCTCTGAGAATTGTTAGTCAAGGCTTAGCAGTCACATTGTAATTAATAACTAATAGGTAATCTTGTTGTCTATTGTCTGTAAACTTAATGTGTACCTGTTTGTTCCTTTTTGCCTTTACAGATGCCTAGTCCTTGACCTATCCAATTAATGCAAACCTCTAGCATATCTAGCACTAGTCTATATCAATATGTGATAATGTGTTCTAAAAGTATTCTACAGTATTCTGAAGCATTGTGAACCTACTAAGAGCTAATCTTGTAAGTAGTCTCTGTTTCTACTTGAAAATCATAACTTTACTTACTAATAATTCCTAATGGGTACTAGACAACAAGGGAGACCTAGGGTTGATTAGACCCTTTAGTTCCTCAGTGTCTAGCAAGAGGTTTCAATACTAGGTGGGTACAGTCAAAAATATGTAAGGAAACTCACTGTTCCTCACAAGAGAATTCTAATCACCCTTAGTTCACTCAACTACTGACTAGAATAACCTAGTACTCGAGTGAGGGGTCAGGGGAAAATAATCCCCTTTACCTAGCAGTCAATACTGTCTTTTATAAGGATATACACATGTAGATACATGAGGAGGAAGTGTAACTAACTATGAGAATATATGTGCTTGTGGGTCCTACTGTGTAATGATCTGACACAATCAGTAATGTAGTAATAATAAAATACAAACTAGTAAATCAAATCCTTACAGTTACTTATTGAGTATAATATGATTGAGTGTGTCAAATCATTTGTACTATAGTGTATAGTACACTAAAGCATTTAAGATGACAATTGTAGTACATATAGTCATACATATAACTACTGAGAGGGAATCATAATCACTTAGATGATGATTTCAAAGTGTTGTGTTTGTAGAGGGTAAGATAAAAGTGTAGTAATAATGTAGATATGAGTAGGGAGTGTAAGGCTCATAACCTGTTAGCATTTTAAGGTTGCAATGTTTCCCTAAGAGTTAGTCACACAAGTAGGGGTTTAGTAGACTCTACTCATAGTGTGTAGGTGTTGATACAAGTTGACTGTATAGTTTGTAATTTGTTGTATATGATTATAAGCTTTATTGTCCTTAGATTAAAGTATTATACATGCTATTCTATATTGTATGTCTCAGATATATGTCTTGGTTGATGTCTCAGTGTAATAACACATTGTAATGAGACAGTTCTGTATTGTATAATGTATATATGCACATAGTAAGACATTAGACAAATTTACTCAAAGTAAATGTTAACAATATACTTTTTTTTAATTGTCTACTATCTAATATCTGCCCTACTAATTAAAAGGTACTCTTATACATTCAAATTAAATGTTTCATACTATTTATTAGTGTACAAAATAGTTGTTCTCCTCTTTACTATTATTAAGACTGAGTACAAGTGTAACTTCTTTTACAATCCAATCTGACAGATACAATGTGTTGAACAAGTATACTAAATAACCTGTACTACTACTAGTAGTACAGAATCCTACTTGTGTACTCTACTACTTAGTACAGTTGGTTTTTGAATAACACAATATAAATACAAATATTCAGTCAGAGTTCTTATTGAATGAGTACATTAACTGTAGGTTGATACTATAGGATGAATAAGACTTGTTACTCACATCAAAGCATTAATGTAATGAATGAATACACTTGTTAGACTTAATAAGAATAAAGACAGTTGAATCAGAGCTACAACTTTCTTAACTATGTACTGAGAAACCTTTACATAGCTATTAAGAGGACATATACTTGTAACAGCAGTTCAATCAATACAACATATATCTGACAATGTACTATGTGTCTAGCACTATTGATAGTCCATTCCTGTTCCACTCAACCATTACCTTGTCATTAATTGTCCAGCTTACTTATTACTTAGCATATTAAGCAACATTACAGGTATTGTCTATTTGGCAGAAAGTAACAATGCAACACATGTTTTACACAGTAATCAAAGGCAGATTGAGCACAAATCAGTGAAGATAGGAGGGAAGGGGGATAGGGGGTAGCAGTAGGCAGATATAGTACAGACAAGACAAGAAAGGCATGCATACCAAACAGAGGTTGTAACTTCAACTAAGCAGGAGCAAGAAATGACTGACAACACAAACCCAAGGCTGAAAGCACTAAAAAGAGGCTCTAGCTGCACGTATTGAGAAACAGAAAGAGGACCAGACATACCTGAGCGATAAGTCCACGACCTGGTGCCTAGATGTTGAGGTTGTTCATTATAAGTATAAAAACATGAGAGAGAGAGAGTGGAAGACGAACCAAGGCAGCAATTCACCAGTCAAGACATGAATTATCGTTGACAACCAGCTGATAAATAACGATTGTAGAGAGCTGAGACGAATTCGAGGGAACAAACGAAACGTGCAGGTCCGCTTAAGAGCTAGACGTCAAGATTGTCAGCGATAAGGCATGAAAGGATAATAAAAAGGGACAAACGTTCACAGCAAATCAACTGTCGAAATACGCGTCTGAACCAACAACCAAGGAGCAGATGAAAGAGAAAAAGAAACGACGAGAAAAGACAGTGAGGGAGGGGAAAGACGGGTGTGATCACGTTCAGGCAGGGAAGAAGGTCGTACGGTTGAAATCGGCGTGCTTGTAGTGGAGCTTGAGCTGCTGGACGACCCACCAGGCAGGAGTCCCATAGGTGACATGGCTGCTAAGCCCCTTGGGCATGCTGGAGTGGAGGATGGCGAGCATGAGGCCACCGCCAGTAAAGATTACGGACCCAGAATCGCCTTTGGCAGAGAAGTTGCCAGAGGTCTTACTGTAGTTGTAAACCGCAACTTCGATAGACTCTTTGCCAAATTCGTCGCAGAGGTAAGCTTCCAGTCCGGAGTAGCGACCAACTGTAAAATCAGTCGTGCAGCCGACCTTGCCAACAATGTAAACTGGGTCGCCATTCTCGTCGTAACAGTCGGGATTAGCAAGCTGCTCGCGTGTAACAACGCCCTGAATCCTGAGCATGCGGTTGGAGGGGAACTTAATGCCGGACGGATTGGTATTGTTGGGCCAGAACATTGTGTTCAGTTCGTGAGAAGAGTATTTGTTCCCTGAAGGTTATTTTTATGAGGTGAGATAGATATTCATGGGAGAGACAAGACAAAACGCACCGAGGTCCACGAAATTCCCCTGGAAGTTGTCCTTGAACTTCTGAGGGTCGAGTTCGAAGGTACCGACGTCCCGAGTGTAGTAGTTTTCGTCGACGTCAATGGCAATCTTCGGTGCCCAATCGACGGAGCCGATGTTTCGGCGGGCAATGTCGTGCCACTGAGTGTTGATCTCCTTGAAGAACGCCTGGAGCTTGACGTTGTCCTTGTTGACCTTCTTCAACTGAGCTTGCTTCGTCTCCAAGGCTTCCTCGTCCTCCTCCGCCTGCTCCGGGTCGTTGCTCTTCGGCTTCGCCTCCAATCGGGCAATTTCTTCAGCCAAGCGGACGGCCTCAGCGACGTTCTTGGTAACCAAAGCTCTGGTCTCGGCAAGCAAGCGCTGGAATCGTCTCATTCCGCAGACCCTGACGTATTGGCGAGGCGCGCCAGCGCCCATGAACTGGTAGTCGACCGTTGTATCAGCGCGAAGGACGTGCTTGTTGCTGACACCGAGGACCCTAGCACTAGGATCACTGTTCCTGTCCTTGTTCTCATGGAAAAAAAAGGAGACGCTGCCCTGGGCATCCATGTCCTCCCTCTCTCTCGTAGCAATGGGCATTCCCAGCACGGCTGTCAATGCGCGACGGACGTAGTAGGTTGGGTTAGTTTCGTCACCGACGCGCATCAGAGCCAGACCCGACAGCTTCTCCACAGAACCCTCATACCATTCGACGACAGCACCCTTGACTTTGTGTTCTTCGAGAATGCGGAGAATGTCTGGTGAAGCGTCACGGGCATTCTCTGCACTGGTGGTGGTGGGATGTGTGGAGATCCAGATCACGATGGGACCTAGAGTCTTCTTCCCGTCCTCGTCGCGGGTAGAGAAACGAGCACTCTTCAGGGCAGAGTACTTAATACAGCGTTGCTTGAGCAAGGCAACAATCAATGGAGCGACTGTGTGCCAGACTGGGTTGAGTGGCGTTTTGAACACTCCTTCCGCGGTTTTGACAGGGATTTCAGACCATCTGGCCCTAGGGGGAGGAAGTGGGAAGGGATTAGACTCGAGATCGGAGCGGTACAGAAGTTCAGGAGGGTCGGGAGAGATCCCGTGATAGTAGTGAGTCCTCTCGAACTCTGAGACAAGGTGTGGGGCGGTGGCAGTATCATCTGAAGCGAGGCTAAGCTGAGAGATGAGGGTGTCGGCATCACTAAAGGTCGGGGAGGTCGGGACTTGGATATCTTGCTGAGCCGAGAGGTTCTGGCACTCCACCATGAACCATGTCAGGCCTAACGGCAAAGTGGTAAGTGGGATAAAGGCGGAAAGAAACTGAGAGACTCGCCGTCCAAAAGTTCTGGGTGTGCCCTTGCCATTTCGATCGTGAGTCTGACGGACTCGGGAGTGCCTACAGGGGACGATAAGTAAGGGATAGACGTGCACAATGACGGAGTGACTCGCTGTCGCCCATGAACCCGTCATTGATGAGATCTTGGTCACTGAGTTGGACAATCTCTACAGAAAACGATCAACGCTCGTAAATGGAACAGACAAGGGGAAAGACTGGCAGCACTCACTTTTATCTTCTTTATCTTCCATGGTAGATGTTCATGCAAGTGGCAAAAAAACGCAGGAAAGCTTGTAGATGGGAGGAGACACAGAGCCATCACGAAAAAGTCGCAACAAATGTAATTAATAATAGCAAATATAACATAATAATGTACTTATATATCAATTACAATTCAAAATTACAATTATACTTTGCTTGTAATTGAAATGTAACAAATGTATATAAATATAATACTTATACAAGAATTGTATTATACTACAATTGTTTTTTGAAGCAAGTAATGTTACTACCAGTATTACTACAATATTATATGTGAGACATAAGTACTTAACTTTTATTATAATATGTTAAAATTGTATATAAATTTATATACAACAGTAGCCAATTAATAATAAAGTTTATAACAGTTCTCTATTACTCTTGCAAGTGTTTTATAAGAGTTCAACTTTTGTTATATTATAATGGAAGTATTGCATTACTCTTGTAATATATACATAAGTCAGAGTGATTATACTCTTATAAAGTAAATAATTGGCTGAACAGCTGTTTATAATAAACTCATAAGTATCTTAAGTACTAGCCAAAATATGTGTACATTTATTCTCATCAGTCAACAGAGCATTTATAATAATAATATTTTAAATGTGATACTTTATAATATAAATTATCTGTGATTACGTAATCAAGGACTGAAGATCAATGTAACCTTGTGGAGGTTACACGCGATCTGTTAGCCTCATCACATGACTTATCTTATAAATAGCTCTCACATGGGGCATTTCACAATTTCTTGCCTTAAGAAATAACTTACATAATGATAAACATTATTTGTAATTTAGTTTACCATTTTTGGTTGGCAGAAACTCTGAACAGAATTTAAAATTTTCATTATACAAAAACTAGAAATTAATTTTAACATTTCCCTATTTGTAAAATCTTTAAATATATGGAGATAATAATTTAAAACATAATTTAAAGTTTTTCCTATAGCAAAATTATAAATTTTCTTTCAGATTTAGTGACAAGAAAAATTTGAAATTTCTTTTATAATATTAAATTGAATGAAATATTAAAATAAATTTTAAATTTTACTTGAGAGAGAAATGCCATAAAGAATTTAAAATTATTTTAGAGTGGGCAATCAATGGGCAATCACTGGGCAAGCAATGGGCAAGCAATGGGCAAGCAATGGGCAATCAGTGGGCAATCAACAGGCAATCAACAGGCAACTACCAAATGAAGCAAAAATGTCTTCATTTGGTAGTCACCCGTTGATCACCTGTTGATTGCCCACTGATTGCCCATTGCTTGCCCATTGCTTGCCCATTGCTTGCCCACTGACTGCCCACTTTGAAATAATTTTAAATTTTTTTTGGCATTTCTTCTCTAGGTAAAATTTTAAATTTCTTTTAATATTTTATAAGATTTAATATTATAAATGAAATTCTAAATGTTTTTTGTCTTAAAATTTGAAAGAAAATTTATAATTTTGTTTTAAAAGAAACTTCAAATTATGTTTTAAATAATTATTCTCATTTATTTCAAGATTTCACAAATAAAGATATGCTAAAATTAATTTATAGTTTTTGTCTAAAGAAATTTTTAAATGTTGTTTACAATTTCTATCAACCAAAAATGGTAAATTAAATTATGAATTATATTTAACATTATGTAAGTTATTTTTTAAGGCAAGAAATTGTGAAATGCCTGATGTGTCTAAGACATTCCCAAGACTGTATCTCTTCTTGTACCTCCTTCAATACTAGTCAATTGCCTGTTCTGCAACCTGAGTGAGACATTGTCTCCACTTTTTTTTGAACGTCACAATTGTCTGGCCTGCCAACTGCTATAAAGACTTACTAGCTTCTCTGACTGTCAACCTGCCACCTGCCACTTGTCACTTGTACCTGCCACCTGCTGCCTAGACCTGCCACTTGCCACCTGCCTCCTGCACTCGACCTGCCACTAGCCACCAGCCACCTGTCTACTCCAACATGCCCTGTCCTCTAGCCCAAATTAGTGGTTATAAGCCCAACTCTGCCCCTACTGTAACAGACAGTCAAATGACCCTAAAGCTCCTTGGTGAATATGCCTGCAAATGCACTGCCTTCTTCACACACAAGAATATTCCCAACAACAAACAAGTCTGCCTCATCATACATGGTCTTGAGCCCATTGAAGTCTGTAGTTGGTATACAGCCCACCCTGGCTGGATTGAGGCCATGGAGTTTGAAGAGTTCATTGCCAACCTTAAGGGAATTGTTCTTGAGTGTAATTGGGACCTTAAGCTGTGTAATGAAATTGAAAATCTCAAACAGGACAGAAAACATGCTAACAAGTTCTATTTCAAGATTCTTGGCCAAAACCATCTCCTCAGCAGAAGTCCTGCCATCCTCTCTTACCAGGAAATCTGCTTTCTCATGAGCACCTGTCTGGATATTGACCTCAAACGAGTGTGCTCTGAACCTGGAATTCAAGGCATTGCTGACTTCCAGGACTGGCTTGCTGCTGTTTGTGAGGCTGACAACCATGTACACAACCACTGCAAGCTCATTGCAGATACCATCCATAGCTACAAAGGCAGTCGTGCCACACAGTCAGCTCCCTCTTTCTCTGGTCCCTTGAGGACTTCTAATACAATTTCTCAGGCCCAAGAGAATGCAGCAAGCCTGAAAATTGAGAAACTCTTGACTGCAGAGAAATTCACACTCAATTGTCACAATGGATGCTTCAAATGCTGTTTCATGTATGTCAATCACCTTGCAAAGGACTGCCAGATCCTGTATTCAAGAATAAATTGTACATCTATCACCAAAGCAGAAGGCATCTGCCTACGTCCAAAGCACATGCCCCCTCTGCCATCTTTGAACTGTGTCAAGTCTGTGCCAGTCGCATCAATTACAACTAATATCTGGCTCAATCAACTTCCCAACTATGTGTGTGTTTCATTGTAGCTTGAACCACTCACCACTGTGAGTTTGTCATTGTCCTATCAAGAAGAAGATACAGTAGCAGCTGCTCTTGGGGTGGAAATGCCCTCAGCTGTCCATGTCAATGACTCAGACAAGTACATGCCTATTAACCCCCCCCAAATCCATTGGGAGTGTCTGCTAGACGGTCCTGCAACACCAAAACCCTTGTCTGTCTGTGCCCTTATTGACAATGGCTCTTCTCTAGCAATTATTGATGAAGCACTTGTATGCAACCTCGGATTGCCCTGTTTCTGTCTCTCTAGCCCTATTCATATCTCCCTTG
This sequence comes from Fomitiporia mediterranea MF3/22, assembly GCF_000271605.1. Lineage (NCBI taxonomy): Eukaryota > Fungi > Basidiomycota > Agaricomycetes > Hymenochaetales > Hymenochaetaceae > Fomitiporia > Fomitiporia mediterranea. The sequence continues at coordinate 2,142,177 of NW_006760395.1, read as the reverse complement.
CTCTATCCAATTCTTCTTCCAATTCTTCACAAACCCTACATGAATACATTAAACTCTCCCCTACTTCTGTTGATTACACCTGGAAATCCCACACTATTAGGGCAGTAGTTGCCCCCTCCCTGTGTTCACCAATCATCCTAGGCCTACTGTTCTTACTTGTGAATAGAATCACAGTCTCTCATTATCACACACAGACTATTTGCTCCACTCCCAACTACTAGCTCCTGCCTGTATCCTGCTGGATTCCAACTTCACAAGCATTACAAGTTGACTCTCCCTCTCCAGACATCATCTCAGCAGTACATGCAAAAATCCAAGAGCTTGCCTCACAGGATCACCTCTCCAAGTTAAGTGATGGCCTGTGTAAGCAATACACTTTACTTTTCTGTTCAGAGCTCCCCCATGTGGACATTCCCTTCTGATGTTTTCCACTGCTTCAAATTGAAAGATCCAAACCTTCAGATAAAGCCTTGCCAGTACTCCTGCCCTAGAAAATATTGCAACACATGGGAGGTCCTTCTACAGAGCCATCTTCTGACTGGCAGATTAAGACCCTCTTCCAGTCCTATCTCCTCTCCTGCTTTCCTCATTGCTAAATCAGACCCTTCAGCTCTTCTGCACATGGTTTGTGATTATCAGGAGCTTAACAGCAATACAATACCTGATAACTATCCACTACCTTGGATAGACAATATCCTGGCTGACTGTACAAAAGGTCTTATTTGGGGAAAAATTGACATGATGAATGCCTTCTTTCAGACCTGTGTTTATTCTGATGACATCTACTTGACTGCAATCAATACACTGTTTAGACTCTATGAATGGACTGTCATACCTATGGGCTGCAGAAATGCTCCTGCCACCCACCAGCATCATGTGACGGAAGCCTTGCATTGTCTCATTGGCAAGATCTGCCATGTCTATCTGGATGACATCATTATCTGGTCTGCCAATCTCGAAGCCCATGCTAAGAATATCTCTGTTGTTCTAAACTCCCTTCAGGAAGCACACCTCTTCTGTTCTCTGAAGAAAACCTCCCTGTTCTGTTCATCAATTGATTTCTTAGGTTATCAAATAGATCAGCAAGGCATACATACAGACCCTACCAAAACTGAGAAGATTATACAATGGCTGGTGCCACAATCTTCTTCAGACACACAGAGGTTTCTTGGTCTTGTCCAGTTTCTTGCTCCCTTTCTACCTAGACTTGCAGAACATACTGCTGTCTTGAACCCTTTGACATCAAAGGAATGTGATAAGGATTTCCCACACTGGTCTTCAAAGTTTCAACATGTGTTTGATGCTATCAAGGCTCTTACTATGTCTGCACAATGCTTAATGGTCATTAACCACCTGGATCCTGGTGACAATAAGATCTATCTCTACACAGATGCCTTGGATCTCTGTACAGGCACAGTTCTCTCCTTTGGGCCTTCACCAGACTTGGCTCATCCTGTTGCTTATGACTCTACTCCCTTGAAGCCTGCAGAGTGTAACTACCCAGTCCATGAAAAGGAATTGCTTGCCATTGTGAAAGCTCTTAAAAAGTTCTGCTCTGACCTCCTGGGAACTACATTCACTGTATTCACAGATCACAAGACACTCACAAGTTTCCTTTCCCAGAGAGATCTCTTGTGCTGACAAGCATGTTGGTAAGAATTCCTGGCTCAATATGTTTTTAATGTTCAATATGTGCCTGACAAACAAAACAAAGCTGCTAACACTCTGTCCAGACTTCCAGATGAGGAATTCTCCCCCCCTACAGTAGTATCCTCCTGTCTTACAATCTCTACAGATGAACAATTACTTCTTCAAATCCAATCGTCCTACAAAGATGACCCATTCTGTACTAAGCTCCTCTCTCAGCCTCTTGAATCCCTTAGTGTTCAAGTTAAGAACAGTCTACTGTTCTTAGGTGACAGGCTTGTTGTTCTGTGTGTCAATCAACTCTGCAAACATTTCTACAAACTTGCTCATGACTCTATGGGCCACTTTAGGATTGACAAGACTTATGCAACACTGAAATCATTGTTCTACTGGCCAAACATGTGTTCTGACCTTGAAAATTCATACATCAAGCAATGTGACTCATATCAAAGGTATAAATTGTCCACTCAAAAACCTGCCAGTCCTTTGCACCCTCTTACTGTGGCTGACTAGCATGGCAATACAATTGCTATTGACTTTATAGGTCCTCTGCCTCCAGACCACAGGTTCAACAGAATTGCAACTATTACCAACCAACTCAGTAGCAACATTTGCCTACTCCCCATCTGTATGGGCCAAACTCCTGAAGAGTTTGCCTGTGTTTTCTTTGACAGATGGTATTGTGAAAACAGCCTTCCCCTCAACATCATCTCAGATTGGGATCACCTCTTTACCTCCAAGTTCTGGAAGGCTCTTCATAAAATTTCAGGGGTTAAACTGAAGATGTCTACAGCTTATCACCCTCAAACAGATGGAATCTTGGAATGTACAAACAAGTCAGTCATCCAGGCACTTCAATTCTACATCAACTGACAACAAAAGGGCTAGTACTGTGTGCTACCTTGTGTTTGGTTTGAGCTTATGAACACCAAAAATGTGTCAACAGGATTTTCCCCCTTTCAACTTCACCTTGGCTAATGCCCCTGTCTGATCCCACCTCTTGTACCCTTACCAGACAATGAGCCTACCCTTCTAGAGGACAAGCAAGCTCATTCTCTCATCCATCAGCTTGATCTTAACATTGCAGAAGCATGGGACTCTCTCATCCTGGCTAAAACTTCTCAAGCTCATACTGCAAACCAGAAGAGGAGTCCAGAAGACTCCTATACTCCCAGTGATTTTGTTATACTATCTACCTTCCATCAGTGTCAAGATTACACTCAGAGTGGTGACAATTGTGTAGCCAAATTCATGCTAAGATGGGACAGCAAGTACTGTGTCCTCAAGGCTTTCCCAGAACACTCTACTTACCAGCTTGAATTGCCAAACTCTTGCACCAAATTTTCTACCTTCCATACATCTCAGCTCAAACAATACTATACAAATGATCCTGCATTATACCCTACATGTGAACTTGCACAACCTCCTCCTGTCCTCACAGAGGAAGGACTCAAAGAGTAGGAAGTAGAAGCTATAATTGATTAACAAAGACAAGGACACAGCCTCCAATACCTTGTTTGCTGGAAAGGGTACAGTCCAGAAGACAATCTTTGGTTGCTCAAGCAGGAACTAGACAACTGTACAGTATTGGACCAATAGGAACAACAGTTATGTGCTGACTCTCATACATAGCCCTCCTCAATCCTCAATTTCCATTCTACAAAACACTTGTAGAGCATGTTCAACTAATGCCTTCTCCTCTCTTATCTTCATCTTTGTATTCAACACATCTTTTCTCTTACAGACATTCTCAATTTCCATTCTAATATATCCCTCCTTCTTCAATCCCTTCCCTGCCTTGCCTGTTCCTTACCCCCTATATTTATTCACACACTCTTACACTACTCTTCCCTTTCCCCTCTTTCTCTCTTCTTCCCAGTAGGGAAGAGTGTAACCTTGTGGAGGTTACATACAATCTGTTAGCCTCATCACATGACTTATCTTATAAATAGCTCTAAGACATTCCTGAGACTGTATCTCTTCTTGTACCTCCTTCAATACCAGTCAATTGCCTGTTCTGCAACCTGAGTGAGACATTGTCTCCAATCAAGAGTATATAATGACACACTTGTCCTTGTCACTTCTTTACCTCTACCTCCACCATCTCTCCCAACCCTCTGCCCTTAATACTATAATGTTGCTTTTGTTCTCCTAGTACAGTCCTCTACTTACAAGTGTTCTTTAGTAGGCACTCTGCCTATAACAACCTAGGTAATAAACATTACTATACTTGTCTCTCCAATCTGTTGTTGTAATGCCTGTACTGAGCCTTAGATTGTGTGACAACAAGACTCAGTTAGCTACACTGTCCTTTAGTGTAAAGTGTAAGTAGTCAGTCTACTTTATAATAACATACTTGTACAATAGTTACTCATCCCTCTCCTCCTAACTTCTTGTCTCCCTTTCATCCCTCCCACTCCTTGTTCTGCCTCTTGTATTGCCTCTCCTTTATTGCCCCCCTTTTTATTATACTTACCTTCTTTTTTGTAGTTGCATTTGTGTATCCACATTTTTTACTAATACAGAACAACTTAATTCTATACATTCATATACTTCTTCCTACTCAGTAATACAAGTAACAATTAGTAAGTACATACTTATAACAATGTCTATGTATAACTACTCCTCAGGTGCAATCCTCCCTCTAACCCCCTACACAGTCTCCTACCCTACTTACCATTCTATACTTAACATTACTCTTAATAAGTTTATACTGTGTGTATATAAGTCTACCTTACAGCTTACAACAGTTTCTGTACTGTTCTGTACCTCTCCTAGTGTAGAACCACATTTCTGAACCTAGACCTTCTCCTAAGCCTAGACCTTCTTAGTGTGAACTCTAGAGTCACACACATTTCCTCTTTTGTCTTTATACTATGTTTCCTTATTGTTTGAGTCATATACCCTTCATTCTTAGAGTGTATATACTCTCCTTTTTATCTTTTGTATTGTTTTCCCCTTTAGGTATGAGCTACCTTTGTTTCATTTCTAGTATATATAGTTTTGATCTTTCACCTTTGTTACACTAGTTCTTATTCCTGACTATAACAAAGGTGAGTTCTTACATGTATATAGACTAGTTCTTATTCCTGACTGTAATAAAGATACCTTTGTTCTGTCAGTATTCTGTGTATGTTAGTAAACCTAGAACTTAACAGAACTTGTTTACAATAGTGTTTAACACTTCCCTAGTACTGTTTTACTTTTTTTTTAACATTGACAAAGTAGTCTTTGTTATACTATATGTTAGTAAGGTTCCTCTAATCTTCCTGAATGTCTCCTACTGTTAGTAAGGTTCCCCCAGCCTTCCTGAACACACTACTACAGTCTTAAAGCAAGTTTGGCTCTCTTCCTAACTATATATAACTAGGTCTTGTTTCCTCTAACACTAAGTATCTTTGAAAGCTACTATAGTTGCCCCTCTATTAACTAGAGAAGCTGTATTTACTTCCCCTACACTACTACTATTTATAGTAACCCTAAGTTCAGATTTAGTAAGTAGCTCAGACCTCTCAGAACTAGAAAGTAACACTAGTAAGCTACCTACTCTGAACTACTAGAAGACTATAATGTTCTGTACTATATTTACTAAAACTTAAGTAGTTTGAGAAAGTACAACAAAGTCTCTAATACTAACTCTAGACAACCTAACACTATACACTCTCTAGTTATAGATTTCTGTATTTTACAAGTATGTGTCTATTAAATCTGTCCTTACAACCTATATAGTTACAGTTATAATAAGATGTTTACAGAACAGTAAACTATACTAGTAGTACAAGTATGACTAGTCTAGGCTTAAAGGGCTTATACTAGACACATTTTATTAGGAGCTTTAGTGTAAAATACTCTCTACAGACTAGGTAGTACAAACCCAGAATAAGTTACTAGTAACACAGTAAGATAGTTGCAACTTCTAAGAATGACAGTTATAGGTTACTAGAATCAACTTCATGTTAGGACACAAACATTTATCAGTATATATAGTGTAGACTAAGTGTTAAGCCAAGCTTGACATTACACCCTTTTAGTAAAGAGGTTCTATGTATAGTCTACTATATATAGTAATCCCTCCTATAATGTTAAGCTTAGAGTAGTCAGGGGTTTGATTCTAATATAGGGTTGTCTGTAAGCAAAAGTATTAGGCTGAGAATAAGCTTCCTAAAAGGGGGGGAGTGAATTTCTCAGTTGCTTAGAATACTAGGACTAGGACTCTATATTAGAATATCTCTCCCTACCTCTAAAGACTGTCAAGGTTAAGCTAGAAATAGTAACCCTTAGAGTCAAACTCTATATACTAGTCATGTAAGAACACATGACTCTAGAGAGGAGAGTAATGTTAGGACACAAACATTTATTAGTATATATAGTGTAGACTAGGTGTTAAGCCAAGCTTGACATTACACCCTTTTAGTAAAGAGGTTCTATGTATAGTCTACTATATATAGTAATCCCTTACACTTCAGTCTTCTAGAAGATTAGTGCCTTGATTCTGATAGACTTTACAAACTTCTTAAAGTTAACCTATACTCAGACCTTTAGTTTAAGCTTTACCTTACACTTGTAAATTTGGTCCTAACACATTCTGAGTAGTTTGTAACATATACAGAAAGGTTACATATAGTAACCTTAGTAAACAGCCAGATCCCTAATCCTACAGATCACCTCCCAACCTTAGAACCAGTCCTAAGAAAGGAAGTAACAGATTGTACTAGACTCTACAGGTAGTTAGAACATGTGTATAAACTGGTAGAATAGTTAGAAGTAGACTGTGTAAAGATTTGTAACAGTGTAAAAGTAATACTCACAGTAGAACAGGCCTAGAAGAAGGATCAGGAGAAGTAGTATATAGGAAAGGTTATTCTTATAATAGTTAGTCTAAAGGCTGTCTTAGAAAGTACTGTAAAGTGTATCAGCTTGTTCTATACAGAGTGCTAGCTTCTAATAAAGAACTAGGAATGTTTCTAATACTATAAACCCTTTGTAGATTATAGGGGGAACAGTTACTTAACAGGTCTGCCCAAACTGGAAAACATAGTCTCTATTATAAAAGTGTATATTAAGTCCCTATGTCTGAAGCAGAAGTCTGCTACTTCTGTACAAACAGAGTAGTCTATAGTGTTAGAACCTGTAAGTAGAGATGAATCTGAGTACATTCTAATGTCTGACTCCCTCCTATTTCTAGACTGTTACATTCTTATAGAAGACAGTTCTACTCTAATCCAGATCCAACCTATAATTGACTCTAGTTGTTCTACAGTTCTGATTAATGAGAAACTAGTGTTCTAAATGTGTCTTAAGTAATTCCTACTTAAGAAACACATTATTATGACTCTAACAATCAAATCAGTAAAAGAGTTAGGGAAACAGATTACAGAGTAGGTAAAGCTATAAGTGTAGTTAGTAGATTAGAAATGGACATCAAAGGTTGTAAAAGCTTGAGTAGTTAATAACTTGTGTAATGAAATAATTCTTAGTATACTCTTTCTCTAGAAGAATTAGATTATTATTAATATAGAAAGTTAGACAGTTATTCTAAAGGATTCTAACTATGATCTGATGAAAGTAGAAATTGCAGAACCAGTTTGTACTCTACAGCCAGCTTGTAGAACCTTAGAGCCTACACTAACTCTGACTATAACTGTTTAAGAGTGTATAGAAACCCTAGCTAGGTTAGAGAGATTTGAGACATTAGATAGGGAACTAAAGTAACAGTATTAGGACTGCTTCCCAGACACTATACTACTAGTTGTAGAGCTTCCTAAAGGTATTACTCATAAAATACAGTTTAAGGATCCCTCTAAGGTAGTAGCTGTATAATCTTACACTTGTCTACAAAAATACTGAGAGGCTTAGTACACAGTCATTAATTAGTATACTTAGACAGGTTGTTTGTACAGGTTGGAAAGCTTATACACATTACCTGTGTTCCTTATCCTAAAGGCAGATTCTACAGATCTCCTGTGAATAGTATACAATTATTAGGTACTAAACAGTAACACAATCTACAATTGTACCCTACTTCCCTACATTAATGAGATTATAAATAATACTATCTAAGAATACATATATACTAAGATTGACATAACTAATGTGTTCTTCCAAATGTGTATAAACCTGAAACATATTCTGCTCACTATGATTAGTACTCTGTTTAGGTTGTACAAATGGACAGTAATACTAATAGAACTATACAATACACTAGCTATACAATAACAGTAGGTTACAAAGGTACTAGAGTATCTTATCAGAAAAATTTGTTATCTCTACTTGGATAACATTATCATCTGGTCAGAGTCTGAGGCAGAACACATTAGGAATATTAGAAAGGTCATACAAGCACTCTACAATAAAGGGCTTATCTGTTTACAGAAGAAGACCATGTTATTCTACACAGAGGTTAAGTTTCTTAAGCACCTGATTACTGTAAAGAGGACAGAAGCAGACCTGAACAAGGTCAAGTGTATCCTACAATAGCTACAGCTCTAGAGAGCAAAGAATGTGTTAACATGTCTTACAGACAATATAGTATTAGTAAACTGATAATACTAATTAGAGCAGAACGAATACATGTGTTGGATACATGTATCAGATACACAATACAAGACATGTATCAGATAAAAAACATATTCCAGATAACTGAGACATACAGACAGACAAACAATATAAAAAGAACACTTTATTAACTAAATACATATGATTATCAGGGTCAACACCCTCATTACCTGTGTAATAACCTAAGAACTAAGCATTCTAACAGGTTATGAGCCTTACACTCTCTGCTTAACACCTTATAATACTACTACAAGACTATGCTACACTTCTTCACATTGATACTATACATCTATGATGGACTCTCTAAGTACCTGCAATATGTATACATTGAACACAACAGAGACAAACCTATTAACACCCACACAGCAGACAAATAGGACAAACTCAACTCACATCAAACCTACTAATGTTCTCAAACACTTTGGGCACAACATTGTACAGTTGAAGGACACAGCCAGATATAAGATGTGGAAGTACTGTATTCACTCTGCTATCATAGCAATTGGCTATATGTACTTATTCACTAATGAGCTGAAGCCTGAGGACATTGAGGTTGCTCATACTATATATGTAGCAATTATTGATAAAGTAGTGGATCACATTATGGCTAACTTTATGCACACTGGAACGTCTATTATAACTCTTATGAGCAGATTAGAAGAATGCTTCAATCCTACTACAGTTATGTGTAAAGCATATGATGAGTTTTTGTTATTTAAGTATAGTGATTATGTTAAAAACTTTGGACAGATGCTTGATAGGCTAGAGCAGATATATGTACAGCTAATAACAGACAATAATAAACCTATAGACACTACCTATTACACAGTAATCTATACTGCTACACCTGCTGAATACAAAGGTACTCTAAAGGCTATAGAACAAGCTTAAGACATGTTTCATGAAGGGAAGCCCAAATCCAAGTGCCATCCTATAAAGCCACAGAGACTGATCACAGTACTGTACCAAGCATTTAACAATTATCATATTAAAAACCCTACACAGTATTTGAATAAGCAGCCTAATATACAAGTACAGGCTAATACATTTTGGACAAAAAATAAAAAGTAAGGAACAAACAGAATCAACAAAAATACAAGCAAACTGACTCCAGTATTGAAATGCTATAATTGTAGCAACCTAGAGCACTATGCATGTGATTGCTGTACATCATTGTCCCAATCAATGCTAGATGCCTGAGCCAAAAAGGTTAATCATTCAGCAAACACAGTAGAAGCAAAGGAAGCAAAGTCTGTACTAGTAGCATCTACAACACATGTGAATGTATTTATCAAAGAGGTACCAGATGTTGAAATGACACAGTTACTACCCTCTGAGTAGGCAAACACTATTGCAAATGCAAACAAAAACAACCCATTTGCAAATTGGGTACATTATAATAATATTTCAGACAATAATAACACATTAATAAATAAATTTATTCCTAATACAATTAATATAATTGATTCTGGTGCTACAATACATGCTACACTGTATTATTTTTGCCTCACAGACATACTAAACATATCCCTAGTAACAGTTACACTTGCAAACAAATCAACAGTAACTTTTACAAAGGCTAGAGATATGTGCATAGAGATTAAAAAGGGAAATTCAGGAGATACACACATTCCTGTAATAAATAAAATAATGCTGAACAATGTTTATTATCATTCAGATTTAAACTTTTCACTTATAAGTCAAGCATTATTATGCAACAATGGTTTTGCATTCTTGTTCAAGCAATCAGAATACATTATTTATTATGAGCAATGTAAAATAGGAATGATCAAACTTGAAAATAACCTATATGTGTTAAGAAACACTCATTATATGAATTCCATGAGCAGAATCAGTGTTTACAATTTACATAAATGTCTTAGTCATATCAGTTATGATTATATTAAACGTTTATTACAAAGTAATACAATAATATTATCCCAAAAGATAATAAACTTCAATGAAAAACAATGTGTTGATTACATAAAAGCAAACATTGAACAGACAGCACAACCAAAAACAAGATCTTTGGAAATAAGTGCTAATTACAGCAATATAATTCATATAGATATAATAGGTCCAGTATCCCATGAAGGATATAAGAATATTCAATATCTATTAACATTAGTTAATGACACAACATGTTAGGTATCTTTATTAAAGTTATGGACAAAGGACAATGCTTACACACAATATGTTTAATAGAGCACAAACATATTTACACAATATGGAATACAAATAAAACAATTGCAAAGCAATAACAATACAGTATTCTGTAGTAAATACTTCTAAGAGTATTTAATTAGTCAAGGAACAAAATCCAGACTAACTGTTAAACATACACTACAACAGAACAGAGTAGTAGAATGGATACATAAAACAATATTTAAACAAATACATGCCTCTATTACTTTGCAGAACATTCCTTTATGCCTATAGGCAGAAGCAGCTATACTATAAGCATACATTCATAATAGAACTCCTTGGAGTGTGATAGGATACACAACTCCTTATTATAAACAATACAGACATAATGCTAGTATTGATAACATACACAAATTTGGTCAATACATAATAATACAAAGCAAAAACCCTTCTAAAATAACAGACAGAGGTTATTATAAACAATGGATAGGTTTTGACAATAATTCCAAAGGTCATATTACTTGGCATCATAGGAAAATAACTATCAAACGAAACATACAATTCCTAGATACCAAACCTTCACAAATTGAAGGGGACTTGGAAGAAACCAAAGGAAACAAACTGGACATTGATGGAAATACAAATCCACCCAATCCAGTAGATCTAGACAATGAAAACAACCATTACAGCCAAGCACACAAAGGACAGACACACACTGAAACAGAATCTGGTGAGGGGGAACACCCTCAAGTGATAAAACGTCTTCAATACGTTTCTCCAGGATAAGCTGTTTTCAAGCAGCCTACTCAATCTGATGAATCCAATCAAGAATTCAATGGATTAATACTACTACAACACTCTAATCAAAAGTGCAAAGCTACCAAACGTTTAAGGGAAGTGAATCTACCTAATAAACAAATGAAAGGTTTATCATACATTGATGAAACAAATATTATGATCTATCTCAACAAGTTCAACAATCTACATACAGAAATAATGGCAGATCCATTAATGTATAAAGAAGCAATCAGTAGAGACAATTGCAAGCTTTGGAATAAAGCTATAGACAATGAAGTACAACAATTAATACAATCCAATACATGGGAGATGGTGTATCCTCCAAATAACACAAATGTTATAGGAACACAATTTGTATATAAAACAAAATGACTAGCAGATAACTCTATTGAGAAACAAAAAGCTAGATTAGTTGTACAAGGAATATTTCAACAAGACAGCAAAGATTATTATAATAATGATCTATTTGCACCTACTGCACACATATCTTCAATAAGACTTGCAATCACATGAGGATGTTCAAAGAACTACAAGATACATCAAATAGATGTTAAATCCACATACTTAAACAGAGAACTCAACAACAACAAAATAATATTTATTAAACCTCCACCAGGTAACTTAGTAAAGTTAAAACCTAGGCAAGTATTAAGATTGCACAAAGTATTATACAGATTGAAACAAGCCAGACAACATTAGTATAAAACTTTATGCTGAATACTTAATACTATTGGTTTTATACAATCAGAACATGACTTTGTAGTATTCTACACAAAGAAGGACAAACAGACAGTTGCAATATTATTAATTCACATTAATGATATAACTATTGTTACACAAAGTAATAATGTTATTAATATGATTAAAGAATCATTACAATTGTATATAGAAATTATAGACAGTGGCAAATTACATTGGTTACTAGGCATAGAAATCAAACATAACAGAAACAAACAGACAATAATAATGAGACAAAGACATTATATCAAGAATGTATTAACTTAATATAACTTACAAAACAAAAAGAATTTGCAAACACCTATACAACCAAATACACTATTAGTAACAGACAATAATCTACCAGAAGATGAATGTGCATTTATGTCCAAAATACCATATATGAATATGGTTGGATCCTTGTAATATATAGCAGATTGTACACAACCAGACATAGTGTTTATAACATCTCTACTCACAAAATACTTAAAATCCCTGAGCATGTTACATTATAATGCTGTAGTACATTACATACAATACTTAAAGGGAACTAAAGACAAATGGTTAATATTCAGACAAGGAAATCATGATTCTATAACTGGTTATATGAACACAGACAGTATAATGTAAGAAAATAATAAAGCAATATCTGGATACACATTCTTCTTAGGAGAATCACTTATATCTTAGTCAAGTAAAGGACAGAAATTAGTATCCTTATCTATGTACAAAGCAGAATTAATAGTGCTATCAAACAGTATACAAGAAGCTATAGTATTACAATACCTAGCAGATAAGATACTGCAGATCTCTAATACACCTACAAATATTTATTGTGATAACCAAGCAGTAATTAAATCTATAGAAGCAGATGAAACAAAGTACTCAACAAGAACAAAGCATATTGGCTTACAGTACAATTTTATTAAATGCTACATTGAGGAACAACTTGTTTATATAAAGTATGTTCAAACAGACAATCAAAGGGCAGACATCCTGACTAAAGCATTACATGTTCCAAAGATCAAACACCTTACAGACTTGCTAGGTCTTGTAAATGTTTGAAGGGGACTGTTAACATGTCTTACAGACAATATAGTATTAGTAAACCAATAATACTAATTAGAGTAGAATGGATACATATGTTGGATACATGTATCAGATACACAATACAAGACATGTATCAGATAAAAAACATATTCTAGATAACTGAGACATACAGACAGACAAACAATATAAAAAGAACACTTTATTAACTAAATACATATGATTATCAGGGTCAACACCCTCATTACCTGTATAATAACCTAAGAACTAAGCATTTCCAGAATGGAAACCAGAACATTAGTAGGCCTTTAAAGCTATTAAGTCTATTGTTACTAGTAGAGAGTGTCTCACCTCTGTGAACCATGACTTGGGTGAGCAAATCTATGTAACTACAGATACAAGTGACTCTAGGACTAGAGCAGTTCTCAGTATCAGATCCTTATAAAAAACTGTAAGACTTGTAGCATTTGAGTCTAAGTAATACAATAGTGTACAGTATAACTACCTAGTATATGAGTAGGAACTTGTAATGATTGTACTACCTGTGTGTAACAATTGTACTACCTGTGCATTTGTGTAACATGTGTTGTAAGTGCTTGTGAGTGTTTTCCTTTTTGTTCACTAGACTACCCTGTATCCTACTACATGTTGAAACGATCAGCATCACACTAAGAACTGTACATCACATGCAGACAATCACAGTGATCAATTCTGAACACCCACATGACTCATAGAAGCCTACTCTGAGAACACCCAACTATTCCACATCATAAGCAAATGCAAACAGAACTGCAAGTGTGTACAGTCTCAGAATTGGCTTACACACATTGTTTTCTCCACAGGATGTACAGATCATGTGCTTATTACAGGCTCAGAACACAAGTTGTGTCACAGTGAGTGGCTCAGCAAACCATTACATCATTATTGCCTGGATCAAAGTACTACAATCTTCCAATCAGATAGGACATCAGGGCAATCAAAGTGATGATCTCAGGAGACAGCTGGAAATCTCAGAACTCTCTGCACTTTGTCTGTACCAATCAGATGATAACAGTATGAGAACCTTCTACTTCTTTTGATGTAAATCTTGCTTTTCTCTTTTGTATAACATTTCCTGTAGCTAGAATGTAGACCACTTAAATTTTCCTCATACATTTTCACCCCATTTTCTTCCAACCTCTAGCAAAAGGTTCTCTTATTTATTCTTGTATATTTTGTTATTTTTCTTTTGTTCAGTCATAACATTTCCCTGTTAGTACTACACTTTTCCAGAACTCAGAAAACTATAAATACAGCTACTCATGTACTAGATACAGGGGGAATTCAGATAGTTCACCCATTGATTTAGCTCTTGTCTCTTGTCACAAAGTCCTCTAGTGTGAGGCATAGTCATAGTCTTCATTGTTTTCTGTATCAGATTGTTTGTTGTGTACTTTACAAAGTGTACTTTCCATTATTCACATCTCTCTTCTGAGGTTGCAACCACACTAGAAGAGCTTACACCTGTTCAGAACCACTCTAGTCTCCTAAGACTTGTAGTTTAGCTCCCCCTCAAACTTAACAAATCACCTGTGTTCTTCTCTTAGACACTTTACAGGAGTTTCATTTAGAGTCTACTGTGAGGAGGGTTTCTATAGTTAAACAACACAAGTTCTAACAGTTCTCAGTATCCTGAACAGGTTTCTCAGACACCAGCCTGTGGCCTTAGGTCAACTCAGTCACAGTCAGCACTAGTACCTGTTTTGAGCAGAACATACAGATCTACTAGAATCCAATCACACTGTAAAACGTCTGATAGTCTGAACACTAGAAGTACAGAATCTGATATTACAGAAACCTTAGGAACACTATTAGAACAGTAGAGTGCTTGAGTCAGTAACAAAGAGGAGGAAGAAGAAGACCTTGTAGCATTATTACTCAATCCCCAAGTAATCAGTTTCTGAATTTGTAACAAACTACTACATTTTATGTCCCTAGAATTGTATACAAGATTGCCAGCTACCCTGCAACTTTCCCAAACTGTATCAACCTCACAACTGACCATAACTGGGACACTACATTGTAGAAGAGCACAGTTGTCTCTACAGGAAACAGAGACAGTCTAGCAGCCAGCATTATTACTCTCACTAGTAACTAGTATATTGTTAACAACACAGCTCTAGTTACAGTAACAACAACTTGCAAGTAACACACAACTACCTTAGCAACTACAAGTAAACACACAAATTCTATCACAACCAAGACCAGTAGTACAGCTAATGACTACATTGAATGTTCTGAAGCTGCCTTGTTGTAGAGTATGTAACACACTGTCCTTTGACAGAACCAAGCCCTGAGAGTTGTAGAGGTATTTTGCAGACATGGAAGGTCTTACAAACAAATACAACATAGCTAGAGCAGATATTATTCTGCTTACAATAAAGTATATGTTTGTAGAAGTGGAGGATTTGTAGGATAATGTAGATAAAGTGTCTTAGGATACATTTAAGACAGGTGTAATTGTATATTACCTGAGTCTTAAGACAGGAGCATAATATACTAGAAGTGACATGGATACAGTAGTGCAGAAATAGGCAGAGAGAGGAATTACAAATAGGGACAATTTAGGAATGTGTCAGCAACAGTGTAGAGGGGACCTGAAGGCTCAGTGAGGGGACCCAGGCTACAACTATCCTACACAACAGAAATACAGAACACAAGTACTAGAATGTAGTTGGAACTTGTAGAACAGGCAGAGAGAGAGAGTGAGACAAGAGTAGAGTATATAGAGTGAGCCTAAGAGTATAAGACTACCTGGAGTAGACAAGATCAAGACTACAGGACCAGTCTGATCTCATACACCTATATATACTAAACTACACAAGAGTACTCAGAGAGTATAAGCTACTAAGAATGATAAGCCACAAAGAATGAAAGAAAGGAATGTCAAAGATAAAGGTACAAAGAATGAAGGGATAGACAAAGGGTAAGAGACTATAGAATGAACAAAGAATGAAGGGGTGGTTAAAGGAATGGAATGATAAAGTAAGGAAGGGTAGTAGTAAGAGTCAGTACACATATAGTCTATAGATAGTGCCTCTGAGGGACAGAAGTCCTGAGTTCCAGTACAGAAGAGTGTGGAACCCTCAGAACTGAAGGTATGAGAGTAGAGAATTGTAACAGAATGTACTACTAAGAGTTTACACTCATAGTAACCTATTTGACAACAAACAATAAGCTGTCACTAGAGGAATCTTACTATGTTTTTCTGTGTGTGTTCTATAAAGCAATTGTAGAGAAACTAATACAGAAGTTAGAAATCAAGTATCCAGACCATGAGGACAGACTTGTATACAACATTACACAAGTTGTAGCTGTAG
>NW_006760395.1:2120010-2125718 GCF_000271605.1 Fomitiporia mediterranea MF3/22 | reverse complement strand
GTGTTTAATAATAAAAATACAAACAGACAATAGAATAATGAGAATGGACAATAATGATACAGACAATGCTGATCTAACAAAAAAGGAAAAGCAGTAGAACTAACAGACTTAATGGACAACAAAGTTAAATTAACCAAAAAAGAAGTAGAACCTAAACTATGTCAATTGGAATGGAAACAGAAACTGACAGAACATACTATTGAGCTTGAACAATGTATGGAGAATAAACACATAACAAAATGCATGTATGTACTTAGTGAAAAGGATGAAGATAATATTGCTATTCATTTAACAGAATTTAATACTAAAATAAGTGAAATACAATTGGATCTGACTTCATTTTATGAAGCAATCTGTCAGCAACAGCATAGAGGGGACCTGAAGGCTTAGTGAGAGGACCCAGGCTACAACTATTCTACACAACAGAAATACAGAATGCAAACACTGGAACATAGTCAGAACTTGTAGAACAGGCAGAGAGAGAGAGTAAGACAAGAGTAGAGTATATAGAGTGAGCTTAAGAGTACAGGACTACCTAGAGTAGACAAGATCAAGACTACAGGACCAGTCTGATCTTGTATGCCTATATATACTAAACTATACAAGAGTACTCAGAGAGTATAAGCTACTAAGAATGATAAGCCACAAAGAATGAAAGAAAGGAATGTCAAAGATAAAGGTACAAAGAATGAAGGGATAGACAAAGGGTAAGAGACTATAGAATGAACAAAGAATGAAGGGGTGGTTAAAGGAATGGAATGATAAAGTAAGGAAGGGTAGTAGTAAGAGTCAGTACACATATAGTCTATAGATAGTGCCTCTGAGGGACAGAAGTCCTGAGTTCCAGTACAGAAGAGTGTGGAACCCTCAGAACTGAAGGTATGAGAGTAGAGAATTGTAACAGAATGTACTACTAAGAGTTTACACTCATAGTAACCTATTTGACAACAAACAATAAGCTGTCACTAGAGGAATCTTACTATGTTTTTCTGTGTGTGTTCTATAAAGCAATTGTAGAGAAACTAATACAGAAGTTAGAAATCAAGTATCCAGACCATGAGGACAGACTTGTATACAACATTACACAAGTTGTAGCTGTAGTAGGGTCAATCCTTAGGGGATCTACACTCACAGTAGTTAGTAGATTAGATACACTTGTAAGTCAGTCTGTGATTCTAGTCAAACAGGAGGAAGTTAATTTGACAAGTATTGTGGAAGTGCTTCAGAGTCTACAATTGTAAGTAGAATCAATAAAACAAGGCCCAAGATCAGGAGGAGGAGGATACAGTAGAGGTTCAGGCAGAGGATCAGAAAACAGAAGTTGTGTGTTTTGTGGAGAATCTGGACATTTTATACACAGTTGCTTAAAAGTGTTAGAATATATTGTAAATAGGAAGTGTACACAGAGTCTAGACAATAAAATTATTATGGCTAACAGAAACACCATTTCTGAGATAGGGCAGACCTTGAAGGAAAAGGTTAATAGCCACTTTCTGTCATTACAAATGTACTCTGTTAGTTTCATACAGACTGTACTAGTCATAGTACACAGTCTAGGAGCTCCTATACTAGTTATAATTGTAGAGGTTGATAAAGAAGAAGAGGAGGAGGTGGAGAACCTTGTAGAGCTCAAAAGGCTTGAAGTAATGTTAGGAGAAGTCTACAAGAAGGTCACAGAACAATTGAAAGCAAAGGATGTAAAGGGGAAGAGAAAGTAAGGGTGTAATTACAAAGTAGTAAAGTCTACAAATATTAGACCAACACTAGTAAGCACACAGTAAGACAGAACTGGAACAAAGGAGCACTTGTACTACTACATTATACTAATTGAGGACCCAGAAATAGCTGGAAGAGTTTTAGAACACAGCTTGGACTAGGAAGTGTGTATTACACAGTAGGAGTTACTTATATTGTCTCCAGAGCTTTGGAAGAAGACTTGCAAATTAGTTACATTAAGGTACTAAACAGATAGAAACACTGTGTTCTACAGTAGAGAACTGCCTGTTACAGGATTAAACATTTGTACACTGTAGTAGTATTACAACATGTTAGTAGAAGTCAACCATTTGCTTCTACTCTGTATACTCAAGACAATAGTAGACAGAAAAATTGAGGTAGATTGTATACTAGACTAGGGTTCAAGTATAAACATAGTTTGAGCTGACATATAGGAAGCATTAAAGATTCTGTTGGATCACAATATGACTGTTATGCTTGAAACAGTAGACACAGGTCAGGGATTGACTGTAGGACAGATTCTGAGGTTGTAACTCTCTATAGGAATGCTTTACATAAATATTACAGTACAAGTTGTGTAGAAAGCTCTGTTTAGGATCTTACTAGGTAGACTGTTCTTTACAACTACAGAATGTGAAACTAAAGATTTTGCAAACAGGGAGCAGTACATAATGCTTTAGGACCCAAACAATCTGTCAAGGAGATAGTCTCTGTCCACCAGAGTGAGGGTGCTGTAATACAAGCTGGAGACAGATTTTTGAGAAGTGTCAAGGAACTAGAAATGCTACAATTTTAGAGAGATACACATATGACAAGCAGATTAGGAACAAACAAGCAGAAGAGTAATAGTAAGACAATAATTCTATACAGAGGAAGAGGCAAAGGAAATAGAGTAAATGTAAGACAGGATTGTAGTCAGGGATTATGAGTCACAGAATCATAGATGATAGAGGTAGTAGAGTCACAGAAGTTAGTAATTCTCAATACACTGGATGACAAACTCAACACAGTTTTGTAGGCTTACAAGAAAGTTGCAAATAAGGTACACCCTATACTTAGAGTACTTCCAGAGGAGTTCCACATAGTCAGACAACAGCACCCCAATCCCCTAGCTGGGATGCCTATATTACTGACAATACTGTAGCCCTTTGTGCCTACTAGCCAACTTACAGAAGAACAGATGCAAGTGATTAGAGAATTGTAATCAGGATTCCTATGGCTAGAAGAATGGAAACTTGCAGAGAACCTATTAATACTATAGTCAGAAGTGTTTGTATGGACAGAAGAGGAGCAAGGAACATTGGACCCTATGTATTTCAATCCTATTCAAGTTCCAACTGTAGAGTATATACTATAGGTAGAGAGAAGTATTCTGATTGTATACAGAATTGAGAAGAGGGTGATTGAGTTGTTGAAGGAGAAGTTGTGTAACAGAGTAATAGAACTGTTGAATTCCTCCTATTGATTGTAATAGTTTTGTGTCACAAAGAAAGACAGAGTATCCTTGTGATTTATTATTGATTTGCAAAGGTTAAACACAGTTAAAATAAAGGACACAGCTGTTCTGCCAAACATGGAACTAATTGCAGAAAGCTGTAGAGGTTGTGTATACTATACACAACTTGATTTGCATATTACATTTGATTAGAGGAGTTTGGATGAGCAGTCTAGAGATCTGACAATGTTCCAGACACTCTTAGGAACGTTTTGCTTGACAGTATTACTAATGGGTTACACTAACTCAGTACAGATTCTGTATAATGACTTGGTGTTTATTCTTTGTAATGAGATTCTGGATGTTACAAACCTATACACAGACAATGTTCTGGTGATTAGACCCTGCTCAAGATATGAGAAAGCAGACAGAATGGAGGAAATGCTTCCTGAGAACAAGGGAATACAGAAGTTTGTATACAAGCATCTGATGGACATAAACCAGATTTTACAGAGAGTGAAAGCTGTAGGAGGGACATTTTCTAGGAAGAAGATAATGCTTTGTAATGAATCTGTAATATTTGTTAGGCATAAGCTGACATATTTAGGGAGAGAGACTGAAGAATTGCAAATACAGAAGGTTAGGGATTGACTGCCTTACAAGAGTGTTACAGAAGTACAGGGATTTCTTAGAACAGTAGGAGTGCTTTGTGTTTTTATTCGAAATTACACAAAGTTAGCACAACCACTCAATTGACTCACACAAAAGAACTTGATATTCAATTAGAATGATGAAGCACAGAAATCTATGGATGCACTCAAGGAAGCAGTCTTGTATTGTCCTACACTAACACCAATCAACTATGAGTCAGAGTATCTAGTAGTCTTAGTAGTAGATTCATCTATCATTAGAGTAGGATGGTATATTAGTCAGGAGCACCTAGATTGTAAACAGAGAATAAATTGATTCAGATCAATTAACTGGAATGTAACACAAGCACAATATTTGTAAGCAAAAATAGAGCTGTTCAGACTGTAACAATTGTACTACCTGCACATTTGCACAACATGTGTTGTAGGTGCTTGTGAGTGTTTTCCTTTTTGTTCATTAGACTACCCTGTATCCTATTACATGTGTATAAGCATATATAAAGGGTTTTCGAGCTAAGGGTTAGGGGATTCTTTCTCCTTCTCAGTGCTCGATTACTAGGTTATCCCAGTCAGTAGTTGAGTGTGCTGGTAAAGAGAGAATCTTTGCATAAGGCTAGTATACCTATCCTTACACATTTTTGACTGAACCCACCTTTCCATAAACCTGCTGGGCTTTGACGACCAGAACTGAGGGCTTGATCACCCCAATACATTCCTCACATTGCCCAGTACTCCTTCGAATTCAAAGAAACAAGTGAGTAGTTTGCAAATCTAAATTAGAAACACATATACTCTCACTATGGCTACTAAGATACTCAGAACGCTCAAGGGACACGAACAAATTGTTCCCCTCAATACAGAGAGACCTTCTCATTGATATTGTAAGAGGCAAGCATCATTCAGAAGTGCTGAAGAGCAGCTTTCCCTGAATGCAGAGAGATTCGAAACAGTGCACACTACAGATTTCGAATTAACAGAGTATGCAGACAATGGACAACAAGATTATCCATTGAGTACTGAACACAATGTGGTCACCAAGCCTTAGCAGACAATCCCAGAAGGGCCCCCAAGTCTGGAAGTCACTATTAACATGCTAGAGAATAAGTCCTTGTCTGTTACAGGCTGGAGGCAATCTGATGACCCTTTGCCAGGTGATAAGTCCTTGTCTACACTAGGCTGGAGGCACCCTGATGAACTATTACATACAAGTAATGTAGAACAAAGGCATGTACCTGTACTAGTGCATATTGTTAGACTGATACACACTGTAGAGCAGACACTAGTGAGTGCTTACCTTACTAGGCTCACAGAAGTAGATAATAGTGGTACAGAGAGCATAAATGCTCAGGAAACTGGTATTGAGGATTCTGTCAGTAAGAACAAGGGTATCAGTAAAGGAACAACACTTTCCTTACAGTAGGAAACGTTCCAGAAGGCCAGAAAGACATTCAGAAACGTCCCTAGGCTAGAGACACTGAAAGCTATGAGTAGGCTAGCCAGTCCATTCAATCAAGGAATTGATATCAAGGAATTGAACAAGAGAACTCATAAGTATGATGGTATGCATCAGGAACATGAAAGAAACATTGATTTAGACACAATTGATCCATCTAAACTAACTAGAGACAAGTTAGCTAAATGGATGTATCAGAAAGTATGTTGTCAACACTCAGAAGCTACTAAGGGAATGACCAAACGATTGGAAGATGCTCCACAGTTTGAAAGCACACGTCCTTGGAAGAAAGATCCAGGTAAACCTGTACCTAGCAATAAGAAAAGTGCAAGAGCAAATAAAGGAAAAGCTCTAGACATTTGTAATTACAGTCAGGTAGAACTAGACAGTTTCAGTGAAGCAGATTCTGATGTACAAAGAATGTATTTTTAGG
>NW_006760395.1:2107925-2116700 GCF_000271605.1 Fomitiporia mediterranea MF3/22 | reverse complement strand
ATAATCACAGGATAGTATTGGATTATAGTAAGAATGTGCCACCTATCAACATTGTTATAGACACTTTGGCTTCAGGAATTGGAGGAATAGTCAGCCAAGGTCATGATTAGAAAGATTCCAAGATAGCAGTGTTTTTCTTAGCAAAATTAAACCCTGTACAACAGAATTACCTAGTACATGATGTAGAATTACTAGCAGGAGTAGAAACTATGCTAAGACACAAGAATCTACTACAAGGAATGCATTTCTTTTAGTATACTAATCACAGAGTGTTAGAACACATTCTAAGGCAACTGGTATTAAGTGGAAGACAAGCCAGATAGCTAGAGAAGATATCAGACTTCAATTTCACTGTAAAATACATTCTAGGCACTACAAACATTCTTACAGACATATTATCACACATATACTCAGGAGATTTACTAGGAACAACTTGATCTCAGTAAGAATATACATTGTAACTCAATGACAATGATCTATCAAGGATTAATCAAGTCAGGAATAACATTTCACAGCTGCTAGAGATACAGGATACTGTATATATTGAGGCTAGACTAGTAGTAGTAAGGAAAACTTCACCTTAAGAATTGATCACAAGTTGACTGTACAGTAGAAAGACTAGATTAATTACCAGACATGCTAGAAACTCACAGACAGACCTCCAAACGGAGGGCAGGCCTGCTACAAGGACTAGAAGCCAGTTTACAATACTAGAGAACACAGAGCAAGATTAGGAAACAGATACACACAGTAAGGTATTAGAAACACTACCTCAGAACACTGAACAATCAGATTTGCATGAAATAAATTCACCTGCAAATGTACTAGACACTAGAAGTAATATGCAAGGATACAGACATTCAGACAATGGTATTAGATCGGAAATTAATGATTAGAACGTCCCAGTACTAAAGAATGCTACTGATCAACTCTGGAACTTGATTGAACCACAGTTACCTGATATAATAGCTCAATCTTCACCAGATTTACAATTCCCAGAATGTCTCAAAGGCAGATATCATGAGGATAACTTCTTCAATCAGATATTACAAGATCTGAAGCACTTCCAGAATTTTCATGTCAAAAATGGACTCATATTTTGCTAGGAGGACAAGAGGTACATACTTTACATACCTAGAATTCTAATACACAACAGAAACACTAGGGAAATTGTAATAGAGCATGCACATTCTATTTTGGCACACCTAGGACCACAAAAGACACTTTCATACCTTAGAGAACAAGTTTGGTGGAAGGATATGATTATAGACATTAATTCCTACTGTAATTCATGTCATACATGTAAGATCAGCAAACCTAACAATCAGAAACTGTTTGGTTTACTACATCTGCTCTCAGTACCTAATAGGCCTTAGGAAGGCATAGGAATAGACTTTGTTAGACCTTTTCCTGAATCAAAGAACTGTTTAGGACCTTTTGATATGATTTGTACAGTTATTTGTCTATTAACTAGTATGGTACACATTATTCCTACTAGGCAAACGTACAGAGCAAGAGAAATCACAGAGATAGTATTTGAAAACGTCTATAAACTGTATGGACTGTCTAATTACATTGTTAGCAATTATGATTCCCTATTCACTAGTACATTTTGAAGAAGATTACATGAACTTATAAGTATTAAATTGAAGCTATCAAGTACATATTATCTACAGACTGATGGATTGACTGAGAGAATGAACAGAACAATTACTCAGATGCTCAGACAGTGTATTTCTCCTAAACAAAAGGATTGGATACATAAACTACCTATAATTGAGTATGCTATCAATACTGCAAGGTCAGAAACTACAGGATATGCACCATTCTTTCTAAATTATGACTGGATGCCAAGGAACTTGATATGGAACAACCCTAGGAAGGATGAATATCCTAGAGTAAGGACTTACACTCAGAAAGTAAAGGACACAATACTGCAGGCACACAATACAATCCTTCAGGCAAGGGTAAAGCAAACTAGACATGCTAATAGATACAGACAACCCTCTTCATTCGAATTAAACAATCTAGTGTATGTTTCTACAAAGAACATGAATCTACCAAGACAGCAAGTGAGGAAACTAGTACCAAAGTACATAGGACCTTACAAAATAATCCAGAATGCAGGAAACAAGGCATTTGAACTAGATCTACCCAGGGAAATGAGGAATCATAACATACACCCTGTATTTCATTCATTGCTACTTAGGATACATGTTCCAAACAATGATAGATTATTCCCTGGAAGGGAAGTAGGACAAGTTACTGGATTAAACAATGAGAACAAGGAATGGACAGTAGATTTGATTGAAACTCACACAGGACAAGGGACTACTACTTTGTTCAAAGTACTATGGAAGTCCAGAGATCACACATAGCTACCCTATGATAAAATTGCACACCTTGAGGCATTAAAGGAATACTTAGACATACTTGGAATTGATTCTATCAATGCACTAACTCTAGGAAAGGGAAAACTCAATACTAATAACCCTCAGGTTAGTATCAGTCTAGTAAAACATGAGGCAACCTTTCAAACACAATGCTACAGCATGGACATACAGGTAGACATATGCAAAGGCTTTAAAAACTGTGCATATAGTCACTTTACTGTGTATATTATGTCTACTACTCAAGAATCTGTTGCTCATACCTTTGTATCTGCTTTTCTACAAGGCACAAATATGCCTCATCCTCCTCTACAACTCTTAGTTGGCCCTCAAGTGTAACTAATCACACAGGATTAGGTTACTCACAACTACAGTACAAGTACTGACTATGTTTTTGATCAAGAGGAGCTCAAGGAGATTGCAGCTTTCTCCAGGACTATCCACAACAATTCCCTCAACCCTACTATACAACTCCTAGAGTGTTATCTCATTGTACTATGCTTGTATAACTTCCACATTCCTTCTCATGTGAGACTGAGCCTACTACTACTGTTCTAAGACCACATTCAACATACTAAGATGATGCAAGTGTTCTAGGACTTTGTATACTGTAAGAACATGGCTTTGAACCAAGGTAAATACACATATATTCTGTATTATATTATTACAAGCACATATACCTTACTGTTTTACTTAGGTGCAAAGTGTAGAACTGAGCAAATTGATAATAGAACTGTTATATTCTACTCATGCAACTGTAAACATCCCTGGATCGATTCACAATTGCTCTCAACGTCTACCAATCTTACTTTGGTACTCAATATGAGTGCTCTGAGCTCATTTGACACTCAAGGCATTACTCTACTGCTGAATCCACTGCTTTCTGCTCAATCCAACAGCCATTCCAACCAATCTGCCACAAGTTCCACCAGTTCTACTACAGAACATGTCCAAGCTAGACAGGAACACGTCCAGTCCACTATGGGACTGATTGAAGACACATCCATGACTGTGGAGAACGTCCTAGCACAGTAGTACTGAACTTTGTAGTAAGTTACTAATGTTTTCTTTTGTTTTTGTGTTGTTATTTTGTTTATTCTGGTACTAACTCCCTTAGCATTTAGGATTAAATGCTGGAGGGCAAGTGTAACAATTGTACTACCTGTGCATTTGCACAACATGTGTTGTAGGTGCTTGTGAGTGTTTTCCTTTTTGTTCATTAGACTACCCTGTATCCTACTACATGTGTATAGGCATATATAAAGGGTTTTCAAGCTAAGGGTTAGGGGATTCTTTCTCCTTCTCAGCACTCAATTACTAGGTTATCCCAGTCAGTAGTTGAGTGTGCTAGTAAAGAGAGAATCTTTGTGTAAGGCTAGTATACCTATCCTTACACAGACTTTATTGTGTACTTTACACATTACACATATATCTCATAAGTGTCAAGAAATTAATTGTGGAAATGGATGCTTCATATGTAAAGGGAATGATTAATAAGCCTGACCTACAGCCTAATGCTACAATCAATTGCTGGATAGCTAGTATTTTGCTATTCAATTTCAAGTTCTACCACATTCCTACATCAGAATTTAAGTGTACAGACAGATTATTATAACACTAAGCAGTACCTAAAGACCCCTCAGACAATGAAACCTATAAAGACTGGATTGACAAGTCATACAGATTTTACACAGCAGAAATAGAATCTATACAATACAGACATTAGCTAGAGATTTACAGGTCTACAGAACACAAAGCTTTGTTAGTTGAGTGTGTAGAAACACAGTCCCAGGTTTCAAATGTAATGTGCTGGGAGACACACAACAACATTATTGACAAATCATTTCAAGTAAACAAGGATGTGCTACAGGCAACACATTCTGGCAGAATGTAATGTAGATTATTCCTAGAAGTTGTTATTCTGAAACAGAACTAGAATTGGATACATTAAGATAGACTAGAATGACCTGATCTAGAATGTAGAAGAGTAGAAGATGAAGCAGACAAAGGACTACAGGAATGGGCAGCTAGAGGAGGGTCTCACAGAGTTGTACAAACCAAGGAGGTAGAGGAAGCAGATGACAAAGCAGAAGGTGATGATCTAGAGCCAATAGGGGTTGTGTACAGTATCTACAGTAACAAGACTGAGAGTTTGAATACAACAGCAGAACAATTCCTACAATCACTAACTACTGAAAGGCAAGAAGTAAGACTGAAGGCTGTGAAAGAGTATCTTGGCTTGCTCTACAAACCAAGCAGAATCACAGATGCTGATTTTCCAACATTTATACAATACACAGTACAGTTCTTTGTACAGAACAACAAGATTTAGTGTTAAGGTCCTAAAGGAAAGTATCAGATTGTGCTAGAAAAGGACAGGAGATAGGAGTTGGTTAGGATAGTACACAAAGATTTAGGACACAAGGGAATCTTTGTAGTGTAAGCCTGTTTACTAGATTGGTTCTGGTGGCTATCTCTTACAAAAGACATTAAGTACTTTATTAGGACTTGTCATACATGTCAGACTTGACAGATGTAACAAGTGCTGATTCTACCAAGTATTCTAGAGATTGTACTGCTTTTCCAAAAGATCTACATAGATACAAAGGTTATACTAAAAGTAGGAAGATTCTAATATATTGTACATACACACTATTTGTTATTAGGGTATCTGGAGTTTCACATACTTTGTACAGAGAACAGAAGGACAATAGGACAGTTTATCTTTGAGTAACTTCTATACTAATACAGGGCATGTCCTGAGCTTGTAACAGACAACAGAACACCTTACATTATAGTATTAGACTATTTGTAAGAACAATACCATATTAATCATATTTGGATTTCTGTATATAACTCCTACACAAACAGAATTATTGAGTAGAAACACTTGGATGTACAGGAAGTAATTGTAAAGACAGTAGGAGATAATATTAGACATTAGTATAAGTACACACATTCTGTGTTCTGGGCAGAGCAGATTACAATTCAGAAAGCAACTAGATATTCTCCTTATTACCTTGTTTATAGAGTAGAGCCAATATAACTGTTTGACCTGAACAAGGCAACATATTTGGTTCCACCTGAAGGATCACTACTAACAACAGAGGAACTAGTAGTAATACAAGTACAACAATTGTAGAAGAGACCAGACAACCTTATACAAATGATGGAATGTGTTTGGAAAGCCTGTGAAAGATATGCAAAGCATTTCACAGAAGTCAATCATAATCAGATCAAGGACTACAACTTTGTCCTAAGTGTACTAGTACTAATCTGCAATTTGAAAGTGAGTAACAACTTAGGACAAAAGATGAAGCTACAATACTTTGGACTGTTTGTAGTAGTGTAAAGAACAAAAGGAAACACTTATGTTGTAGCAGAACTGGACAGAGTAGTAGCCAAGTTATGTATTGTAGTATTTTGCTTAATTCTGTATTTTCTGCATTCATGTTTAACAGTTCCTATCTTACATCTTATTAAGACTGTAGAACTAATGCCAGAAGATACAGAACCACACAGGACTAGTTACAAGGATACAGATGATCTAGACAACTGTGCTTTAGATGCTATACTTGAAGTAGAACCAAGTACAGAAGTTACAGACTCCTGATTCAAGAATGTACAATTTTTCAATATACCCTCCTAGTCTTGTACTAGAAACTAAAACATAGGGATTGATTCCCTACTAGTAACACCTAATGGTTGTGTAAATCTGTAAATACTGTGTTCAACTACAGTTCTCTATACTTTGTTACATTTTATATTCACATACTTCTGATCTTCTGTTACATTCCTTCTCATTTACAATAAATTGTAAAAAGCCTATACAACATTCTATAAGCATATAAACCTTTATATAAATATGATTCCTTTCCACCTATTCTATCCTATTCTACTAGTTCCATACATAAATCATAAAAATATCCATCCATCCATTCCATTTCTCTTAACTCTCTATTTTATCTATTTTCCTATCTATTCTATCTATTTCTGTTCTATTCTGTTTATTCCTTACATTTCTGGTTTTTTTTTTCATAAAAACATAACTGGACTTTCTATTTTAATACTTTCTACCCTATTCTATTTCCTACTCTAACTCTTCCACCCTACTATCTATAAAGGCTTCTACTGTCATAGTTAAGAAGTTAATACCCTACCTTAGAGTTATAATCTTTATATTAAACTTGTTCTTTATTATCATTAGCTACAACTCTAGGTTGTTCAGTTTCTTAGTCATCTGTAAGTAGAGGTTGTAGACTGTTCCAGCTTTACTATATATGATTAGAGGGATGATAGAACACAGGCTCTAAGTTGTACTGTGTAATTCTACAGTTTACCCTCTAGTCTTATACTGGATTCCCTTTAGACTACATTCAGAGTAGTAGAATATGTATACTGTGTACTAGTTTTCTATACAAACAATCACTATTGACACAGTCAAAAATAAGATTGAAACAGACTTACTCAGATTACTATAATACAGTTAATCTATTACAATCTAGTAAGTAGATCTCTAAGAACCCTTATACCTTTCTGTACACTTTATACACTTAAGTGTGTAGAAGACCATTCTCTCTACCTAATCTGGAGAGATATTCTTGTCCTCCTTACTTAAAGACTCTACTACAACCTTCTGGTTTTTCACACATGTTTCCTTACTAGAGACTAGAATCTCTACCTTTATAATAGTGTGCTTCTTACTTAAGAGTACTAGTACTAGCTCTAGACAATAAAATAGAGTCAGTATACTTAGAAAATTAACTACTCCTTATTTATATTACCTTTTCCCTTACTTGTGTTCTCTTTCTTCTTTTCTAGCTTTGTAACTACTTAAGGAACTAAGAGAAACATTGTTTCAGCTTGACACAATTTGTTAACCATACTTGTACTTACTAACTATGACTTGTTTCTCCTTCTATTTCTTTCTTACATTAACTTTCTCTTTCTCTATAACTAGCTTTTTCTTTTCTAGTTTTACAAATTCTTTAGAAACTAGGTAAAGACAATATTAGTAGTGTACAATTTGTTAACTATACATTTAATTTGTACCTAGATTGTTCCCCTTTTCTACTACTACTTTTAACTTTTCTATGTTTGTAACAGTATTAGAACCTGTGTAAATAGTTAGTTATTGTGTACAATTTGTTAACTATACTTACACACATACTTTTAGACCCCTCCTTTTCCTTCCTATCCTTCTACTTTGTTACTAACTGTATTAAGACTGTAGCCTTCTCCTTCTCCTTCTCCTTCTCCTTCTCCTTCTCCTTCTCCTTCTCCTTCTCCTTCTCCTTCTCCTTCTCCTTCTCCTTCTCTTTCTCCTTCTCCTTCTCCTTCTCCTTCTCCTTCTTCTTCTCCTTCTCCTTCTCCTTCTCCTTCTCCTTCTCCTTCTCCTTCTCCTTCTGTTAGGAATTGTAAAATACAGTAACTAAGTTTGGAAAAGCTTAACTCAAGACTTAGAACTGAGTAGTTTATATATAAAACCCTATTAGTCACAAGTCTAAAGATTGGCCAGATCAACTAGACTACCTTTGTTGTCCTACTTAGTAAGAACTCTAGCTTAGCATTATTAACCTCTAATTATTACTAATAAGTGATCAATCTATTAGTAGAGAGAGGGGACAGGAAGGAGTAGGTACTAAGTCAGTTAGGAAAAGGTAACAAAACCTGAGAACAAAGTCTTTATCTCTCTAAGGTTAAACACATACTCTAGCATAGTATTACTTAATAACCTTAACTAAAAACAAGTCATTTAGAATGCTTATATAGAGAGGGGATCTAGAAAGAGTATAGTGTCTAGAGTAAGAAGTATAAAGGAAAAGACTAGGAGAAAACCTGAAGAGATAAAAGGAAAATATTATACTTACTAAACTACATAGCTAGCTAGAAACACTTTGTACAAAGACAAAGGACCATTAAAGCTAGTAAAGAGTCAGAGCCAATACTCTGAAGCTCTATACTTGAGGAGGACTAGTACTAGTGAAGGAAAGGGAACTGAGAGCTTTAAGGAGAGACTACAGGAAAGTAGTCTCCTTTATACACTTTGCCTATATAGATGGGAAAGTAATAAAGTCATAAACATAAGGACTATATGAGGACAACATAAGGAATACATGAGACAATCTAGAACTTTGGTTGTAAGTTCTATGATTAAATACAGAAGTATAAAGATAAGGCTAGAAGTTAATAAGGATAATTGTCTCCTAAACTAAGTCTATTAAAGAAGACTTAGGGAAAGATCTAAAACATTAGTTGTCAGTTTTAGAGTGTACACAAGGCAGTCTAGAACTTTGGTTGTAAGTTCTAGGGGCAGTACAGAAGCACAGCCTTTTATATTACAGAAGTCATAATACTCTACCTTATGAGAAAAGTGTATTACAAA
>NW_006760395.1:2074089-2088740 GCF_000271605.1 Fomitiporia mediterranea MF3/22 | reverse complement strand
GAAGGACTCATAAGGAGTTATTAGAAGTATAAGAGAAAGTATAAAAAACATAATAATATAGTAAAGGAGTTATTAGAAGATTAATCTAAAATATAAGAAAACACAAACTAGTATTAGTAGATTAATAGAAGACACAAACTAGTATAGTATATAGTCTAAAGGATTAGTTAGCTCTACTTTATAGGAACAATAGTAAAAGGAGTTACTAAAGTTACTAGAGTAACATTACTCTAATAAAAGATATATAAGGAGGCTAGTTTAGCTCTTAAAAGATAGTTTTATTAACTTAAGTTACTTAGTACTTAGAAATACTTTACTACTAACCTACTAGACTATACTTGTAGCTTGACTAAAGTAGGACTTCTCTACCCTCTTACTATACAAGTTTATAAGTCTTACTCTCTATACTCTATTCTGTTACTATTCTTAAGAATTAGAACTAGTAAAGTGAGTATATTTTACACTTTCTTCTTCTCCTTCTTCTTCTCCTTCTCCTTCTCCTTCTCCTTCTCCTTCTCCTTCTCCTTCTCCTTCTCCTTCTCCTTCTCCTTCTCTTTCTTCTTCTCCTTCTCCTTCTCCTTCTCCTTCTTCTTCTCCTTCTTCTTCTCCTTCTCCTTCTCCTTCTCCTTCTTCTTCTCCTTCTCCTTCTCCTTCTTCTTCTCCTTCTCCTTCTCCTTCTCCTTTCCTCTCTCCTTCTCCTTCTTTGTCTTAGTTTGAGCCTCTTCCTTAATCTTAGTCTGTATTACTTTCTTAGCCTTTGTCTTTACTTTTACCCTAGTAGTAGCTTTGTTCTCCTTTACTTTTACAAGCTTCTCTACTATTACTTTACAATTTATAAAATGTTCTGTGTTAGTAAACAGATTAGAAAAACAGAAAATGAGAGACTTACTGTCAGATTGACTCTCTACTAGTATAAACAATACCTTCTCACCCTCTAAATCATTATTATTGTAAGTATTATTGTTTAAGCTCTCTTTGTCTTTAAACTCAGGATTCATAGTTAATCTGTTAGTTTCCTCCTTTACAACCTTGTCCTCTAGTTTGTTTTCTGTATTAGAACCTATAGAGTACTAAAGAGTTCTGATTTTAGTTACTATCAGATCTTCTTGATTTTATTTAATTCTTTGGATTACATAATCACTTTCTTTATGTAGTTAGTTCTTTCCTATTTGGAAAAGGGAGAGATTTGACTAGAGTCTACAATAACACTAGAGGGAACAAGTCTACCAAAACCTTACCTCTCATTTTAGAGCCTACTGTAAGGGGTAGTGCCTCTATTCTAAAGTGTCTGAGTTGTTTTTGTCTTGATCTTAGTCTTGAGAGCCTTACTATACTTGTTTTGAATTGAACTGACTATTTTGACACATAAGAAGTACAATAATGTGACTACTAAGAAGAGGATTAAGAGAAGTACTGTACTTTAACAGTAGCAAGCTTGAGGAACTTCTGTAGTTCTTTAAAGACATTAAGATGTTAGTCACCAACTTCCAGAAGGATGCTGAGTAGATGTGCAAGCAAGTAATGTACTACACAGTAACAAGCTGTAGCAGTTTGTAGGCTACTGTGCCCAAGTTGAAGAAGAAAGAAGTGTGTAATTAGAGTATTGTGAAAGAGGAGATTAGAAAGCTCTATCTGGAGCTGATTAATAGTCAACACTATATGAGAGCCAATATTACACAACTAGTTGATGTGTAGAGTAAGAAGGAAATGATAGTATAGACAGAGTTTGGCTACTACTACTGTGAGTTCTAAGTGTAAGCAGAGTACTTGAAGGAGTAAGAGAAGATGTTAGTACACAAGTTAGACTGTAAGTTCTAGAGAGGGATCAGAGGGACACTAAGGACAAACCTGACACAACAACTAGAGATTCTCTATGTGGACAAGAATGTAAGCAATCTGTTCAAATTTGCCAATATAGTTAGGCTAACAGACTACATTCTTCTAGTAGGGCAGACAGAGGTAGGCTAAGACTAGACAGTAACATTGCTAAAGGAGAAGCTAGAGAAAGAAGCAGGAGACAAGTATACAAAGATTGTGAGGAAGCTTAAAGAGTTACAAGCCTAGGTCAATAAAGTAAGCAAGTCTAGGAAGATGCTAATGAATCAAGCATACAAAACCAACCAATCTGCCAATTCTGTGAAATCCAACCTAAAGTATGAGAGGACCTACAACTTTTGCAGAAAGTAAGGACATTTTGTACATGACTGTAGGACTGTGAGTGAGTACACTCAGAGGGGGAAGTGTATGAGGTTGGGGCAGAAGATTGTGTTAATGAGTAGGGCATTTGTGCCAGCTAGTGTAGAGGGAGCAATGTTGAAGGAGTGTATAGACTGATACTATAAAGACAAGCCTGTGTTCACAGTAGGCACAATTGATGAAGCAAAAGATAGGTTGAATACAAGTGAGGGAGAAAAGTACAAAGCTGTTCTTAGAGCAGATTTGGATACAGAGGTGACAAGGTTGGAGGAACACTTGAGGGATGTGAAGAGACAAAGAGAGGAGGCAAGGACTATGAAGGCTAATACAAAGCTAGTCAAAGTCAGACCAAAGCAAAGTACTGAGTTGAGCAAGATCATCAAGCAGGTCTTAGACTGAATGATAGACAGTGTTGTCATGTTGATACACTACAAGTTGTTTGTAATAGCTCCAGAGCTTGAGTGCTAGTATACAGCTAAGCTTATGAGGACAACTCAGATGTGTGACAAAATGCTAAACAAGGCTGGAAGTGGACCTACAAAGGTAGAGGAGGAAGAGACAAGTGAGGAAGCAAGGACTGACAGTAGAGGAGATTAGTACACAGGTATGAGTGTTGTACACAAGGATGACAAAGCACAGTCAAGCCTAGTAGCAGAGCTAAGAATGAGCAGATTGTGTAGGAAAGTAGTGGATTACATTAGATTGAGTCAGATTCAAGCTGGAGAATGAGAATGAGAGTAGAGCAGAGGAGCAAGTGTGGCAAACAAGGCCAGAAGTGTACTAGCAAGGACAAGGGAGAATAGTGTGATGGATGAGCAGTAGAGGCTGTTACAAAGGGCAGTAGTAAGCCAGATAAACAAGGTCAGAAGTGTATCTACAAGGATTAAGTGCTAAGACAATGAGAATCAGTCAAGCCTAGCAAGAATACTAAGCACAAGCAGATTATACAGGAGGACGTCAGAAGCTATCAGATCAGAGTAGTGTTGAGCAAGGGAGCATTAGATAGGCACCCTAGTCAGTAACAACAAGGCCAGAAGTGTACCAGTCAGGCTAGTGACAGTAAAGCTGAACAACAAATTGGAGACTGAGAGCTTACTAGACTAGGGAGCTGTTATGTAGTAACTAGTAAGGAAATGAATGTGAATAACAAGCTAGTTAAACATACACTTAGTAAGTACCTCTGTAAAGTATATTGTCTCTAACTCATATACTAATGTACTGAGAGGCAAGGTTTTGGTAGGCTTGTTCCCTCTAGTGTTGTTGTGGGCTCTGGTCAAATCTCTCCCTTTTCCAAATAGGAAAGAACTAACTACATGAAGAAAGTGATTATGTAATCCAAAGAATTAAATAAAATCAAGAAGATCTGATAGTAACTAAAATCAGAACTCTTCACCTCCCCAAGCTTTAAATAGTGACTGTCCTCAGTCACTTGCTTTAAGAAGCAATAATGAAGGGTAAGTATAAGGAGTGTAGGTAAGGATAAAAGGTATCAATCAAAGTAAGATAAAGAAACAAAGAGTGTGAGTCTCAAGTAAGAATGAGTGTCCATAAAAGAAAGGAGTATAAGGGAATGTTAGAGTAAAGAGAATGTAACCTGTACCAAGGCTAAAGCTTGCCAGACCAATCCTCTCCAACTCTAACATAGATGGTAGTAGTAGTGAGTAGTAGGTTTCATCCAACAGCTGCTCAGGTCTCAACCTGACACTTCTGGTTCTGATCTGCTAGGTCTGTCAAGGTCAAAATCTGATTACTGTTCTTGAAATCCTTTGTCTTACACTTAGTTAATGTAAAGAACAGTCTCCCAATTATTATGTTGAACATTGTGTCCTTCACTACATAAACTAGCATTACTATTAATATTCTACCTACTAACACCTTGAGTCTCAGAATGACACTTTCAATTGTAATTGATCCTACATTTGCTGGCCTGAGGTTTGTCCACACTTGCTCCTTTAGTACTCTCAAGCATTTCCAAACGTCTTCATACATCACATTTATTGTTGTATACACAATTTCTAAGGAAAATCACAAAATCAGTATAAAAAGAGTAGAAAAGAGTATAACACTTACTGTCAGATTTGCTAG
The DNA here is from genome assembly GCF_000271605.1 of Fomitiporia mediterranea MF3/22. NCBI lineage: Eukaryota > Fungi > Basidiomycota > Agaricomycetes > Hymenochaetales > Hymenochaetaceae > Fomitiporia > Fomitiporia mediterranea. The sequence goes on along the minus strand of NW_006760395.1, from coordinate 2,084,459 downwards.
AGAGTAGTAATAACATAGTAAGAGTGATAGAAGGAAGTAGGAAGAATAAGTAACAATGTTTACACATACATAGAACTTACATTCAGTCTGCCAATTATAAAATCAACTATGTAACTGTAGATAGTTACAAGTAAACACACTAGGAGATAAAACAATTAGTATTACACTAAGAACTGTACATTACATACAGACAATCATAGTAATCAATTCTAAACACTTATGTGACTCATAGAAGCCTACTCTAAGAACACCTAACTATTCTGTATTGTAAGTAAACACAAACAGAACCACAAGTGTGTACAGTCTTAGAATCAGCTTACACACATTGTTTTCTCTACAGAATGTATAAATCATGTACTTATTACAGGCTCAGAACACAAGTTGTATTATAGTAAGTAGCTTAGTAAACTATTACATTATTATTGTCTAGATTAAAGTACTATAATCTTCCAATCAGATAGAACATTAGAGTGATTAAAGTAATGATTTCAGGAGACAGTCAGAAATCTTGAAACTCTCTACACTTTGTCTGTACTAATCAGATAATAACAGTATAAGAACCTTCTACTTCTTTTAATGTAAATCTTGCTTTTCTCTTTTACATAACATTTCCTATAGCTAAAATACAGACCACTTAAATTTTCCTCATACATTTTTACCCTATTTTCTTCCAACCTCTAGCAAAAGGTTCTCTTATTTGTTCTTGTATATTTTGTTATTTTTCTTTTGTTCAGTCATAATATTTCCCTGTTAGTACTACACTTTTCCAGAACTTGGAAAACTATAAATACAGCTACTTATGTACTAGATACAGAGGGAATTCAGATAGTTCACCTATTGATTTAGCTCTTGTCTCTTGTCATAAAGTCCTCTAGTGTGAGGTATAGTCTTAGTCTTCATTGTTTTCCATATCAGATTGTTTGTTGTGTACTTCACAAAGTACACTTTCCATTATTCACATCTCTCTTCCAAGGTTGTAACTGTGCTGGAAGAGCTTACACCTGTTCAGAACCACTCTAGTCTCCTAAGACTTGTAGTTTAGCTCCCCCTCAAACTTAACAAATCACCTGTGTTCTTCTCTTAAACACTTTACAGGAGTTTCAATGTGTATACACATATATAAAGGGTTTTTGAGCTAAGGGTTAGAGGATTCTTTCTCCTTCTCAGTACTCAATTACTAGGTTATCCTAGTCAGTAGTTGAGTGTGCTAGTAAAGAAAGAATCTTTACATAAGGCTAGTATACCTATCCTTACACATTTTTGACTGAACCCACCTTTCTATAAACCTGCTAGACTTTGACAACTAGAACTGAGAGCTTGATCACCCTAATATGTTCCTCACATTGTCTAGTACTCCTTCAAATTCAAAGAAATTAGTGAGTAGTTTGCAAATCTAAATTAGAAACACATATACTCTTACTATAACTACTAGGATACTCAGAACACTTGAGGGATGTAAACAAATTGTTCCCCTCAATGTAGAGAGACCTCCTTATTGATGTTGTAAGAGGCAAGCATCATTCAGAAGTACTAAAGAGTAGCTTTCCCTAAATGTAGAGAGATTCAAAACAGTACACACTATAGATTTCAAATTAACAGAGTATGTAAACAATAGACAACAAGATTATCCATTGAGTACTAAACACAATGTGGCCACCAAGCCTTAGCAGACAATCCTGGAAGGGCCCCCAAGTCTGGAAGTTACTATTAATATGTTAGAGAATAAGTCCTTGTCTATTGTGGGCTGGAGGCAATCTGATAACCCTTTACTAAGTGATAAGCCCTTGTCTACACAAGGCTAGAGGCACCCTAATGAACTATTACATACAAGTAATGTAGAACAAAGGTATGTACCTGTACTAGTGTATATTGTTAGACTAATACACACTGTAGAGCAGACACTAGTAAGTGCTTACCTTACTAGGCTCACAGAAGTAGATAATAGTAGTACAGAGAGTGTAAACACTCAGGAAACTGGCATTGAGGATTCTGTCAGTAAGAACAAGAGTATTAGTAAAGGAACAATACTTTCCTTATAGTAGGAAACGTTCCAGAAGGCTAGAAAGACATTCAGAAACATTCCTAGGCTAGAGACACTGAAAGCCATGAGTAGGCTAGCCAGTCCATTCAATCAAGGAATTGATATTGAGGAATTGAACAAGAGAACTCATAAGTACAATAGTATACATTAGGAACATGAAGGAAACATCAATTTGAACACAATCAATCTATCCAAACTAACTAGAGACAAGTTAGCTAAATGGATGTATCAGAAAGTACATTGTTGACACTCAGAAGCTACTAAAGGAATGCTCAAACAATCAGAAGATACTCTACAGTTTGAAAGTACACATCCTTAGAAGAAAGATCCAGGTAAACCTGTACCTAGTAATAAGAAAAGTGTAAGAGTAAATAAAGGAAAAGCTCTAAACATTTGTAATTACAGTCAGGTAGAACTAGACAGTTCTAACAAAGCAGATTCTAATGTACAAAGAATGTATTTTTAGGAGATAGAGTACAGACAAAATGTAGAATCAGGATAATAGAATTTCAGAAATGAAAGCTATAGTAAGGCTCTCAGAACTCCTTAGGAATTACTGGTTTGTTTCAAGTAAGAAACGTATTGCCCTAAGATAGAAAATCAAGGCAAGGACACATACTACAGATACAACACCCTAGCAGGGCAAGGAGATGCATTACAGAATAAAATACCTGTATATATGTACTATTATACTAATGTTTAAGGATTGTTACATACACTCAGTACAAAACACAATATTAAAATGAACAGACTGAACCTAGATGTGAAACTTACAGTTTCAGATACCTCTAATGACAGTGAAGACGAATCAGAAACTGTAAAAGGCAAAGAGAGTGAGGAAAAGAATTTCCACTACAGTTCTGTACCCCTTATCAAGCACAGTACAGATAGGAATAGTAAAGGCCACAGAAAAAGAACCACACAAGATACTACTGAGCCACAAAGCTTGAATACACTGCAGACAAGTAGATTTGCATTAGTGAGACTGTCAGACAACCTTGCAAGAAAGAGTTATGTGAATTGTGCAATACAGAGAGTAGAAATTGTAAAAAGGCAGAATCCTGACTCAGATCCAGGCAATAGCTCTTTGGATCCTTCAGGTTTGAGCAGATACTCAAGTTCTGACAATGGCAATTATAGTGATACATTATTCAAACCTATAGACATTGATTCAAGCAACTCTGAAGGTACTAAGAAGTGTAAAAAGTTTGCTAAGAGGAAATGAAACAAGGAACTTCTAAAATTGAAGATACAGATGTAGAGTACAAAACCTATCATTCCTACAGTTTATTCAGGTGAACCTAACCTTCAAAGATACACTAAGTTTGTCATAGAAGTCAATCAGTACATAAAGTAATTAGGTTTACATTATTTCCCTAAAGAACAAGTAGGAGTACTACCTAATTTTATTAAAGGACAAGCTATAGACTTTTATCTACAGAAAATAAGTATGAACAAATCTTGATGGACCTTATCACAATTCTTTAAAGGTCTAATGGACTTTTGTTTCCTATCTAACTTTGTAGAAATGCTTAGGAAAGAGTTTAATACAATGAAACAAGGACACAGAGTCATATAGGAATATTTGTACAATCTAGAAATGAAAGCAATCAATCTAAGTAATATTTCTGATAGAGATTTAACTAGGAGAGTATAGGATGGACTTCATCCTAAGTATCAAAGGCAATTACAATTGGATTGTTTGAATCCAGACACAGTTTTGTATGAAGAATTCAAAGACAGGCTTGAGAACATTGAAAAAGCAAATGAAGCTGTTAGAATTAAATGGCATACAGATACTAGAGATTGATTCTATCCTCAGAGTAACAAAGAAGACTATTGAAAAGACAGATGGAAGAAGAACAACTAGAGGAACTATAGGAATGACAATAAGAATCAACCAAAGGACAGGAATTATGATTATAATCATAATAATTGTAACAGGCAGTACATACAGTCTAACAGTGTAAGTCCTAAAGAGAAAGACTGATCTAAGGACTACAAACTGAAGTACAAGGATACTAGGCAGAATAAGTAAGAGAACAGTAAGAAGACTTATTCTACAAGCATGAAAAGACATTTACAAGCCAAACTAGACAATATGAGAGCTAAAGGACAATGTTTTATCTGTAAACAGACTATACATTTAGCTAAAGATTGTCCTACACACAGTACAGTAAAGCTGAACAGTGTTTCTAATGTAAATACATTGTCTAAGAGTGTTAATATTAATTATTCTGCTCTAGATAAGTTAACCAATACTTTAGAAGATAATAATTGCTTGGATTTGGATCTTATAGTAGACAATACAATGGATCCATCATCTTCTACATTGCAAATACAATCTATGACTATTCAGATACATTATCCAGACAATAGTTATGAGTCTACACCTTAGAGGGATGAGAATTATGATTCATTAACTGATTACAATACTATTTTGTAAGTATTTAGTCTAGAACAATTGGATTTAAAGCTACAAACCTCTTCTAACACTTTGGAATTAAAGATTCCCCTTGTAAATACTGAACTTAGAAAGAGAAATCAGAGGAGAATGAGATTGATCTACAGAAATAGTAATTTCTACAGTGAATACAATAATACAGTATGTTTTAGAATTACTAGATGTCTTATAGAAGGAATTCTGTACTGTTTTGACTGGAAATACAACAGAAGACTTCAGAATAAGTATCTATACAATTGATTCTATGTTTTCAAAAGTACAGACATGTAGTTTACAATTATAGACAATTGAGAGAACAGAAATGAGTACACATTACCTGTTAAGATTGCTTTTCTGAACAGATTTAATGTCAGAGAATAGTATTCTCTACTCAGACAAGTTCAATATTCAGCCAAATACGTTTACAATCATCAGGAACTATTAGAGATAGAGGATATCTTTAATCCTGAATTGTTTGAGCCAATGTATTCAGTTGCAAGCATAGAAAACATTAACTCATGTTCCATATCTAGAAATAGAGCATATATGTATGATTTACCTGTGCAAATCCATACTATAACTACTAACTTTAATGATTTTAATACAATTGAGTGTACTACAGCTTATACTAAGGACTTTAAGAGATCAATACCATGTCCTATCATAATTACAATCAAGATTAATGGAGAATTAGTGAGAGCATTAATTGATTCAGGATTATTAGCAGATTTCATGTCTACCAAGTTTGCAGATCAAATAAGTGTCAGGAAACTTGTATTAGCCAAACCTCTACTTATACAATTGGTAGTACAAGACTCTAGATTGAAAGTAAACTATTGTACCAATGCTAGAATACAATATGGAGAGATAAACACAATACAGTACTTTGATATCATGAATTTGGATAACTATAATATATTATACTAGGAACACTGTTCCTCTTCCAGTACAAGATTTCTATTGGTTTCAATGAGTCCAGACTATGGATTGAAAGTATAATACCTCTACTAATAACAGGAGAACAAGTCACAGTTGTTTCATTAAAGGTTATTGACACTTATGATTGAGAAATTTACAAATACAGACAAGAAATCAAGCAATATACTGTGGATTTGTTCAAAGACACTTTAGAAACACCTCTACCACCTCTCAGAGCCATTAATCATAGTATACTACTCATAGATGAGGATAAGAAATACAAGTTCTGTAGGGCAACTTGTCCAGATCCTTTGAGAGAGTAATGGCAAAACAAGAGAAAGGACTATATTCAATTAGGAAGATGGAAAGTAGTTACAGGATCAAATGCAATACTTATGCTACTACTTTAAAAGCCTAGAAAGACTAAGGAAGACCCTATACAATTGAGAACCATCATTGATCTTAGAGAGTGTAACAAGAATACTAAGAAACTATTATCTCCTTTACTAGATATTGAATCAGTCTTGAGGAGAGTTACTTCCAAGAAGTATAAATTGCTTATTGATGGTAAAGACATGTATGAACAGATTAGAATAATCCCTGAGCATGTAAACAGATCAATATTCAACACTCTGGACAGAACAATGGTTAGTAAAGTAATGTAATTAGGTGATTGTAATAGTAGAGCCACCTATCAAGTATTAATGAACCACATTTTCTAGCCTTACTTGGGTGACTGGATGGATATCTACCTAGATGACTTAGTGATTTATTCAGACACAATTGAGGATCATATGAGACATCTCAGAACTGTCATTAATATATTGTGTAAAGAGAAATTCTACCTTAGTAAACATAAGATACAATTGTTCTAGAAAGAACTGAAGATACTAGAACACATTATTAATGATTAAGGCATTAGAATGGACCCTCATAAAGTTGATTCTATTCAACAATGGAAAGTACCTACTAATAAAGATTTGTTACAAGGTTTCTTAGGATTAGTAGAGTATTTAGCACCTAATATACCTTAGTTACACATTTCTACAGGTATTTTATCAAAGATTGTAGGAGAAACTACATTTTTCAGATGGACATTCACTGAACAGCAAGTATTTGATCAAATAGTAAAGCTAGTATTGGATTTCAGACATAACCACAGAGTAGTATTGGACTATAGTAAGAATGTACTACTTATCAATATTGTTACAGATGCTTCAGCTTCAGGAATTGGAGGAATAGTCAGTCAAGGTCATGATTGGAAAGATTCTAAGATAGTAGTGTTTTTCTCAGCAAAATTAAACCCTGTACAACAGAATTACCTAGTACACAATGTAGAATTACTAGCAGGAGTAGAAACTATACTAAGACACAAGAATCTACTACAGGGAATGTATTTCTTTTGGTATACTGATCACAGAGTGTTAGAACACATTCTAAGGCAACCTGTATTAAGTGGAAGACAAGCCAGATAGTTAGAGAAGATATCAGACTTTGATTTCACTGTAAAATACATTCTAAGCACTACAAACATTCTTACAGACACATTATTACACATATACTCAGGAGATTTACTAGGAACAACTTGATCTTAGTAAGAATATACATTGTAACTTGATGACAATGATCTATCAAGGATTAATCAAGTTAGGAATAACATTTTACAGCTGTTAGAGATACAGGATACTGTATATATTAAGGCTAGACTAGTAGTAGTAAGAAAAACTTTACCTTGAGAATTGATTACAAGTCAACTACACAGTAGAAAGGCTAGATTAATTACTAGACATACTATAAACTTACAGACAGACCTTCAAACAGAGGGTGAGCCTGCTATAAGGACTAGAAGCCAGTTTACAATACTAGAGAATGTAGAGTAAGATCAGGAAACAGATACACACAGTAAGGTATTAGAAACACTGTCTTAGAACACTGAACAATCAGATTTACATGAAATAAATTTACCTACAAATGTACCAGACACTGGAAGTAATACACAAGGATACAGACATTCAGACAATGATATTAGATTAGAAATTAATGATCAGAACGTCCTAGTACTAAAGAACACTACTGATCAACTCTGGAACTTGATTAAACTACAGTTACCTAATATTATAGCTCAATCTTCACCAGATTTACAATTCCCAGAATGTCTCAAAGGCAGATATTATGAGGATAACTTCTTCAATCAGATATTACAAGATCCAAAGTACTTCCAGAATTTTCATGTTGAAAATTGACTCATATTTCACTAGGAGGGTGAGAGGTACATACTTTACATACTTAGAATTCTAATACACAACAGAAACACTAGGGAAATTGTAATAGAGCATGCACATTCTATTTTGGCACACCTAGGACCTTAAAAGACACTTTTGTACCTTAGAGAATAAGTTTGGTAGAAGGATATGATTATAGACATTAATTCCTACTATAATTTGTGTCATACATGTAAGATTAGCAAACCTAACAATCAGAAACTGTTTGGTTTACTACATCTGCTCTCAGTATCTAATAGGCCTTAGGAAGGCATAGGAATAGACTTTGTTAGACCTTTTCCTGAATTAAAGAACTGTTTAGGACCTTTTAATATGATTTGTACAGTTATTTGTCTATTAACTAGTATAGTACACATTATTCCTACTAGGCAAACATACAGAGTAAGAGAAATTGTAGAGATAGTATTTGAAAACGTTTATAAACTGTATAGACTACCTAGTTACATTGTTAGCAATTGTGATTCCCTATTCACTAGTATGTTTTGAAGAAGATTATATGAACTTATAGGTATTAAATTGAAGCTATTGAGTACATATTATCTACAGACTAATAGATTGACTAAGAGAATGAATAGAACAATTACTCAGATGCTTAGACAGTGTATTTCTCCTAAACAAAAGGATTGGATACATAAACTACTTATGATTGAGTATACTATTAATACAGTAAGGTCAGAAACTATAGGATATATACTATTCTTTCTAAATTATGGTCAGATGCTAAGGAACTTGATATGAAACAACTCTAGGAAGGATGAATATCCTAGAGTAAGGACCTACACTCAGAAAGTAAAGAATACAATACTACAGGCACACAATACAATCCTTCAGACAAGGGTAAAGCAAACTAGACATACTAATAGACACAGACAACCCTCTTCCTTCAAATTAAACAATCTAGTGTATGTTTCTATAAAGAACATGAATTTACCTAGACAGTGAGTAAGGAAACTAGTACCAAAGTACATAGGACCTTATAGAATAATCTGGAATGTAGGAAACAAGGCATTTGAACTAGATCTACTTAGGGAAATGAGGAATCATAACATACATCCAGTATTTCATTCATTACTACTCAGGATACATGTTCCAAACAATGATAGATTATTCCCTAGAAGGGAAGTAGGACAAATTACTGGATTAAACAATGAGAACAAGGAATGGACAGTAGATTTGATTGAAACCTATATAGGACAAGGGACTACTACTTTGTTCAAAGTACTATAGAAGTTGTTATGATTCTCTGCTCTCTTACCTTCAGTTCTAAGGGTTCTGCACCCTTCTGTACTAGAACTCAGGACTTCTGTCCCTCAGGGGCACTATTTATAGACTATATACATGCTGACTCTTACTACTACCCTTCCTTACTTTATCATTCCATTCCTTTGACCACCCCTTCATTCTCTGTTCATTCTATAGTCTCTTACTCTTTATCCATCCCTTCATTCTTTGTACCTTTATCTTTGACCTTCCTTTCTTTCATTCTTTGTGGCTTATCATTCTTAGTAGCTTATACTCCCTGAGTGCTCTTGTGTAGTTTAGTATATATAGGTGTACAAGATCAGACTGGTCCTGTAGTCTTAATCTTGTCTACTCCAGGTAGTCCTGTACTCTTAGGCTCATTCTATATACTCTACTCTTGTCTCACTCTCTCTCTCTGCCTGTTCTGCAAGTTCCAACTATGTTCTAGTACTTACATTCTGTATTTCTGTTGTGTAGGATAGTTGTAGCCTAGGTCCTCTTGTTAAGCCTTTAGGTCCCCTTTACACTGTTGCTAACATTAGATCAAGACTACTTATTACCACCCTACAACTCTCCTACATTTTGAGCATTAGTACTCACTATTATGTTGAAACTCCTGTGAAGTGTCTAAGAGAAGATCACAGGTGATTTGTTAAGTTTGAGGGGGAGCTAAACCACGAGTCTTAGGAGACTAGAGTGGTTCTGAACAGGTACGAGTTCTTCCAGTACAGTTGCAACCTTGGAAGAGTGATGTGAATAACAGAAAGTGCACTTTGCAAAGTACACAACAAACGATCTGATACAGAAAATGACAAAGACTAAAACTATGCCTCACACTAGAGGACTTTGAGACAAGAGACGAGAGCTAAATCAATGGGTGAACTATCTGAATTCCCCCTGTATCTAGTACATGAGTAGCTGTATTTATAGTTTTCTGAGTTCCAGAAAAGCATAGTACTAATGGGGAAGTGTCATGACTGAACAAAAGAAAAATAACGAAATATACAAGAACAAATAAGAGAACCTTTTGCCAGAGGTTGGAAGAAAATAGGGTGAAAATGCATGAGGAAAATTTAAGTGGTCTGCATTCTAGCCACAGGAAATGTTATGCAAAAGGGAAAAGCAAGATTTACATTGAAAGAAATAGAAGGTTCTCATGCTGTTATCATCTGATCAGTACAGACAAAGTGCAGAGAGTTCTGAGATTTCCAGCAGTCTCCTGAGATCAACACTTTGGTTGCCCTGATGTCCTATCTGATTGGAAGATTGTAGTACTTTGATCTGGGCAATGATGACGTAATGGTTTGCTGAGCCACTCACTGTGACACAACTTGTGTTCTGAGCCCATGATAAGCATGTGATCTGTACATCCTGTGGAGAAAACAATGTGTGTAAGCCAATTCCAAAACTGCACACTCTTGCAGTTCTGTTTGCAAATGCTTGT
>NW_006760395.1:2062435-2074069 GCF_000271605.1 Fomitiporia mediterranea MF3/22 | reverse complement strand
CATGACTGAACAAAAGAAAAATAACGAAATATACAAGAACAAATAAGAGAACCTTTTGCCAGAGGTTGGAAGAAAATAGGGTGAAAATGCATGAGGAAAATTTAAGTGGTCTGCATTCTAGCCACAGGAAATGTTATGCAAAAGGGAAAAGCAAGATTTACATTGAAAGAAATAGAAGGTTCTCATGCTGTTATCATCTGATCAGTACAGACAAAGTGCAGAGAGTTCTGAGATTTCCAGCAGTCTCCTGAGATCAACACTTTGGTTGCCCTGATGTCCTATCTGATTGGAAGATTGTAGTACTTTGATCTGGGCAATGATGACGTAATGGTTTGCTGAGCCACTCACTGTGACACAACTTGTGTTCTGAGCCCATGATAAGCATGTGATCTGTACATCCTGTGGAGAAAACAATGTGTGTAAGCCAATTCCAAAACTGCACACTCTTGCAGTTCTGTTTGCAAATGCTTGTAATGCAGAATAGTTGGGTGTTCTTAGAGTAGGCTTCTATGAGTCATGTGGGTGTTTGGAATTGATTGCCATGATTGTCTGTATGTGATGTACAGTTCTTAGCATGATGCTGATTGTTTCATCTCCCAGCACATCTGCTTGTGACTGTCTACAGTCACATGGTTGATTTAATGATTGGCAGGCTGAATGTAAGTTCTATGTGTGTGTGAACATTGTTGCTTATTCTTCCTGCTTCCTTCCATCACTCTCACCATGTCATTGCTACTCCCCAGCAAATCTGACAGTAAGTGTTGTGCCCTTTTCCACTCTTTTTATACTGATTTTGTGATTTTCCTCAGAAATTGTGTGTGCAACAACATAGTAGCCAGTGAGGGAATGGACATGGATGATGAGCTAGTTGAACGTACACTCAGTGAGTACCTCTGTGAAGTGCATTGTCTCTGGCTCATATGCTGATGTGCTCCACAGGTTCTGACACAGAAAACAAACCAGAGGACAAGGTTGTAAAGGAGGAAACCAATGGATCAACCATGGATCCCAAGTCTGAAGACAAAGAGAGCTCAGACAATGATGCTCACAATGACAACAATTCAGAGGGTGAGGAGGTTTTGTCTGTGCCAGTAGAGGGTCAATCTGGTAGTAAGTCTCCTATTTCCTGATTTCCAATCTGTCTACTGACACAGAACATCTTGTAGATTGTAAGGCAACAGTAGAGGAGCTTGCAAAAGTGAAGGAGGACAAAGCTGCTGCTAGGGCTAAAGCAAAGGCAGAGGCTAAGAAAGCAATGCAGGCCAACGTTAAGGAAGAGGCTCAGGCCAAGGCAAAGAAGGAGAAGGAGAGGGGAAAGGAGAAGGAGAAGGAGAAGGAGAAGGCTACAGTCTTGGCACAGTTGGCAACAAAGCAGAAGGATAGGAAGGAAAAGGAGGGGTCCAAAGGTATGTGTGCAAGTATGGCTAATGAATTGTGTGTAATAACTAACTGTTTACACAGGTTCCAATACTGTTGCAAATGCAGAAAGGTTGAAGGTGGTAGTAGAAAAGGGGAACAAGCCAGGTACAAATTAAATGTATGGCTAACAAATCATACACTACTGATGTTGTCTTTGCCTAGTTCCTGAAGAAGTTGCAAAACTGGAAAAGAAAAAGCTGGTTGCAGAGAAAGAGAAGGTCAATGCAAGAAGGGATGGGAAGGAGAAACGAGTCATAGTCAGTAAGTACAAGTATGGCTAACAAATTGTGCCAAGCTAATACAACGTTTCTCCTAGTTCCTCAAGCAGTTACAAAGCCAGAAAAGAAGAAAGAGGACAAAAGCAAGGAAAAAGGTAATGTGGATGAGGGGTAGTTGATTTTCTGGGTATACTGACTCCATTTTGTTGTCTAGAGCCAGTACTGGTGCTCCCAAGCAAGAAGCACACTATTGTAGAGGTGGAGATTCCAGTCTCTAGCAAGGAAACGTGTGCAAAAAACCAGAAGGTTGTGGTGGAGTCTTCAAGCAAGGAGGACAAGGATATCCCTCTGGATTAGGGTTACGTATTGTAGCATTTTGCCTAATTCTGTATTTTCTGTGTTCATGTTTAACAGTTCCTATCTTGTGTCTCATTGAGGCTGTGGAACTAATGCTAGAAGATGCAGAACTGTACAGGACTAGTTGTAAGGATACAGATGATCTAGACGACTGTGCTTCAGATGCTACACTTGAAGTAGAACCAAGTGCAGAAGTCACAGACTCCTGATTTGAGAATGTGCAATTTTTCAATATACCCTCCCAGTCTTGTACTAGAAACTAAAATATAGGGATTGATTCCCTACCAGCAACACCTAACAGTTGTGTAAATCTGTAAATACTGTGTTCTACTACAGTTCCCTATGCTTTGTTACATTTTATATTCACATACTTTCGATCTTCTGTTACATTCCTTCTCATTTACAATAAATTGTAAAAAGCCCATACAACATTCTATAAGCATATAAACCTTTATACAAATTATGATTCTTTTCCACCTATTCCCATCCTATTCCACTAGTTCTATACATAAATCATAAAAATATCCATCCATCCATTCCATTCCTCTTAACTCTCTAATTTTATCTATTTTCCTATCCATTCCATCCATTTCTGTTCCATTCTGTTTATTCCTTACGTTTCCAGTTTTTTTCATAAAAACAAAACTGGACTTTTATTTCTCTACTTTCTACCCTGTTCTATTTCCTACTCTAACTCTTCCACCCCACTATCTACAGAGGCTTCTGCTGCCATGGCTAAGAAGTTGATACCCTGCCTCAGAGCCATGATCTTTGTATCAAACTCGTTCTTCATTGTCATCAGCTGCAACTCCAAGTCATTCAGCTCCTTAGTCATCTGTGAGTAGAGGTTGCAGACTGTTCTAGCTTCACTATGCATGATTGGAGGGATGACAGAACACAGGTTCTGAGTTGTACTGTACAATTCCACAGTTTGCCCCCTAGTCTTATGCTGGATTCCCTTCAGGCTACATCCAGAGTGGCAGAATATGCACACTGTGCACTGGTTTTCTATGTAAACAATCACTATTGACACAGTCAAAAATAAGATTGAAACAGACTTACTCAGATTACTGTGGCACAGCCAATCCATCACAGTCTAGTGAGTGGATCCCTGAGGACCCTTGTGCCTCTCTGCACACTTCACACACTCAGGCGTGTGGAAGACCATTCCCTCTATTGGCCACTACTCTGTCCAATTCTGCTATGACATAAGTGTTTCCTTTCATTCTTTGCACCACTACAAACAGTCTGAGGTATTGTGGTTTCATCTTTCGTCCTAAGTTGTTGCTCACTTTTGAATTGCAGATTAGCACTAGTGCACCTGGAGCAAAGTTGTAGTCCTTGATCTGATTACAATTGACTTCTGCAAAATGCTTTGTGTATCTTTTGCAGGCATTCTGAACACATTCCATCATTTGTGTAAGGTTGTCTGGTCTCTTCTGCAATTGTTGTGCTTGTATTGCTACCAGTTCCTCTGTTGTTAGTAGCAATCCTTCAGGTGGAACCAAATACATTGCCTTGTTCAGGTCAAACAGTAATATCAGCTCTACTCTATGAACAAGGTAATAAGGAGAATATCCAGTTGCTTTCTGAATCATAATCCACTCTGCCTAGAACACAGAATGTGTGTACTTATACCAATGTCCAATATTGTCTCCTACTGTCTTTACAATTGCTTCCTGTATGTCCAAGTGTTTCTGCTCAATAATTCTGTTTGTGTGGGAGTTATACACAGAAATCCGAATATGATTGATGTAGTACTGTTCTCACAAATAGTCCAGCACTGTAATGTAAGGTGTTCTGTTGTCTGTTACAAGCTTGGGACATGCCCTGTATCAGTATAGAAGTTCTTCAAAGATGAACTGTCCTATCATCCTTCTGTTCTCTGTACAAAGCATGCGAAACTCTGGATACCCTGATAACAAACAGTGTGTGTGTACAATATATTGGAATCTTCCTGCTTTTGGTATAACCTTTGTATCTATGTGGATCTTTTGGAAAAGTGGTACAATCTCTGGAATACTTGGTGGAATCAGCACTTGTTGTATCTGCCAAGTCTGACATGCATGACAAGTCCTAATGAAGTACTTAACATCTTCTGCAAGAGATGGCCACCAGAACTGATCCAGTAAACAGGCTCATACTGCAAAGATTCCCTTGTGTCCTAAGTCTTTGTGTGCTATCCTAACCAACACCCATCTCCTGTCCTTATCTGGCACAATCCAATGCTTTCCTTCAGGACCTCAATGCCAAATCTTGTCATTCCATACAAAGAACTGTGTAGCATATCATATAAACCTTGGAAAATCAGTGTCTGCAATTCCACTTGGTTTGCAGAGCAAGCCAAGATACTCTTTCACAGCCTTCAGTCTTGCTTCTTGCCTTTCAGTGGTTGGTGATTGTGGGAATTGTTCTGCTGTTACATCCAAACCCTCAGTCTCATTACTGCAGATGCTGCACACAACCCCTATCAGCTCTAGATTGTCACCCTCTGATTTGTCATCCACTCCCTCTACCTCCTCAGTTCCCATGACTCTGCAAGACTCTCCTCCAGGTTCCTGCTCCTGTAGTCCTTTGTCTGCTTCATCTTCTGCTCTTCCATGTTCTGGATCAGGTTGTTCCAGTTTATCTCAACGTATCCAATTCCAGTTCTGTTTCAGAATAATGACTTCCAGGAATAATCTACATTGCAGTCTGCTGGAACACATTGCCTGTGGTGCATCCTTGTTTACTTGAAATGATTCATCAATAATGTCATTGTGTGTCTCCCAGCACATTGCATCTGAAACCCAGGACTGTGTTTCTACACACTCGACTAACAAAGCTTTGCATTCTGTAGACCTGCAAATCTCCAGGTGATGTCTGTGTTGTGTAGATTCTATTTCTACTGTGTAAAATCTGTATGACTCGTCAATCCAGTCTTCATAGGTTTCATTGTCTAGAGGGTCTTTGGGTGCTGCTCAGTGTTACAATAATCTGTCTGTACACTTGAAGTCTGATGCAGGAATGTGGCAGAACTCGAAATCAAATAGCAAAATACTGGCTATCCAGCAATTGATTGTAGCATTAGGCTGTAGGTCAGGCTTATTGATCATTCCCTTTATGTATGAAGCATCCATTTCCACAATTAATTTCTTGACACCTATGAGATATATGTGTAATGTGTGAAGTGTGCAATAAAGTCCAAACAGCTCTATTTTTGCTTGAGAATATTGTGCTTGCATTGTGTTCCAGTTAATCAATCTGAATCGATTTATTCTCTGTTTGTGATCCAGGTGCTCCTGACTGATATACCATCCTACTCTAATGATAGATGAATCTACTGCCAAAACTACTGGATACTCTGACTCATAGTTGATTGGCATTAGTGCAGGGCAATGTAAAACTGCTTCCTTGAGTGTGTCCATAGATTTCTGTGCTTCATCATTCCAATTGAATATCAAGTTCTTTCGTGTGAGTCAATTGAGTGGTTGTGCTAACTTTGCATAATTCTGAATAAAAACACAAAGCACTCCTACTGTTCTGAGGAATCCCCATACTTCTGTAACACTCTTGCAAGGCAGCCAATCCCTAACCTTCTGTATTCACAATTCTTCAGCCTCTCTTCCCAAATATGTCAGCTTATGCCCAACAAATATTGCAGATTTGTTGCAAAGCATTATCTTCTTTCCAGAAAACGTCCCTCCTACAGCTTTCACTCTCTACAAAATCCGGTTTACGTCCATCAGATGCTTGTAAACAAACTTCTGTACTCCCTCATTCTCAGGAAGTGTTTCCTCCATTCTGTCTGCTTTCTCATATCTTGAGCAGGGTCCAATTACTAGAACATTGTCTATGTATAGGTTTGTAACATCTGGAATCTTGTTGCAAAGAATAAACACTAAGTCATTATGCAGAATCTGTACTGAGTTGGTGTAACCCATTGGCAATACTGTCAAGCAAAACGTCCCTAGAGGCGTCTGGAACGTTGTCAGATCTCTAGACCACTCATCCAAACTCCTCTGATCAAACACAATATGCAAATCGAGTTGTGTATAGCATGCACAACCTCTGCAGCTTTCTACAATTAGTTCCATGTTTGGCAGAACAGCTACATCCTTTATTGTAACTGTGTTTAACCTCTGCAAATCAATAATAAATTGTAAGGATACTCTGTCTTTCTTTGTGACACAAAACCATTGTGATTGATAGGAGGAATTCGACAGTTCTATTACTCTGTTACACAACTTCTCCTTCAACAACTCAATCACCCTCTTCTCAATTCTGTGTGTGATCAGAATGCTTTTCTCTACCCATAGTACATGCTCTACAGTTGGAATTCGAATAGGATCAAAGTATGTGGGGTCCAATGTTCCTTGCTCCTCTTCTGTCCACACAAACACTTCTGACTGTAGCATTAATAGGTTTTCTGCAAGTTTCCATTCTTCTGGCCATAGGAATCCTGATTGCAATTCTCTAATTGCTTGCATCTGTTCTTCTGTAAGTTGGCCAGTAGGCACAAAGGGCTGTAGTATTGTTGGTAATATAGGCATTCTGGCTAGAGGATTGGGGTGCTGTTGTCTGACTATGCAGAACTCCTCTGGAAGCACTCTGGGTACAGGGTGCACCTTATTCATGACTTTCTTGTAAGCCCACAAAACTGTGTCGAGTTTGTCATCCAGTGTATTGAGAATTACTGACTTCTGTGACTCTGCTGCCTCTATCATCCATGATTCTGTGACTCATGATCCCTGACTGCAATCCTTTCTTGCATTTACTCTATTTCCTTCGTCTCTTCCTCTGTATAGAATCATTGCCTTACTATTACTCTTCTGCTTGTTTGTTCCTAATCTGCTTGCCATATGTGTATCTCCCCAGAATTGTAGCATTTCCAGTTCCTTGATGCTTCTCAAAAATCCGTCTCTGGCTCATATTGTGGTGCCCTCACTCTGGTGGACAGAGACCACCTCCTCAACAGATCATTCAGGTCCCAAAGTGTTATGTGCTGCTCCCTATTTGCAAAATCTTTAGTTTCACATTCTGTAGTCACAAAGAACAGTCTACCTAGCAAGATCCTGAACAGAGCTTTCTGCACAACTTGTGCCATAATATCTATGTGAAGCATTCCTATAGAGAGTCACAACCTCAGAATCTGTCCTACAGTTGATCCCTGACCAGTGTCTGCTGTTTCAAGTGTAACAGCCATATTGCAATCCAACAGAATCTTTAATGCTTCCTATACATTAGCTTGAACTATGTTTACACTTGATCCCTGGTCCAGCACACAATCTACCTCAATTTTTCTGTCTACTATTGTCTCAAGCATACAGAGTAGAAGCAAATGGTTAACTTCTGCTGACATGTTACAATACTGCTGCAGCCCACTATTGTTTGATCCTGTAACAGGCAGTTCTCCACTGTAGAACATAGTGTTTCCATCCATTCAGCACCTTGATGTTACTAATTTGCAAGTCTTCTTCTGAAGCTCTGGAGACAATGTGAGCAACTCCCACTGTGTAATATGCACTTCCTGGTCCAAGCTGCAATCTAAAACTCTTCCAGCTATTTCTGAGTCCTCAATTGGTACAATGTAGCAGTACAGGTACTCCTTTGTCCCAGTTGTGTCTCAGTGTGTACTTGCTGGTGCTGGTCCAATATCTGCAGGTTTTGCTACTTTGTAATCATGCCCTTGCTTTCCCTTCCCCTTTGCATCCTTTGCTTTCAATTGTTCTGTGACCTTCTTACAGGCTTCTCCAAGCATTACTTCAAGCCTTTCGAGCTCTGTAAGGTTCTCCACCTCCTCCTCTTCTTCTTCATCAACCTCTACCATTGTAACTGGTACAGGAGCTCCTAGACTGTGTGCTACAACTGGTGCAGCTTCTACAAAACTAACAGAGTGCATTTGCAACAACAGAAAGTGGCTATCAACCTTTTCCTTCAAGGTCTGCCCTATCCTAGAAATGGTGTTTCTGTTAGCCATGATAATTTTATTGTCTGGGCTCTGTGTGCACTTCCTGTTTGCAATGTATTCTGACACTTTTGAGCAACTGTGTATAAAATGTCCAGATTCTCCACAAAACACACAACTTCTGTTTCCTGATCCTCTGCCTGAACCTCCACTGTATCCTCCTCCTCCTGATCTTGGGCCTTGCTTCATTGACTCTACTTGCAATTGCAGACTCTGAAGTGCTTCCACAATGCTTGTCAAATTAACTTCTTCCTGTTTGACCAGAATCACAGGCTGACTCACAAGTGTATCTGATCCACTAACTGCTGTGAGTGTAGATCCCCCAAGGATTGACCCTACTGTAGCTACAACTTGCACAATATTGTACACAAGTCTGTCCTCATGGTCCAGATACTTGATTTCTAACTTCTGTGTCAGCTTTTCTACAATTGCTCCACAGAACACACACAGAAAAACACAGCAAGATTCCTCCAGTGACAGCTTATTGTTAGTTGTCAAATAGGTTGCTATGAGTGTGAATTCTCAGTGGTACGTTCCCAAATCGTCCCTATTTGTAATTCCTCTCTCTGCCCATTTCTGTACTACAGCATCCAAGTCACTTCTAGCATATTGTGCTCCTGTCTTGAGACTCAGGTAATACACAATTACTCCTGTCTTAAATGTATCCCAAGACGTTTTATCCACATTATCCCACAAATCCTCCACTTCTACAGGCACATACTTCATTGTGAGCAGAATGATATCTGCTCTGGCTATGTTGCATTCGTTTGCAAGACTTTCCATGTCTGCAAAATACCTCTACAATTCTTAGGGCTTGGTTCTGTCAAAGGACAGTGCATCACATGCTCTGTGACAAGGCAGCTTTGGAACGTTCAATGTGGCCATTGGCTGCACTGCTGGTCTTGGTTGCAATAGAATTTGTGTGTTTACTTGTAGTTGCTGAAGTAGTTGTGTGTCACTTGCAAGTTGCTGTTACTGTAATTGGAGCTGTGTTGCTAACAATACACTGGTTGCTGGTGTGAGTGAAGATACTGGCTGCTGGACTGTCTCTGTTTCCTGTAGAGACAACTGTGCTCTTCTGTAATGTGGTGTGCCAGTTACAGTCAGTTGCAATGTTGATGTGATTTGGGAAGGTTGTAGGGTAGCTAGCAATCCTGTACACAATTCCAGGGACATGAAATGCAGTGGTTTGTCACGAATTCAGAAATCGATTACTTGGGGATTGAGTGATGTTGCTACAAGGTCTTCTTCTTCCTCCTCTTTGTTACTGACTTGAGTGCTCTACTGTTCTGATAGTGTTCCTAAGGTTTCTGCAATATTGGATTCTGTACTTCTAGTGTTTGGACTATCAGACGTTTTGCAGCACAATTGGATTCTAGCAGATCAGTGTGTTCTGCTCAATACAGGTACTGGTGCTGACTGTGACTGAGTTGACCTAAGCCCACAGGCTAGTGTCTGAGAAACCTGTTCAGGATGCTGAGAACTGTTGGAACTTGTGTTGTTTAACTATGGAAACCCCCCTCACAGTGGGCTCCAGATGAAACTCCTGTGAAGTGTCTAAGAGAAGATCACAGGTGATTCGTTAAGTTCAAGGGGGAGCTAAACCACAAGTCTTAGGAGACTAGAGTGGTTCCAAACAGGTGTGAGTTCTTCTGGTGCAGTTGCAACCTTAGAAGAGTGATGTGAATAACAGAAAGTGCACTTTGCAAAGTACACAACAAACAATCTGATATGGAAAATGATGAAGACTAAAACTATGCCTCACACTAGAGGACTTTGAGACGAGAGACGAGAGCTAAATCAATGGGTGAACTATCTGAATTCCCCCTGTATCTAGTACATAAGTAGCTGTATTTATAGTTTTCTGAGTTCCAGAAAAGCATAGTACTAACAGGGAAGTGTCATGACTGAACAAAAGAAAAATAACAAAATATACAAGAACAAATAAGAGAACCTTTTGCCAGAGGTTGGAAGAAAATAGGGTGAAAATGCATGAGGAAAATTTAAGTGGTCTGCATTCTAGCTACAGGAAATGTTATGCAAAAGGGAAAAGCAAGATTTACATTGAAAGAAATAGAAGGTTCTCATACTGTTATCATCTGATTGGTACAGACAAAGTGTAGAGAGTTCCGAGATTTCCAGCAGTCTCCTGAGATCAACACTTTGGTCGCCCCAATGTCCTATCTGATTGGAAGATCACAGTACTTTGATCTGGGCAATGATGATGTAATGGTTTGCTGAGCCACTCACTGTGATGCAACTTGTGTTCTGAGCCTGTGATAAGCACGTGATCCGTACATCCTGTGGAGAAAACAATGTGTGTAAGCCAATTCTGAAACTGCACACTCTTGCAGTTCTGTTTGCAAATGCTTGCAATACAGAATAGTTGGGTGTTCTCAGAGTAGGCTTCTATGAGTCACGTGGGTGTTCGGAATTGATTGCTGTGATTGTCTGTATGTGATGTATGGTTCTTAGCATGATGCTGATTGTTTCAATGTCAATCTCTTTTCTTTGTCCTAACCCTTTTACATTTTTAAACTTTAAACTTTCTAAACCCTTTTAAACTTTTACTACCCTTCTTCTATTCATTACCCTTTTTAGTTTAGTGCCAATTCCTTTGTAGTGTAAACATGAACCCTTCTACACTGACTGCCACCCCTACTGTCCTACTGGATCAGTAGTTATGAGTAGAACTAGCTCAATATGTATAGACCTTTATCTAAGAGGCCTTTACTAACTACATGCCTCCAGCCCCTTTAGAACCTGTTCTGGTTGTTCTGGAAGTTGCAACCTGTTCTAGAAAGAAAGTGTATGTAGCCTGCCCTTTGGACTTTAATGGGTAGCACTTTAAGGACTTCTAGTACTAAGTCAAACTATATGTGACTACTACTTCAACCAATCTATTCTCAGATCTCAATTGTGTCCTATTTGTCCTCTCCTTCATGAAGGAAGGTAATACAGCTACCTAGGCCTAGAACTGGATTGAAGGCTATTGGATTAGAAGCCTGATCTGACTTCAGAACAACAAGTTGTATTTAGAATTCATAGAGCAGCTTTATACTTCCTTTATTAATCTGAATAAGAAGTATAATGTGTAGAACAAGCTTGTGTCTCTGTAACAGGGCAAACATTCTACTAATGCCTTCTTTTAGGAGTTTGATATCCTGGCCCAGAAGGTAGGATTCACACTTGGGTTTGATGATGTTCTTATTAGAATGCTTGAAAAAGCTCTTTACTCAAAACTAGTTAATAAGATTCTTAGAATAATACTAGAACTGGTTACTTACACTAAGTGGAAGATGTACACCATTTCCTTCAACCAAGCTGTGGCTCAGATGTGTCAAGTCTGTACAGAACACTTACACATGTGTCCAGCTCTAACAGTTCTGAGCCCTTAGATCAATCTGCCTGTAATTTGTAATTAATCTGTTCTGATGAACATTAGAGAAGCCTGAAAGTAAGGAGTATACTTTGCCTGCAGAAAGTCAGGGCACTAAATTAAGGACTGTCTACAGAAGTAACAGTATATCTGTCAGGTCATTAGAGTAATAATGAGTGACAAGTAGGATTTGTAGTAAGAAGCCTTTTCTACAAATCTGAAAGTCACCTTAAAACTCTTAGACTCTGACTATATACTCTAGGATTTTGTAGAGGCCTAATAGTGAATGTGGCACTAAAGGGCTATGACTTGGA
>NW_006760395.1:2049917-2061947 GCF_000271605.1 Fomitiporia mediterranea MF3/22 | reverse complement strand
GAAAAAGTAGAAAAAGTAGAAAAAATAAATCAACAAAATTATTTATTAGAAAGAAAAAGTACAAAAACAAAAGTAGATAGTTCTCCTATTTCTTCTGATTCTTCTGATTCTTCTCTTTACACTTCATCCAAGTCTAAATCTGTACAATCTGACCTACTACTTCTGTGTTCTAAGATCTTAGAACATTCAGAACACTACCTAGCCCTGTTCACTACTCAGTAGTTTGTCTATAGTATTAAGCAGGGATAGTCTCAGCTAAGTTTACAGCTAAGGACATAGGTCTGTCCTTGTCAAAAGAGAGAGGTTAATAAGGAAATGTTAGTGTATATACTTACCCTCTCAGACAATAAGACTGTACAAGCTGTATGTTCCCTTCAGAACAAGTAGCAGTTTATTAGAGGACATTCTAGACACTAGCTCTAAATCCCTGTCCTCTTGGTTCCCTTCTTAGGATCCCTCCAGATCCAAACAATAGCTCTAGTAGACAGTAAATATACTAGTTCATGTATTAATAAGGCCTTTGTATAGGAACACTACCTCCCTACTCAATGTGTTCTACTTCTGATCCTAGTATACAATACAGACAGAACCCTAAACTAGAATAGTCAGATCACTAAGTTTGTCCAACTACAGATGACTATTCAGGATCATAAGGAAAGTATTGAGTTCAGAGTTACTAACCTTGGAAAGACAGATGTCTTTATTAGATTCAAATGGCTCAAGGCTCACAATCCTACTATTAACTAGTTAGAGTAGACACTTACATTCAATTAGTGTCCTGAGTCTTACAGCTACCTTGTACTACTGTTCTGAGTAGATGTAGACACTTCTAATGTTACTAACAGTTCTAATGAAGGTAACTAGTTGTTCTTTTTTGACTAGGATAGATATGTGAATACATATTCCAGTCAAGGTGGAACAGAGTCAATCTGAAGGATGTCTAAGATAGAACCAGTCTAGAACCCTCTTAGAACAACTCTACTCTAGAATGCATGTAGACCTAGTATACCAGATTTTGTCTGAGAGTTCTCTAAAGTCTTCAGTAAAGAGGAATTCAACCAGCTTCCTAAACACTGTCTCTAGGACTATGTAATTGAATTGACTAAGAGTTTCCAACCTAAGGATTACAAGGTCTACCTGCTCAACAGAGACAAGTAGGAGGTACTCAACAAGTTCCTTTGGGAAAATCTTCAGAACAGTCAGATCTGACCCTCAAAGTCCTCTATAGCCTCCCCTTTCTTCTTTGTCAAAAAGAAAGATAGGAAGTTCTGCCCAGTCCAGAATTATTATTGTCTTAATAAGGGTACTGTCAAAAACAAGTACCTACTCCCTCTGATTCAGGAGCTCATTAATAAGATGCATACATCTAGGGTTTTTACTAAGTTAGACATTTGATAAGGATATAACAATATTCAGATCCAAGACAGAGATGAGTAGAAGGCTGCATTCTAAACCAATTGTAGATTGTACAAACTGACTGTAATATTCTTTAGACTAACCAACTTGCTTGTAACATTCTAGTCATTCATGAATCACATCCTTACAGATCTGATTGACTTAGAGCATGTTAGTGTGTATCTGGACAACATTCTGATCTTTACCCAGACAGTCAAGCACTATTACTAACTGATCCAAGCAGTTCTACAATAGCTCTAAGATAATAAACTGTTCCTCTAAGAAGTAAAGTACTCTTTTACACAAGAGTCAGTAGATTATCTAAGCTTTGTAATTGGTAGAGGAGAGGTCTGTATGGATCTGACAAAGGTAACTGTAGTTCAGAACTAGCTACAACCTTAGAACCTGAAACAGGTCCAAGCATTCCTTAGGTTTGTAAACTATTACTAATGCTTCATTTAAGACTTTAGTACTATTGTCTAGCCCCTTCATAATCTTACTAGTAAAGATGTTCCTTAGTAATAGGATGATTAGCAGCAGTCTGTGTTTGAGTCCCTCAAGTAGGCTATTACTAGCAAGCCTGTATTAGTAGTTCTGACAGTTGTGAACAAGTTCTGAGTTGAAGCCAACTCTTCCAACTTTGCAAATAGAGTAGTACTGTCCTAGTTTATTAATAGAAAGTAGTGTCTAATAGTATTCCAATCAGAATCCCTCTCTATAACAGAACAGAACTACCCTATCTATGACAAGGAACTCCTTGTAATTGTCTGTTCCCTAGAGGAGTAGTGTTAATATCTCCTTAGTACTATACAGAAGTTTAAGATTTAGAGTAATCACCTTAATCTCTAGTACTTCTGAGCACCTTAGAAGCTCAACTGCTACCAAGCCTACTAGATGTTAGAACTGTAGAACTATGACTTTGTACTGACTCACAAACCTAGAACACAAATAACAAAAGCTGATTTACTCTCAAGACAAGCAGGTCATAAAAGGGGGGAGAATAATAACAAAAATCTTGTTCTCCTAAACAATTCCTGTTTTGTGTCTGAGACAATCTGAGAAATCTGACTCAAATCCAAGAATGTTGACTTTGTCACCTGTATATAGTAAGCTCTAAGACACACACAGGACCAGGTTATAGTAAAGCAGCTAGAGAAGCAGGCTAGGGATTAGGAGGAGGATAAGGATAGACAGGTTTACTAGGAAGGCTGACTGTATGTTCTAAAGGATCAGAAGCTGTAGAAGGACATTATCTAAGCTTATTACAACAATCTGACTGTAGAACATTCAGGCTAACACAAAATGTAGGAACTCATCACTTGGAACTACTAGTAGCTAGGAATGTAGAGGGAAATCCTAAAGTATGTGACTAGTTATAATATGTGCTAATAGACTAAGGCCTACCAGACAAGGGTTTGGGCTCCTCTACATCTGTATTGGATCCTAGATCACTCTTAGAAAGAAGTCTTAGTAGACCTGATTAGTAAGCTACCTAAGTCTTAGGGTTACAATACTATCTGTGTAATTGTTGACTGATTCTCTAAGCAAGTCTATACAGTTCCAACCTGAATGGAACTCACTTTCAAAGGTATAGTGTGTATCTATTAGGATCATGTCTTCTAGTTGTACAGACTCCCTTAGAAGCTCATTCACAATTACAGACTACAATTCAAGTTAAAGTTTATACAGGACTTGTATGTACTTCTCAGAATTTAAGGGAACCCTTCTACTACATATTACTTACAGACTGACAGTCAAACTGAGCAAGTCAATCAGGAGATCAAGCTCTACCTCTGAATGTTCATCAATTATCAGTAATTAGACTAGTCTAAATAGTTAGCTCTGACAGAATTTGTACACAATAACTAGCAATACTCTATAATAGGACAGTCCCTGTTCTTCCTCAATTATAAGAGACATCTGTACTAGGGGACAGTTCCAAACTAGAACAGTAGTTCTGAATCTGTAATAGACTTTGTAGAACAGATACACAGGACTAGAGAGGACACACAAGCTCTTTTAGAGAAGGTAGTACAGGTTATGAAGCAGAACTATGATTAGAAGAGGTCTGTAGCTAAGGATTACTAGCCTAGTAACAAGGTTATGCTAGAAGCCACTAATCTGACCTTAGATTACTCAATAAAGAAGTTAGACAACAAGTACTTCAGACCCTTTGTTATTGAAAAGAAGGTCAGTGTCTCTACCTACAAACTCTAACTTCCAGCAACATAGAAGTGTATACACCCAGTGTTCAATAAGGTTCTGTTGTCTCAGTACTATAATCCTAGGTTTCCTTCACAACAAAGACCCCCTCTACCTCTACCAGAACTCATTAGCTCTGAACCAGAATACAAAGTAGAGTACATAGTAGATACTAAGCTACTATACAGAAAACTCAAATTCCTTGTTCACTAGAAAGGGTACCCAGTTGAGGAGCACACTTGAGAACCTGCTAAGAACCTTGTCTATACTCTTAAGGCAATCTGAGATTTCTATCAGCTTCATCCTAGTACTCTACACAAACTCAGCCTTATAGATTTCCAAGCCCTATTGTTCTGACCTATGTCTAAGCTGCTGACTGAGTCCAATGTTCACCAATTAGGACAATTAGTTTTAGAGGGAGGGTAATGTTATGATTCTCTACTCTCTTACCTTCAGTTCTAAGGGTTCTGCACCCTTCCATACCAGAACTCAGGACTTCTGTCCCTCAGGGGTGCTGTCTATAAACTATATATATACTGACTCTTACTACTACCCTTCCTTACTTCATCATTCTATTCCTTTGACCACCCCTTCATTCTCTGTTCATTCTATAGTCTCTTACCCTTTGTCCATCCCTTCATTCTTTGTACCTTTATCTTTGACCTTCCTTTCTTTCATTCTTCATAACTTATCATTCTTAGTAGCTCATACTCCCTAAGTACTCTTGTGTAGTTTAGTATATATAGGTATACAAGATCAGACTAGTCCTGTAGTCTTGATCTCATCTACTCTAGGTAGTCCTGTACTCTTAGGCTCATTCTATATACTCTACTCTTGTCTCACTCTCTCTCTCTGCCTGTTCTACAAGTTCTGACTATGTTTCAGTACTTGTGTTCTGTATTTCTGTTGTGTAGGATAGTTGTAGCCTGGGTCCCCTTGCTAAGCCTTCAGGTCCCCTCTACACTGTTGCTGACAGAAGTCTAGAGATCACACATGGCTACCCTATGATAAAATTGCACACCTTGAGGCATTAAAGGAATACTTAGACATACTTAGAATTGATTCTATTAATACACTAACTCTAGGAAAGGGAAAACTCAATACTAATAACTCTTACATTAGTATCAGTCTAGTAAAACATGAGGCAACCTTTCAAACACAATGCTACAGTATAGACATACAGGTAGACATACACAAAGATTTTAAAAACTGTACATATAGTCACTTTACTATACATATTATGTCTACTACTCAAGAATCCATTACTCATACATTTGCATCTGCTTTTCTACAAGGTACAAATATGCCTCATCCTCCTCTACAACTCTTAGTTAGCTTTCAAGTACAACCAATCACTCAGGATTAGGTTACTCACAACTACAGTACAAGTACTGACTATGTTTTTGATTGAGAGAAGCTTAAGGAGATTGTAGCTTTCTCTAGGGCTATCCACAACAATTCCCTCAACCCTACTATGTAACTCCTAGAGTGTTATCTTATTGTATTATGCTTGTATAACTTTCACATTCCTTCTCATACAAGACTGAGCCTACTACTACTGTTCTAAGACTGTGTTCAACATACTAAGATGATACAAGTGTTCTAGGACTTTGTATACTATAAGAACATGGCTTTGAACCAAGGTAAATACACATATATTCTACATTATATTATTATGAGTGTATGTACCTTACTATTTTACTTAAGTGTAAAGTGTAGAGCTGAGCAAATCAATAATGAAACCACTATATTCTACTCATACAACTATAAACACTCTCAGATCAATTCACAATTACTCTCAACATCTACTAATCTTACTTCAGTACTTGATATGAGTGCTCTGAGCTTATTCAACACTTAAGACATTACTCTACTACCAAATCTACTACTTTCTACTCAATCTGATAGTTATTCCAACCAATCCACTGTAAGTTCCACCAGTTCTACTGTAGAACATGTTTAAGCTGGACAGGAACACATCCAGTCCACTATAGAACCAATTGAAGACACATTCATAGCTGTGGAGAACATCCTAGCACAGTAGTACTAAACTTTGTAGTAAGTTACTAACATTTTCTTTTGTTTTTGTATTGTTATTTTGTTTATTCTAGTACTAACTCTCTTAGTATTTAGGACTAAATGCTGGAGGGCAAGTGTAACAATTACACTACCTGTGCATTTGTACAACATGTGTTGTAGGTGCTTGTGAGTGTTTTCCTTTTTGTTCACTAGACTACTCTATATCCTACTACACATGTATACACATATATAAAGGGTTTTTAAGCTAAGGGTTAGGGGATTCTTTCTCCTTCTCAGTACTCAATTACTAAGTTATCCTAGTCAGTAGTTGAGTGTGCTAGTAAAGAGAGAATCTTTGTATAAGGCTAGTATACCTATCCTTACACTGTACATTTGTACAACATGTGTTGTAAGTACTTGTGAGTGTTTTCCTTTTTGTTTACTAGACTACCCTGTATCCTACTACACATGTATATACATATATAAAGGGTTTTCAAGCTAAGGGTTAGGGGATTCTTTCTCCTTCTTAGTGCTTGATTACTATGTTATCCTAGTTAGTAGTTGAGTGTGCTAGTAAAGAGAGAATCTCTGTGTAAGGCTAGTATACTTATCCTTACACATTTTTGACTGAACCCACCTTTCTATAAACCTGCTAGGCTTTGACAACTGGAACTGAGGGCTTGATCACCCTAGTATGTTTCTCACATTACCTAGTACTCCTTCAAATTCAAAGAAACAAGTGAGTAGTTTGTAAATCTAAATTAGAAACACATATACTCTTACTATAACTACTATAATACTCAGAACACTTGAGGGATGCAAACAGATTGTTCCACTCAATACAGAGAGACCTCCTTGTCAAAATTGTAAGAGGCAAGCATTATTTGGAAGTGCTAAAGAGTAGCTTTCCCTGAATGTAGAGAGATTTGAAACAGTACACACTACAGATTTCAAATTAACAGAGTATACAGACAATAGACAACAAGATTATCTGTTGAGTACTGAACACAATGTGGCCACCAAGCCTTAGCAGACAATCCTGGAAGGGCCCCCAAGTCCAGAAGTCACTATTAACATACTAGAGAATAAGTTCTTGTCTGCTACAGGCTGGAGGCAATCTGATGACCCTTTGCTAGGTGATAAGCCCTTGTCTACACAAGGCTAGAGGCACCCTAATGAACTATTACATACAAGTAATGTAGAACAAAGGCATGTACCTGTACTAGTGTATATTGTTAGACTAATACACACTATAGAGCAGACACTAGCAAGTACTTACCTTACTAGACTCACAGAAGTAGACAATAGCAGTACAGAGAGTGTAAACACTTAGGAAACTGGTATTGAGAATTCTGTCAGTAAGAACAAGAGTATTAGTAAAGGAACAACACTTTCCTTATAGTAGGAAATGTTCTAGAAGGCTAGAAAGACATTCAGAAACATCTCTAGGCTAGAGACACTGAAAGCCATGAGTAGGCTAGCCAGTCCATTCAATCAAGGAATTGATATTGAGGAATTAAACAAGAGAACTCATAAGTACAATAGTGTGTATTAGGAACATGAAGGAAACATTGATTTGGACACAATTGATCTATTCAAACTAACTGGAGACAAGTTAGCTAAATGGATGTATTAGAAAGTATGTTGTCAACACTCAGAAGCTACTAAAGGAATGTCCAAACAATTGGAAGATACTCTATAGTTTGAAAGCACATGTCCTTAGAAGAAAGATCCAGGTAAACCTGTACCTAGTAATAAGAAAAGTGTAAGAGTGAATAAAGGAAAAGCTCTAAACATTTGTAATTACAGTCAGGTAGAACTAGACAGTTCTAGTAAAGCAGATTCTAATGTACAAAGAATGTATTTTCAGGAGATAGAGTACAGATGAAATGCAGAATCAGGACAATAGAATTTTAGAAATGAAGGCTACAGTAAGGCTCTCAGAACTCCTCACAAATTACTGGTTTGTTTCAAGTAAGAAACATATTGCCCCAAGATAGAAAATCAAGGCAAGGACATATACTACAGATACAACACTCTAGCAGGGCAAGGATACACATTACAGAATAAAATACTTGCATATATACACTATTATACTAATGTTCAAGGATTAATACATACACCTAGTGTGAAACACAATATTAAAATGAACAGACCAAACCTAGACATGAAACTTACAGTTCTGAATGTCTCTGATGACAGTGAAGACGAATCAGAAACTGTAAAAGGCAAAGAGAGTAAGGAAAAGAATTTCCACTACAGTTCTGTACTCTCTATCAAGTGTAGTATAAATAGGAATAGTAAAGGCCACAGAAAAAGAACCACACAAGATACTACTGAGCCACAAAGCTTGAATACACTATAGACAAATAGATTCACATCAGTGAGACTCTCAGACAACCTTGTAAGAAAGAGTTATGTGAATTGTACAATACAGAGAGTAGAAATTGTAAAAAGGTAGGATCCTGACTCAGATCCAGGCAATAGCTCTTCAGATTCTTTGGATTCAAGTGGATACTCAAGTTCTGACAATGGCAATGATAGTGATACATTATTCAAACCTACAGACATTGATTCAAGCAACTCTAAAGGTACTAAGAAGTGTAAAAAGCTTGCTAAGAGGAAATAGAATAAGAAACTTCTGAAATTGAAGATACAGATACAGAGTACAAAACCTATCATTCCTTCAGTTTATTCAGGTGAACCTAACCTTCAAAGATACACTAAGTTTGTCATGGAAGTCAATCAGTATATAAAGTAATTAGGTTTACATTATTTCCCTAAAGAATAAGTAGGAGTACTACCTAATTTCATTAAAGGACAAGCTATAGACTTCTATCTATAGAAAATAAGTATGAACAAATCTTGATGGACCTTATCACAATTCTTTAAAGGTCTAATAGACTTTTGTTTCCTATCTAACTTTGTAGAAATGCTTAGGAAAGAGTTTAATACAATGAAACAAGGACACAGAGTCATATAGGAATATTTGTACAATCTAGAAATGAAAGTAATCAATCTAGACAATATTTCTGATAGAGATTTAACCAGGAGAGTATAGGATAGACTTCATCCTAAGTATCAAAGGCAATTACAGTTGGATTGTTTGAATCCAGACACAGTTTTATATGAAGAATTTAAAGACAGGCTTAAGAACATTGAAAAAGCAAATAAAGCTGTTAGAATTAAATAGTATACAGATACTAGAGATTGATTCTATCCTCAGAGTAACAAAGAAGACCATTGAAAAGATAGATAGAAGAAGAACACCTAGAGGAACTATAGGAATGACAATAAGAATCAACTAAAGGACAGGAATTATGATTATAATCATAATAATTGTAACAGGCAGTGTATACAGTCTAACAGTGTAAGTCCTAAAGAGAAAGACCAATCTAAGGACTACAAACCAAAGTACAAAGATACTAGGCAGAATAAGTAAGAGAATAGTAAGAAGACTTATTCTATAGGTGTGAAAAGGTATTCACAAGCTAAACTAGACAATATGAGAGCTAAAGGACAATGTTTTATCTGTAAACAGACTATGTATTTAGCTAAAGATTGTTCTACACACAGTACAGTAAAGCTGAACAGTGTTTCCAATACAAATACATTGTCTAAGAGTGTTAATATTAATTATTCCACTTTAGATAAGTTAACTAATACTTTGGAAGATGATAATTACTTGGATTTGAATCTTATAACAGACAATACAATGGATCCATCATCTTCTACATTGTGAATACAATCTATGACTATTCAGATACATTATCCAGACAATAGTTATGAATCTACAACTCAGAAGAATGAGAATTACAATTCATTAACTGGTTACAATACTATTTTACAAGTATTTAGTTTAGAACAATCAGATTTAAAGCTACAAACCTCTTCTGACACTTTGGAATTAAAGATTCCCCTTGTAAATGCTGAACTTAGAAAGAGAAATCAGAGGAGAATGAGATTGATCTACAGAAATGGCAATTTCTACAGTGAATACAATGATACAGTATGTTTTGGAATTACTAGATGTCTTATGGAAGGAATTCTGTACTGTTTTGACTAGAAATACAACAGAAGACTTTGGAATAAGTATCTACACAATCGATTCTATGTTTTCAGAAGTACAGACATGTAGTTTACAATTATAGACAATTGAGAGAACAGAAATGAGTACACATTACCTGTTAAGATTGCTTTTCTGAACAGATTTAATGTTAGAGAATAGTATTCTCTACTTAGACAAGCTCAATATTCAGCCAAATACACTTACAATCATTAGGAACTATTAGAGATAGAGGATATCTTTAATCCTGAATTGTTTGAGCTAATGTATTTAGTAGCAAGCATGGAAAACATTGACTCACATCCTATATCTGGAAATAGAGCATATATGTATGATTTACCTGTGTAAATCCATACTATGACTACTAACTTTAATGATTTTAATACAATTGAGCATACTACAGCTTATACTAAAGACTTTAAGAGATCAATACTATGTCCTATCATAATTACAATCAAAATCAATAGAGAATTAGTGAGAGCATTAATTGATTCAGGATCATTAGTAGATTTCATGTCCACCAAGTTTGTAGATCAAATAAGTGTCAGGAAACTTGTATTAGCTAAACCTCTACCTATACAATTAGTAGTACAAGGCTCTAGATTGAAAGTAAACTATTGTACTAATGCTAGAATACAATATGGAGAGATAAACACAATACAGCACTTTGATATCATGAATTTGAATAACTATGATATTATACTAGGAATACTGTTCCTCTTCCAACACAGGATTTCTATTAGTTTCAATGAGTCTAGACTATAGATTGAAAGTATAATACTTTTACTAATAACAGGAGAACAAGTCATAGTCGTTTCATCAAAGGTTATTAATACTTATGATTGAGAAATTGACAAATGTAGACAAGAAATCAAGCAATATACTGTGGATTTGTTTAAAGATACTTTAGAAACGTCTCTACCACTTCTCAGAGCCATTAATCATAGTATACTACTCATAAATAAGGATAAGAAATACAAGTTCTGTAGGGCAACTTGTCCAAATCCTTTGAGAGAGTAATAGTAAAATAAGAGAAAGGACTATATTTAATTAGGAAGATGGAAAGTAGTTATAGGATCAAATGTAATACTTATGCTACTACTTCAAAAGCCTAGAAAGACCAAGGAAGACTCTATACAATTGAGAACTGTTATTGATCTTAGAGAGTACAACAAGAATACTAAGAAACTATCATCTCCTTTACTAGATATTGAATCAGTATTAAGGAGAGTAGCTTCTAAGAAGTATAAATTGCTCATTAATGGCAAAGACACATATGAACAGATTAGAATAATCCCTAAGCATGTAAACAGATCAATATTCAACACTCTGGATAGAACAATAGTTAGTGAAGTAATACAATTAGGTGATTGTAATAGTAGAGCCACCTATCAAGTATTAATGAACCACATTTTCCAGCATTACTTGAGTGACTGGATAGATATCTACCTAGATGACTTAGTAATTTATTTAGACACAATTGAGGATCATATGTGACATCTCAGAACTGTCATTAATATATTGTGTAAGGAGAAATTCTACCTTAGTAAACATAAGATATAATTGTTCTAGAAAGAATTGAAGATACTAGGCTACATTATTAATAATTAAGGTATTAGAATGGACCCTCATAAAGTCAATTCTATTCAACAATGGAAAGTACCTACTAATAAAGATTTGTTACAAGGTTTCTTAGGATCAGTAGAGTATTTAGTACTTAATATACCTTAGTTACACATTTCTACAAGTATTTTATCAAAAATTGTAGGAGAAACTGTATTTTTCAGATAGACATTCACTAAACAGTAAGTATTTGATCAAATAGTAAAGCTAGTATTAGATTTCAGACATAATCACAGGATAGTATTAGACTATAGTAAGAATGTACTACCTATTAACATTGTTACAGACACTTTAGCTTCAGGAATTGGAGGAATAGTTAGCTAAGGTTATGATTAGAAAGATTCTAAGATAGTAGTGTTTTTCTTAGCAAAATTAAACCCTGTGTAACAGAATTACCTAGTACACAATGTAGAATTACTAGCAGGAGTAGAAACTATGCTAAGACACAAGAATCTACTACAGGGAATGTATTTCTTTTAGTATACTGATTACAGAGTGTTAGAACACATTCTAAGACAACTAGTATTAAGTGGAAGACAAGATAGATAGTTAGAGAAGATATTAGACTTTGATTTCACTGTAAAATACATTCTAGACACTACAAACATTCTTACAAATGTATTATCACACATATACTTAGGAGATTTACTAGGAACAACTTGATCTTAGTAAGAATATACATTACAACTTAATGACAATAATCTATCAAGGATTAATCAAGTCAG
>NW_006760395.1:2038219-2048574 GCF_000271605.1 Fomitiporia mediterranea MF3/22 | reverse complement strand
GTATTAATGTATCCGACTAGAATAAACAGTTTTTCAAGCTTATATATCTAGTTTTGATTCAGAGAAAAAATAAAAATGAGTGTTACATAGAAAATTCACATTTTGTACTGTATCTCAGCCAATTTTTACTCAATTCTCTCCTTTTTTGTTGGAATATGAAAGATATTTTATATTAATGAATTTAGCAACTTAAATCACACAAAATGGTTGAGTATTGATTGAGTTATAGTAAATTTTGTATTCTGACATGTTTAGTGTGACAAAATGTCACAAAACACATCAGTGCCAGGTATTTTGAAAACAGCAGTAATTCCTACTACAATTTGTGTCATACATACAAGATCAGCAAACCTAACAATCAGAAACTGTTTAGTTTACTATATCTGCTCTCAGTACCTAATAGGCCTTAGGAAGGTATAGGAATAGACTTTGTTGGACCTTTTCCTGAATTGAAGAACTGTTTGAGACCTTTTAATATGATTTGTATAGTTATTTGTTTATTAACTAGTATAGTACACATTATTCCTACTAGACAAACATATAGAGTAAGAGAAATTGTAGAGATAGTATTTGAAAACATCTATAAACTGTATGGACTGTCTAATTACATTGTTAGCAATTGTGATTCCCTATTCACTAGTATGTTTTAGAGAAGATTACATAAACTTATAAGTATTAAATTGAAGCTATTGAGTGTATATCATTTACAGACTAATGGATCAACTGAGAGAATGAACAGAACAATTACTCAGATGCTCAGACAGTGTATTTCTCCTAAACAAAAGGATTAGATACATAAACTACTTATGATCAAGTATGCTATCAATACAGTAAGGTCAGAAACTATAGGATATACACTATTCTTTCTAAATTACAGTTAGATACTAAGAAACTTAATATAGAACAACCTTAGGAAGGATGAATATCCTGGAGTAAGGACTTACACTCAGAAAGTAAAGAATACAATACTACAGGCACACAATATAATCCTTCAGACAAGGGTAAAGCAAACTAGACATGCTAATAGATACAGACAACCCTCTTCCTTTGAATTAAACAATCTAGTGTATGTTTCTACAAAGAACATGAATCTACTAAGATAGTGAGTGAGGAAACTAGTACTAAAGTACATAGGACCTGACAAAATAATCTAGAACACAGGAAACAAGGCATTTGAACTAGATCTACCTAGGGAAATGAGGAATCATAACATACACCCTGTATTTCATTCATCACTACTTAGGATACATGTTCCAAACAATGATAGATTATTTCCTAGAAGGGAAGTAGGACAAGTTACTAGATTAAACAATAAGAACAAGGAATGGACAGTAGATTCAATTGAAACTCACACAGGATAAGGGACTACCACTTTGTTCAAAGTACTATGGAAGTCTAGAGATCACACATAGCTACCCTATAATAAAATTGTACACCTTGAGGCATTAAAGGAATACTTAAACATACTTGGAATTAATTCTATTAATAAACTAACTCTAGGAAAGGGAAAACTCAATACTAATGACCCTCAGGTTAGTATTAGTCTAGTAAAACATGAGGCAACCTTTCAAACACAATACTATAGCATGGACATACAGGTAGACATATGTAAAGGCTTTAAAAACTGTGCATATAGTTACTTTACTATGTATATCATGTCTACTACTCAAGAATCTGTTACTCATACATTTGTATCTACTTTTCTACAAGGCACAAATATGCCTTATCCTCCTCTACAACTCTTAGTTGGCCCTCAAGTACAACCAATCACTCAGGATTAGGTTACTCACAACTACAGTACAAGTACTAACTACATTTTCAATCAAGAGGAGCTTAAAGAGATTGTAGCTTTCTTTAGGGCTATCTACAACAATTCCCTCAACTCTACTATACAACTCCCAGAGTGTTATCTCATTGTATTACACTTGTATAACTTTCACATTCCTTCTCATATGAGACTGAGCCTACTACTACTGTTCTAAGACTACATTCAATATACTAAGATGATGCAAGTGTTCTAGGACTTTGTATACTATAAGAACATAGCTTTGAACCAAGGTAAATACACATATATTCTACATTATATTATTACAAGTGTATGTACCTTACTATTTTACTTAGTGCAAAGTGTAGAGCTGAGCAAATCAACAATAGAACTACTATATTCTACTCACACAACTGTAAACATTCTTGGATCAAGTCACAATTACTCTTAATGTTCACCAATCTTACTTTAGTACTCAATATGAGTGCTCTGAGCTTATTCAATACTCAAGTGTAAGGATTTGATTTACTGGTTTGTATTTCATTATCACTACATTGCTGATCACATCAGATCATCACACAGTAGGACCCACAAGCACATATATTCTCATTGTAGTTAGTTACACTTCCTCCTCATGTATCTACACATGTACTACCCTTTATAAAGACAGTATCAATTGCTGAGTAAAGGGGATTCTTTTCCCCTGACCCCTTGCTCAAGTACTAGGTTATCCCAGTCAGTAGTTGAGTGAACTAAGGGCAATTAGAATTCTCTTGTGAGGAACAGTGAGTTTCCTTACATATTTTTGACTGTACCCACCTAGCACTGAAACCTCTTGCTGGACACTGAGGAACTGAAGGGTCTGATCAACCCTAGGTCTCCCTCATTGTCTAGTACCCCTCAGGAATTTTTCATGAGTAAAGTTATGATTTTCGAGTAGAAACAGAGACTACTTACTGGATTGGCCCCTAGTAGGTTCACAATGCTTTGGAACACTGTAGAATGCTTCTGGAACACATTAGTACATATTGATATGGACCAGTGCTGGATACACTAGAGGTTTGCATTGATTGGATGGGTCAAGGACCAGGCATCTGTGACAGTGAAAAGGAACAAACAAGTGTGTATTGAGTTTACAGACAATGGACAACAAGATTACCCATTGGTTATTGATTACAATGTGGCCACCAAGCCTTGACAGACGATTCCCAGAGGGTACCCAAGTCTGGATATCAATACTAACATGCTAGGATGTAAGTCCTTGTCCCTTGTGGGCTGGAGGCAACCTGATGAACCTATACCAGGTGATAAGTCCTTGTCTACACAAGGCTGGAGGCACCCTGATGAACTAGTACATACTAATAATGTAGAACTAAGGCATGTAACTGTACTAGTGCATATAGTTAGACAAACACACACTGTAGAGCAGACACTAGCAAGTATTGACACTACTAGGCTCAAAGAAATAGCAAATAAAGGTACAGAGAGCAGAAACGCTCAGGCAATTGTTCTTAAGGATTCAGACAGTCAAGTTCAGAATGAACAGGTGATTGGATTCAAGGATTCATCCAATCAAGTACAGAATGTTGGGTTTGAGGATTCAACTCACTGAGTACAAGCAATTGAGCTTGAGGATTCACTCAATTGATTTCAGGCTACTGAGTTTGAGGATTCACTCAATAGAGAACAGGCAATTTGGTTTAAGGATTCACCAAGTCAACATAGAGAGCTAACAGCAAGCATTGAGGAATTTGCAAGCTAATACAAGGAGTACATTATGCATATAGTCAGTATTAGTGAGAGCATGGATAAGTATCCAGTGAGTACACTTACTTTAGAACAGAAACACATTAACAACAGTAATGTAGAGAGCAATGAGACACTTAAGACCCTTTTAGGCAGTAAAGAAAGTAGCCAGGACTCAAAGAACAAGAGTAACAGACAAGGCTAGGAGAGCCAGGCATTGAAACTACAGAGAATTGATAAGGAACAAGATTTCCAGAAGGTAAGTAAGATGTAAGGATAGGTATACTAGCCTTACACGAAGATTCTCTCTTTACCAGCACACTCAACTACTGACTAGGATAACCTAGTAATCAAGCACTAAGAAGGAGAAAGAATCCTCTAACCCTTAGCTCAAAAACCCTTTATATATACATATACACATGTAGTAGGATACAGGGTAGTCTAGTGAACAAAAAGGAAAACACCCACAAGCACCTACAACACATGTTGTACAAATGCACAGGTAGCACAATTGTTACACTCGCCCTCCAGCATTTAGTCCTAAATGCTAAGGGAGTTAGTACCAGAATAAACGAAATAATAACACAAAAACAAAAGAAAACATTAGTAACTTACAACAAAGTTCAGTACTACTGTACTAGGGTGTTCTCTGCAGCCATAAATGTGTCTTCAATCAGTCCCATAGTAGACTAAACATGTTCCTGTCCAGCTTGGACATGTTCTGTAGCAGAACTGGCAGAACTCATGGTGGATTGGTTGGAATGGCCATCAGATTGAGTGGAAAGCAGCAGATTTGGTAGTAGAGTAATGCCTTGAGTGTTGAATGAGCTCAGAGCACTCATATTAAGTACTAAAGTAAGATTGGTGGATGTTGAGAGTAGTTGCAACTCGATCTGAGGACGTTTACAGTTGTGTGAGTGGAATATAGTGGTTCCATTGTCAATTTGCTCAGCTCTACACTTTGTGCCTAAGTAAAACAGTAAGGTACATGTGCTCATAATAATATAATGTAGAATATATGCACATTTACCTTAGTTTGAAGCCATGTTCTTATGGTATACAAAGTCCTGGGACACTTGTATTATCTTAGTATGTTGAACACCGTCTTGGAATGGTGGTAGCAGGCTCAGTCTTGTATGAGAAGGAATGTAGAAGTTATACAAGCATAATACAATGAGATAACACTCTGGGAGTTGTATAGTAGGGTCAAGGGAATTGTTGTGGATAGCCCTGGAGAAAGCTGCAATCTCCTTAAGCTCTTCTTGATTGAAAATGTAGTCAGTACTTGTACTGTAGTTGTGAGTAACCCAATCCTGTGTGATTGGTTGTACTTGAGGGCCAACTAAGAGTTGTAGAGGAGGATGAGGCATATTTGTGCCTTGTAGAAAAGCAGATGCAAATGTATGAGCAACAGATTCTTGAGTAGTAAACATGATATGCATAGTAAAGTGACTATATGTACAGTTTTTAAAGCCTTTGCATATGTCTACCTGTATGTCCATACTGTAGCATTGTGTTTGAAAGGTTGCCTCATGTTTTACTAGACTGATACTAACCTGAGGGTCATCAGTATTGAGTTTTCCCTTTCCTAGAGTTAGTGCATCAATAGAATCGATTCTAAGTATGTCTAAGTATTCCTTCAATGCCTTAAGGTGTGCAATTTTATCATAGGGTAGCCATGTGTGATCTCCAGACTTTCATAGTACTTTGAACAAAGCAGTAGTCCCTTGTCCTGCATGAGTTTCAATCAAATCTACTGTCCATTCCGTGTTCTCATTGTTTAATCCAGTAACTTGTCCTACTTCCCTTCCAGGGAATAATCTATTGTTGTTTGGAACATGTATCCTAAGTAGTAATGAATGAAATACAGGGTGTATGTTACAATTCCTCATTTCCCTGGGTAGATCTAGTTCAAATGCCTTGTTTCCTACATTCTGGATTATTCTGTAAGGTCCTATGTACTTTGGTACTAGTTTCCTCACTCACTGTCTTGGTAGATTCATATTCTTTGTAGAAATATACACTAGATTGTTTAATTCAAAGGAAGAGGGTTGTCTGTATCTATTAGCATGTCTAGTTTGCTTTACCCTTACCTGAAGGATTGCATTGTGTGCCTGTAGTATTGTATCCTTTACTTTCTGAGTGTAAGTCCTTACTCTAGGATATTCATCCTTCCTAGAGTTGTTCCATATCAAGTTCCTTAGTATCCAACCATAATTTAGAAAGAATGGTGCATATCCTGTAGTTTCTGACCTTACTGTATTGATAGCATACTCAATCATAGGTAGTTTATGTATCCAATCTTTTTGTTTAGGAGAAATACACTGTCTGAGCATCTGAGTAATTGTTCTGTTCATTCTCTCAGTCGATCCATCAGTCTGTAGATGATATGCACTCAATAGCTTCAATTTAATACCTATAAGTTCATGTAATCTTCTCCAAAACGTACTGGTGAATAGGGAATCACAGTTACTAACAATGTAATTAGGCAGTCTATACAATTTATAAACGTTTTCAAATACTATCTCTGTGATTTCTCTTACTCTGTATGTTTGTCTAGTAGGAATAATGTGTACCATACCAGTTAATAGACAAATAACTGTACAAATCATATCAAAAGGTTCCAAACAGTTCTTCAATTCAGGAAAAGGTTTAACAAAGTCTATTCCTATACCTTCCTAAGGCCTATTAGGTACTGAGAGCAGATGTAGTAAACCAAACGGTTTCTGATTGTTAGGTTTGCTGATCTTGCATGTATGACACGAATTACAGTAGGAATTAATGTCTATGATCATATCCTTCCACCAAACTTGTTCTCTAAGGTACAAAAGTGTCTTTCACAGTCCTAAGTGTGCCAAAATAGAATGTGCATGCTCTATTACAATTTCCCTAGTGTTTCTGTTGTGTATTAGAATTCTAGGTATGTAAAGTATGTACCTCTCACTCTCCTAGCGAAATATGAGTCCATTTTCAACATGAAAATTCTGGAAGTGCTTCAGATCTTGTAATATCTGATTGAAGAAGTTATCCTCATGATATCTGCCTTTGGGACATTCCGGGAATTGTAAATCCAGTGAAGATTGAGCTATTATGTTAGGTAACTACAGTTTAATCAAGTTCCAGAGTTGATCAGTAGTGTTCTTTGGTACTAGAACGTTCTGATCATTAATTTCCAATCTAATATTATTGTCTGAATGTCTGTATCCTTGCATATTACTTCTGGTGTCTGGTATGTTCACAGGTGAATTTATTTCATGCAAATCTGATTGTTCAGTATTATAAGACAGCATTTCTGATACCTCACTGTGTGTGTCTGTTTCCTGATCTTGCTCTGTGTTCTCTGGTATTGTAAACCAGCTTCTAGTCCTTGTAGCAGGCCCACCCTCTGTTTGAAGGTCTGTCTGTGAGTTTCTAGCATGTCTAGTAATTAATCTAGTCTTTCTGTTACACAGTCAACTTGTGATTGATCCTTAAGGTAAAGTTTTCCTTACTGCTACTAGTCTAGCCTTAATATATACAGTATCCTGTATCTCTAACAGCTGTGAAATGTTATTCCTAACTTGATTAATCCTTGATAGATCATTGTCATTAAGTTGTAGTGTATATTCTTGCTGAGATCAAGTTATTCCTAGTAAATCTCTTGAGTATATGTGTGATAACATGTCTGTAAGAATGTTTGTAGTGCCTAGAATGTATTTTACAGTGAAATTGAAGTCTGATATTTTCTCTAACCATCTAGCTTGTCTTCCACTTAATACTGGTTGCTTTAGAATGTGTTCTAACACTCTATGATTAGTATACCAAAAGAAATACGTTCCCTGTAGTAGATTCTTGTGTCTTAGCATAGTTTCTACTCCTACTAGTAATTCTACATTGTGTACTAGGTAATTCTGTTGTGCAGGGTTTAATTTTGCTAAGAAAAACACTACTATCTTAGAATCTTTCTAATCATAACCTTAGCTAACTATTCCTCCAATTCCTGAAGCTAAAGTGTCTGTAACAATGTTAATAGGTAGTACATTCTTACTATAGTCTAATACTATCCTGTGATTATGTCTGAAATCTAATACTAGCTTTACTATTTGATCAAATACTTACTGTTTAGTGAATGTCTATCTGAAAAATACAGTTTCTCCTGCAATTTTTGATAAAATACCTGTAGAAATGCATAACTAAGGTATATTAAGTGCTAAATACCCTACTGATCCTAAGAAACCTTGTAACAAATCTTTATTAGTAGGTACTTTCCATTGTTGAATAGAATCAACTTTATGAGGGTCCATTCTAATGCCTTGATCATTGATAATGTGGCCTAGTATCTTCAATTCTTTCTGGAACAATTGTATCTTATGTTCACTAAGGTAGAATTTCTCCTTGTGCAATATATCAATGACAGTTCTGAGATGTCACATATGATCCTCAATCGTGTCTGAATAAATCACTAAGTCATCTAAGTAGATATCCATCCAGTCACCCAAGTAAGGCTGGAAAATGTGGTTCATTAATACTTGATAGGTGGCTCTGCTGTTACAATCACCTAATTGTATTACTTCACTAACCATTGTTCCATCTAGAGTGTTGAATATCAATCTGTTTACATGCTCAGGGATTATTCTAATCTGTTCATACACGTCTTTGCCATCAATAAGTAATTTATACTTCTTGGAAGCTACTCTCCTTAATACTGATTCAATATCTGGTAAAGGAGATGATAGTTTCTTAGTATTCTTGTTGTGCTCTCTAAGATTAATGACAGTTCTCAATTGTATAGGGTCTTCCTTGGTCTTTCTAGGCTTTTGAAGTAGTAGTATAGGCATTGCATTCAATCCTGTAACTACTTTCCATCTTCCTGATTGAATATAGTCCTTTCTCTTGTTTTGCCATTACTCTTACAAAGGATCTGGACAAGTTGCCCTACAGAACTTGTATTTCTTATCCTCATCTATGAGTGGTATACTATGATTAATGGCTCTGAGAGGTGGTAGAGGCATTTCCAAAGTGTCTTTGAACAAATCCATAGCATATTGCTTGATTTCTTGTCTGCATTTGTCAATTTCTTGATCATAAGTATCAATAACCTTTGATGAAACAATTGTGACTTGTTCTCCTGTTATTGGTAGAGGTATTGCACTTTCAATCCATAGTCTAGACTCATTGAAACCAATAGAAATCCTGTGTTGGAAGAGGAACAGTGTTCCTAGTATAATATCATAGTTATCCAAATTCATAATATCAAAGTGCTGTATTGTGTTTATCTCTCTGTATTGTATTCTAGCATTGGTACAATAGTTTACTTTTGATCTAGAGCCTTATACTACTAATTGTATAGG
Organism: Fomitiporia mediterranea MF3/22; assembly: GCF_000271605.1. Lineage (NCBI taxonomy): Eukaryota > Fungi > Basidiomycota > Agaricomycetes > Hymenochaetales > Hymenochaetaceae > Fomitiporia > Fomitiporia mediterranea. The sequence goes on along the minus strand of NW_006760395.1, from coordinate 2,039,733 downwards.
TAAAGGTTTGGCTAATACAAGTTTCCTGATGCCTATTTGATCTGCAAACTTGGTGGACATGAAATCTACTAATGATCCTGAATCAATTAATGCTCTCACTAATTCTCTATTGATTTTGATTGTAATTATGATAGGACATGGTATTGATCTCTTAAAGTCCTTAGCATAAGCTGTAGTACACTCAATTGTATTAAAATCATTGAAGTTAGTAGTCATAGTGTAGATTTGCACAGGTAAATCATACATATATGCTCTATTTCTAGATATAGGATGTGAGTCAATGTTTTCCATGCTTGCAACTGAATACATTGGCTCAAACAATTCAGGATTAAAGATATCCTCTATCTCTAATAGTTCCTGATGATTGTAAACGTATTTGGCTAAATATTGAGCTTGTCTGAGTAGAGAATACTATTCTCTAATATTAAATCTGTTCAGAAAAGCAATCTTAACAGGTAATGTGTACTCATTTCCATTCTCCCAATTGTCTATGATTGTAAACTGTGTATCTGTACTTCTGAAAACATAGAATCAATTGTGTAGATACTTATTCCAAAGTCTCCTGTTGCATTTCCAGTCAAAACAGTACAGAATTCCTTCCATAAGACATCTAGTAATTCCAAAACATACTGTATTATTGTATTCACTGTAGAAATTGCCATTTCTGTAGATCAATCTCATTCTCCTCTGATTTCTCTTTCTAAGTTCAGCATTTACAAGAGGAATCTTCAATTCTGAAGTGTCAGAAGAGGTTTGTGGCTTTAAATCCAATTGTTCTAGACTAAATACTTGCAAAATAGTATTGTAACTAGCTAATGAATTGTAATTCTCATCCTTCTGAGTTGTAGACTCATAACTATTGTCTGGATAATGTATTTAAATAGCCATAGATTGTATTTGTAACGTAGAAGATGATGGATCCATTGTATTGTCTACTATAAGATCCAAATCCAAGTAATTATTGTCTTCCAAAGTATTGGTTAACTTATCTAGAGTGGAATAATTGATATTAATACTCTTAGACAACATATTTGTATTAGAAACACTGTTCAGCTTTACTGTACTGTGTGTAGGACAATCTTTAGCTAAATGCATAGTCTGTTTACAGATAAAACATTGTCCTTTAGCTCTCATATTGTCTAGTTCAGCTTGTGAATGCCTTTTTACACCTGTAGAATAAGTCTTCTTACTGTTCTCTTGCTTATTCTGCCTAGTATCCTTGTACTTTGGTTTGTAGTCCTTAGATCAGTCTTTCTCTTTAGGACTTACACTGTTAGACTGTATGTACTGCCTGTTACAATTATTATGATTATAATCATAATTCCTGTCTTTTGGTCAATTCTTATTGTCATTCCTGTAGTTCCTCTAGTTGTTCTTCTTCTATCTATCTTTTTGATGGTCTTCTTTGTTACTCTGAGTATAGAATCAGTCTCTAGTATCTGTATGCCATTTAATTCCAACAGCTTCATTTGCTTTTTCAATGTTCTCAAGCCTGTCTTTGAATTCTTCATACA
>NW_006760395.1:2032858-2037764 GCF_000271605.1 Fomitiporia mediterranea MF3/22 | reverse complement strand
GACCTTTAAAGAATTGTGATAAGGTCCATTGAGATTCGTTCATGCCTATTTTCTGTAGATAGAAGTCCATAGCCTGTTCTTTAATGAAATTAGGTAGTACTCCTACTTGTTCTTTAGGGAAATAATGTAAACCTGATTGTTTCATGTACTGATTGACTTCCATAACGAACTTGGTGTATCTTTGAAGGTTAGGTTCACCTGAATAAACTGTAGGAACGATAGGTTTTGTGCTCTACATCTGTATCTTCAATTTCAGAAGTTCCTTGTTCCATTTCCTCTTAGCAAGCTTTTTACACTTCTTAGTACCTTCAGAGTCACTTGAATCAATGTCTGTAGGTTTGAATAATGCATTGCTATCATTGTCATTGTCAGAACTTGAGTATCTGCTTGAATCCAAAGAATCCAAAGAGTTATTGCCTAGATCTAGGTCAGGATCCTACCTTTTTATGATTTCTACTCTCTGTATTGTACAATTCACATAACTCTTTCTTGCAAGGTTGTCTAAGGGTCTCACTAATGTGAATCTATTTGTCTGTAGTGTATTCAAGCTTTGTGACTCAGTAGTATCTTGTGTGGTTCTTTTTCTGTGGCCTTTGCTATTCCTATCTGTGCTATACTTGATAGGGGGTACAGAACTGTAGTAGAAATTCTTTTCCTTACTCTCTTTACCTTTTGCAGTTTCTGATTCGTCTTCACTGTCATCAGATGCATCTGGAACTGTATGTATTACGTTTGGGTTCAGTCTATTCATTTTAATATTGTGTTTTGCACTGGGTGTATGTATTGATCCTTGAACATTAGTATGATGGTACATATATGTAGGTATTTTATTCTGCAATGTGTCTCCTTGCCCTGCTAGGGTGTCATATCTGTAGTATGTGTCCTTACCTTGATTTTCTATCTTAGGACAATATGTTTCTTACTTGAAACGAACCAGTAATTCCTGAGGAGTTCTGGGAGCCTTACTGTAGCTTTCATTTCTGAAATTCTATTGTCCTGATTCTGTATTTTGTCTATGCTCTATCTCCTGAAAATACATTCTTTGTACATTGGAATCTGCTTTGCTGTAACTGTCTAGTTCTACCTGACTGTAATTACGAATGTCTGGAGCTTTTCCTTTATTTGCTCTTGTACTTTTCTTATTGCTAGGTACAGGTTTACCTGGATCTTTCTTCCAAGGACGTGTGCTTTCAAACAGTGGAGCATCTTCCAATCGTTTAGGCATTCCCTTAGTAGCTTCTGGGTGTCAACAACATACTTTCTAATACATCCATTTAGCTAACTTGTCTCTAGTTAGTTTGGATGGATTGATTGTGTCCAAATCAATGTTTCTTTCATGTTCCTAATACATACTATTGTACTTATGAGTTCTCTTGTTCAATTCCTCAATATCAATTCCTTGATTGAATGGACTGGCTAGCCTACTCATAGCTTTCAGTGTCTCTGGCCTAGGAACATTTCTGAATGTCTTTCTAGCCTTCTGGAACGTTTCCTACTGTAAGGAAAGTGTTGTTCCTTTACTAATACCCTTGTTCTTACTGACAGAATCCTTAATGCCAGTTTCCTGAGTGTTTACACTCTCTGTACTGCTATTATCTACTTCTGTGAGTCTAGTAAGGTAAGCATTCACTAGTGTCTGCTCTACAGTGTGCATCAGTCTAACAATATGCACCAGTACAGGTACATGCCTTTGTTCTACATTACTTGTATGTAATAGTTCATTAGGGTGCCTCCAGCCTAGTGTAGACAAGGACTTATCACCTGGCAAAGGGTCATCAGATTGCCTCCAGCCTACAACAGACAAGGACTTATTCTCTAGCATGTTAATAGTAACTTCCAGACTTGGGGGCCCTTCCAGGATTGTCTACTGAGGCTTGGTAGTCACATTGTGTTCAGTACTCAATGGATAATCTTGTTGTCCATTGTCTGTATACTCTGTTAATTTGAAATCTGTAGTGTGTACTGTTTCAAATCTCTCTACATTCAGGGAAAGCTGCTCTTCAGCACTTCTGAATGATGCTTGCCTCCTGCAATATTGACAAGGAGGTCTCTCTACATTGAGGGGAACAATTCGTTCGTGTCCCTCAAGCATTCTGAGTATCTTAGTAGTCATAGTGAGAGTATATACATCTCTAATTTAGATTTGCAAACTACTCACTGATTTCTTTGAATTCAAAAGAGTACTAGGCTGTAAGGATTTGATTTACTGGTTTGTATTTTACTATTACTACATTGCTGATTGTGTCAGATCATCACACAGTGGGACCCACAAGCACATATATTCTTATTGTAGTTAGTTACACTTTCTCCTCATGTATCTACACGTGTATACCCTTATAAAAGACAGTATTGACTACTGGGTAAAGGGGATTCTTTTCCCCTGACCCCTTGCTCAAGTACTAGGTTATCCCAGTCAGTAGTTGAGTGAACTAAGGGCAATTAGAATTCTCCTGTGAGGAACAGTGAGTTTCCTTACATATTTTTGACTGTACCCACCTAGCACTGAAACCTCTTGCTGGATGCTGAGGAACCAAAGGGTCTGATCAACCCTAGGTCTCCCTCATTGTCTAGTACCCATCAGGAATTTTTCGTGAGTAAAGTTACAATTTTCAAGTAGAAACAGAGACTACTTACTAGATTGGCCCTCAGTAGGTTCACAATACTTTGGAACACTACAGAATGCTTCTGGAATGCATTATTACATATCAATATGGACCAGTGCTGGATATGCTGGAGGTTTGCATCAATTGGATGGGTTGAGGACCAGGCATCTGTGACAGTAAAAAGGAACAAACAGGTGCACATCAAGTTTACAGGTAATAGACAACAAGATTACCCATTGGATATTGATTACAATGTGGCCACCAAGCCTTGACAAACAATTCCCAGAGGGTACCCAAGTCCAGATATCAATACTAACATGCTAGGATGTAAGTCCTCATCCCTTGTAGGCTGGAGGCAACCTGATGAACCTATACCAGGTGATAAGTCCTTATCTACACAAGGCTGGAGGCACTCTGATGAACTACTACATACTAATAATGTAGAACTAAGGCATGTAACTGTACCAGTGTATATAGTTAGACAAACGTGTACTGTAGAGTAGACACTAGCAAGTATTGACACTACTAGGCTCAAAGAAATAGCAAATAGCAGTACAGAGAGTGGAAACACTCAGGCAATTGGATTTGAGGATTCGTCCAATCGAGTACAGAAGGTTGAGTTTGAGGATTCAACTCACTGAGTACAGGTGATTGAGCTTGAGGATTCACTCTATTAGTATTAGGCTACCAAGTTTGAGGATTCACTTGATAGAGGACATACAATTTGGTTTGAGGATTCACCAAGTCAATATAGAGAGCTAACAGTGAGTATTGAGGAATTTGCAAGCCAGTACAAGAGTTACAGAGTGTATATAGTCAGTATCAGTGAGAGCATAGATAAGTATCTAGTAAGTGCACTTACTTCAGAACAGAAACACATTGACAACAGTAATGTAGAGGGCAATGAGACACCTAAGACCCTTTTAGGCAGCAAAGAAAGCAGCCAGGACTCAGAACACAAGAGTAACAAAGGCCAGGAGAGCCAGGCATCAAAACTACAGAGAATTGATGAGGAACAAGATTTCCAGAAGGCAAGTAAGACCTTTAGACACATTGTAAGAGCCAGAGCAATTGAGATAGACATAGGACATGTCAGCCCATTCCACAGTTTGATAGACATTGATGATTTGAATAAGAGAATGTACAAGTTTGATAGAATGCATCAGGAAGAGGAGAAAGCAACTCCTTCATCAAACAAGAGTAGACTCAATAGTATAGTAACAGAAAAGTGTGAAACACTTCAGGCAGGCTACAGAACAAAAGCCAGACATGCTACTGTACCCACAGACAATAGAGATCAGAACTATCAATACAAGAGTGTAGAAGAAACACTCAAGAGTCCAGACAAACGATTGCATTTACAGAAAGCAAAAGGAAAGTGTAAAGTGAAAGGAAAATGCAAAGCACAAGGAACAGAACGAAAACTGGAACTGCCAGGCATTCAATACGATTGTGAAATCGATTCAGACTATCCAAGTGAAATGGACATCACATCAACAGAACAGTACTTTGAGGATAGCAAAAGTGAACACATATTGGAACTACAAGGATCAGTACTTGATCCAGAGGGTGAAAATCAAGCATACACCCACAAAATCAAGTGTTTATCCTCATACATGGCAGATATTGACTACACATTGCACAGGAGCAATGTACAGGACTACTACAATGGATACAACACCCTAGCCAGGTCCAGGAATAAGAGAGAAAGTAAAATACCTGGATATATACAGTCTCAAATGGAAACATCAAGTTTTTCAGGACATCAGAGTACCCCTCACAAAAATAAAAGGAACAAACAATCCCATAGTGATACTTCACAATTGAAAGCAGTCCCAGGCAAGGCAAACACTAGTGGTATTAGTGAGAACAATATTGATTCAGAGTGTAGCAAACTACACAGTTCAAAGCTACATATTGAGTATAGTAAGCATAAGAATAGCTCCAGCAGTAGTTTAAGAACAAACAATGGACACAGGCATAGCAAAGCATCAAATAATGTTCAGAAAGGTAGATTTGCATCAGTAAGACCTTCAGAGAGCCTAGCAAAGAATAGCTATGCATACAGAGCAATACAGAGCTCTAGGATACAGAGAAAGGGAAATCTTGACCCAGGATCAGACTCAGACAGTGATAATTCAGATTCCTCTTCATCTAATGACAACAATTGAAGTAATGCTTTATTTGAACTGTCAGACATTGATTCGAGTGATACTGAAGCTACTAAGAAGTGCAAGAAACGCTTGAGGAAGAAACAGAACAGAGAACTCCTCAAATTGAAGATACAGATGCACAGTGTAGAA
>NW_006760395.1:2021798-2032207 GCF_000271605.1 Fomitiporia mediterranea MF3/22 | reverse complement strand
AGGACTAATGGACTTTTGTTTCCCTTCCAACTTTGCTGAAATACTGCAGAAAGAGTTCAATACTTCAAAACAAAGTAATAGGAATATTCAGGATTATTTGTATGATCTAGAGATGAAAGCTATGAATCTAGGAGACATTTCTTAGTGAGAATTGACTAGACAGGCATGGTATGGATTGAATTCCAAGTACCAGAGGCAATTATGATTAGATTACTTAAATCCAGACACTGTAGATTACTCAATCTTCAAGGATAGGCTTGAAAGTATTGAGAAAGTAAATGAATCCATAGGAATCAAATGGCACATAGATTCCAGACATTAATTCTATCTGTAAGGATACAGTAATGATTCTCAGAGTGATTATTTGTATACAGACAGTTCTGATAATTCAGGAAACAATCAATTCACTCTACAGGATAGTGAAAGCAATGATTCAGACTACAGTGACTCTAGTCAGGATACTATACATACAAGCAGTGTAAATGCCAAAGGAAAGGCCAGACAATTGTATTATCCATTGAGGAACAATGACTAGCATGAAAGCAAGACAGAAAACAATCACAGGACATATGCTACAGGTTTCAAACATCATTCCCAATCAAAATTGGACAAAATGAGAGCAAAAGGACTATGTTTTATTTGCAAACAAGATGACCACTTAGCCAGGAATTGTCCTACTCACAATACGATCAGATTGAACAATGTACAGGATGATTGTTCATCATCTAGTAATGTCAGTATTAGTTACACTGCTTTAGATAAGTTAGCAGACAACTTGGACAGTGAGAACTATATAGAATTGGAGTCAATTACAGACTATGACACAGATTCTTACATATCTAGCAGTAATATACATGTTTTATCAATTTGGATACTTTGTGAAGACACTACTAAGGATTCAGTAACAGAACAAGAGAGTTCTGCAACAGAACACAAGTTCAGGCAGGCAAACTACACATTTGAAAGAGCAAATTCAGTATATTTGAGACCCTATAGGACTACAGGACTAAGGAATAGTACAGCAAACAAGTAGAACTGTATGAAACAGTACTAGATAGCTACATTGAGGCATAGACAATTGTATAGTGTATACAATAACATTTTACACTTGAGAGCAAAGGCATACAGTGTAGAAAGGACTCTACAAGACTACAGACACGCATGGCACATGGAAAGGACTAGGAAACACACATACAACCATTGTTTCAAGGAATCTAAGATGCTACAGACACAAGGCAACACATATAGGGACATTTCAGAGACACTACTACCAATTCTTAGAGCCACAAATCGAAACAACACTCTTAAGAAATACAGGTTGTTCACAGACAACAGGAATGTGTACTAGGATATTAGGAAAGGACCTGAGATTGTTAGAAGATCAGAATACAACCAGCCAGATAGTATTATGGTTTACAAGGTAATACAAATAGTAAACTGCACAAGCAGGACAATCTATCAAGCATTACTAGACTATAAAATACAACTACTCTTGAATACTAAGAAATATTTCAATCTAAACGATTCACACAAGTATTCTATTAAGTTAGAAGGCTACATCATGTATCAGAAGACAGACATCAGCACATTGAGCAAGGAAAAGTGCATATACATTGAGGATCAGATGATACCACTCCAGAATAAGTATCAGGTATGGAGATACATTAACAGTGATAGAAAGACACAGACATACACATACACAGTCAATTCTATTCAGTACAGGAAGAGATACAGGATTAGTATTGAGTACTACAAAGGAACTACATCAGTTGACATCAGAACAGACATTTCCATCTTCAGGATTGAAGAAACAGTCAGTAATGAGCACGATTGAAGTAATTCACATAGAACAACATTCTATAAGGTACAATTGGATGTTATGCTACAAAACTATTCAGTTCATGATGAAGAATTGTTCAGAAACATCAAAACCAGCTCAGACTACAAGAATATATTGTACAGAATACAGTTTCAGGAGAACATAAGGTATTATATTGTAAAATACACCTTCAGACAGCCAGGATTCATTAGAATAGACTCAGGACACTCTATCAGACATATTATAAGCATTACAGGCACTCAAATGGATGCGCTAGCATACATATACTCAGGATACATAGTAAGAATTGTGTTATTCAAGCTACAGGATGACAATTACAACCTACAGGATGTAAAACCACTACAATCTATACACTACAATGATAGTAAGACACTACTGAGATCAGGAAACAATACACATTGTATGGAACAAAGTACAGAAGTTCAGAGGGCAACTTCAAGCTAGAGAACAGGTTCAGAACCTAGACAATCTGCACAATCCACACAATCTGCTCAAACAGATTATCACACTGCTTCAAGGGAAAGTAAAGGCAATATGCATACAGTCAGCAAATATCAGAGCAATAATGAATTAGGAATGATTGATCAGACTATTCAAGCATTCAGGCATGATATTCCAGGAAATAGAGCATCAGGACACTCCAGGACACCTATTGAACAATGATACAGTTCAATCTACTCTAGGAATGAATAGTTACAATCAGTTTGAAGTACAAAATCATGTAGAGAACCTCTCCAGACACTACAGATATGTTTCAGAACAGTACCAGACGTTTTACACTGAAAATGAAGTCATATTTTGACAAGAGGGCAAGAGGCACATGTATTACATTGTATACACACTCTTTAAGCATACAATCATGTTTGAATATACAATTTTCTTACTTGAGATACTATGAAACGATTTCACAAAGGACTTTGTAGGACCAGACAGTATCAGTACTACAGGAAACAGGACACACAATAGGTACATAAGGAAGGAATACATTGGCACAAGGACAAGGACACAGAAAGACAGGAAGTCAGTACTAGAGCATATTGATCTACACATGGATTTGCCAAATGAACAAGGAATTGGTAGCATATACTCAGGACTTCAGGCAGTACTACTGTGCATACAGACAGGACTTTTCATTGAGACATACATGGAACAATGCAGCATACAGACAGTTATGGTATTCAGGAAAGTAGAGAATGCTACTTAGACATTTTGTGATAGAACATTGCACCATGAGACAGCAAAAGTATACTTGGACAATTCAGGAATCAAATCAGTCAACTTACAAAGACATGAACAAGTTGAGACACAAGGAAACAGTATGAGAACACAGTAGGACATTCATCACACACTGAGATACTGTGTATATAGACACATATCTAGTAATATTAGGCTCATACATTACAATCTCATTGAATTCAAGGTAATATTTTCATTCAAGGACAGATATTACACTCTAGGTTACACTCTGCAATTAGTATTTGGACATCAGGCTCAACAGGATATCCAGTTTTGCATCACAGTTGGTTATTGCAAGTAAAAGAGTACACATTTGGACCAATACAAGCACAAGGCATTACATTTGCAGGAACTAGTCTATTAGAAAAATCGAGGACATAGTAGAGGAATTTTGGAATACATCTCTACTACATGTTATTACATTACTATCCTACAGGAACAAGAATTCACACAAGGTCAGCTAGAAGCTGTAATACTAATCCATTCTATTGAGGAAGAAGGCTATAGCTTTGTCAATCAGGGATTTACCTCTGCACTTCCTAAAGACACAGGAGAAGAGAATATTTGTAATTACTATGCTGCCAGAATTTCCACTTCTGTACATATCAATCTACACTGTGTGTCTCAGAATACTCAAGAGCCAAAACACTATATCTCCCTAGGAACTCCACCAATTCCCTTCAAAAAGTGTTGTATTAATAGCAACAATCAAGAGGAAAATTTTCTACTAATTGACTATACAGTAATATTAACTATGTTTAATTCTATTGACGTTTTATCTAGTTTCACATAGTTCAGAACCATGCTACTCACTGTCCAGAACACTACCACTGTCTCAATACACACTGGATCGACTTCAGATCAGTTCAGAGAGGCAGTAATACATTACAAGGATGTTTCCCATATGTATGGGCAAGGTATTTTTTTATTTACTTGTTACTAACTGTTACTTTAAGTAAGTTCTCTGCCTTTTCTACTGATTTTTAGCATTTAGGACTAAATGCTAGAGGGCGAGTGTAAGGATTTGATTTACTGGTTTGTATTTTACTATTACTACATTGCTGATTGTGTCAGATCATTGTACAGTGGGACCCACAAGCACATATATTCTCATTGTAGTTAGTTACACTTTCTCCTCATGTATCTACATGTGTATACCCCTATAAAAGACAGTATTGACTGCTGGGTAAAGGGGATTCTTTTCCCCTGACCCCTCACTCAAGTACTAGGTTATCCCAGTCAGTAGTTGAGTAAACTAAGGGTGATTAGAATTCTCCTGTGAGGAACAGTGAGTTTCCTTACATAGGCAATGTGAGGAACATATTAGGGTGATCAAGCCCTCAGTTCCGGTTGTCAAAGCCTAGCAGGTTTATAGAAAGGTGGGTTCAGTCAAAAATGTGTAAGAATAGGTATACTAGCCTTATGCAAAGATTCTCTCTTTACCAGCACACTCAACTACTGACTAGGATAACCTAGTAATCAAGCACCAAGAAGGAGAAAGAATCCCCTAACCCTTAGCTCGAAAACCCTTTATATATGCATATACACATGTAGTAGGATACAGGGTAGTCTAGTGAACAAAAAGGAAAACACCCACAAGCACCTACAACACATGTTGTGCAAATGCACAGGTAGCACAATTGTTACATAAGACCTTCAGACACATTACAAGAGCCAGAGCAATTAAGATAGACATAGGACATGTTAGCCCATTCTACAGTTCAATAGACATTAACAATTTGAATAAGAGAATGTACAAGTTTAATAGAATGTATCAGGAAGAGGAGAATGCAACTCCTTCATCAAACAAGAGTAGACTTGATAGTATAGTAACAGAAAAGTGTGAAATGCTTCAGGCAGGCAATAGAACAAAAGCCAGACATGCTATAGTACCTACAGACAGTAGAGATTATAACTATCAATCTAAGAGTGTAGAAGAAACACTCAAGAGTCCAGACAAACGATTACATTTGTAGAAAGCAAAAGGAAAGTACAAAGTAAAAGGAAAACACAAAGCACAAGGAACAGAACGAAAACCAGAACTGCTAAGCATTCAATACAATTGTGAAATCGATTCAGACTATCCAAGCAAAACAGACATTGCATTGACAGAACAGTACTTTGAGGATAGTAAAAGTGAACACAAATTGGAACTACAAGGATCAGTACTTGATTTAGAGGGTAAAAATCAAGCATACACCCACAAAATTGAGTGTTTAACCTTATACATAGCAGATATCAACTATGCATTACACAGGAGCAATGTACAGGAGTACTACAATGGATACAACACCCTATCCAGGTCCAGGAATAAGAGAGAAAGTGAAATACCTAGATATATACAGTCTTAAATAGAAACATTGAGTTTTTCAGGACATCAGAGTATCCCTTACAAAAATAAAAGGAACAAACAATCCTATAGTAATACTTCACAATTGAAAGCAGTTCTAGGCAAGGTATACACTAGTGGTATTAGTAAGAACAATATTGATTCAGAGTACAGTAAACTATACAGTTCAAAGCTACATATTAAGTACAGCAGACATAAGAATAGCTTGAGCAGTAGTTCAAGAACGAACAATGGACACAAGCATAGTAAAGCACTGAATAATGTTCAGAAAGGCAGATTTGCATCAGTAAGACCTTCAGAGAGCCTAGCAAAGAATAGCTATGTATACAGAGTAATACAGAGCTCTAGGATACAGAGAAAGGGAAATTTTGACCCAGGATCAGACCCAGACAGTGATAATTCAGATTCCTCTTCATCCAATGACAACAATCGAAGTAATGCTTTATTCAAACTGTCAGACATTGATTTGAGTGATACAGAGGCTACTAAGAAGTGTAAGAAATGCTTGAGGAAGAAACAGAACAAAGAACTCCTCAAATTGAAGATACAGATGTGTAGTACAGAACCAATAGCTCCTACAGTATACTCAGGTGAACCAGACTTGCAGAAGTACACAAAGTTTGTTATTAAAGTCAATCAGTACATGAAACAATCAGGACTTCATTATTTCCCTAAGAGCCAAGTAGGGATAATACTAGGTTTTATTAAGGGAAAAGTAATGAATTTCTATTTGCAAAAGATTACAAACCATGAGCATAGATGGACACTTGCTCAGTTCTTTAGAGGACTTATGGACTTTTGTTTCCCTTCCAACTTTACTGAAATACTGTGGAAAGAGTTCAATACTTTGAAACAAGGTAATAGGAACATTCAGGATTATTTTTATGATCTAGAGATGAAAGCTATGAATCTAGGAGACATTTCTTAGCAAGATTTGACTAGACAGGCATAGTATGGATTGAATTCCAAGTACCAGAGGCAATTACAATTAGATTGCTTAAATCCAGACACTGTAGACTATTCAATCTTCAAGGATAGGCTTGAAAGTATTGAAAAAGCAAATGAATCCATAGGAATCAAATGGCACATAGATTCTAGACAACATTTCAATCTGTAAGGACATAGTAATGATTCTCAGAGTGATTATTTGTATACAGACAGTTCTAATAATTTAGGAAACAATCAAGGCACTCTACAGGATAGTGAAAGCAATGATTCAGATCATAGTGACTCTAGTCAGGATACTATACATACAAGCAGTGTAAACACCAAAGGAAAGGCCAGACAATTGTATTATTCATTGAGGAATAATGACTAGTATGAAAGCAAGACAGAAAACAATCACAGGACATATGCTACAGGTTTCAAACATTATTCCCAATTGAAATTGGATGAAATGAGAGCAAAAGGACTATGTTTTGTTTGTGAACAAGATGATCATTTAGCCAGGAATTGTCCTACTCACAATACAATCAGATTGAACAATGCACAGGATGATAGTTCATCATCTAGTAATGTCAGTATCAGTTACACCACTTTAGATAAGTTAGCAGACAACTTGGACAGTAAGAACTACATAGAATTGGAGTCAATTACAGACTATGACACAGATTCTTACATATCTAGCAGTAATATACATGTTTTATTGATTTAGATACTTTGTAAAGACAATACTAAGGATTCAGTAATGGAACAAGAGAGTTCTACAACAGAACACAAGTTCAGACATACAAACAACACATTTGAAAGGGTGAATTCAGTATATTCGAGACTCTATGGGACTATAGTACTTAGGCATCATACTACAGGCATTCAGTACAGGAATAAACATTGTAGGAAGTCTAAACATCAAGATAAACAATTGTATAGTACATACAATAACATTTTACACTCGAAAGTACAGGCATACAGTGTAGAAAGGATTCTACAAGACTATGGATACATATAGTACATAGAAAGGACTAGGAAACATACATACAACTATTGTTTCAAGGAATCTAAGACACTACAGGTGTAAGGCAACACATATATAAACACTTCAGAGACACTATTACTGATTCTTAGAGCCACAAATTGAAACAACACTCTTGAGAAATACAGGCTGTTCACAGACAACAGGAATGCATACTAGGATATTAGGAAAGGACCTGAGAATGTTAGAAGATTAGAATATAACCAGCCAGATAGTATTATGGTTTACAAGGCAATGCAAATAGTAAACTGTACAAGCAGGACAATCTATCAAGCATTACTAGACTATAAAATACAACTACTCTTGGATACTAAGAAATATTTCAATCCAAACAATTCACACAGGTATTCTATTAAGTTAGAAAGCTACATCACACATTGGAAGACAGAAATCAGTACATTGAGTAAGGAAAAGTGTATATACATTAGGAATACAATGATACTACTCTAGAATAAGTGTCAGACATGGAAATACATTGACAGTAATAGAAAGACACAGACATACACATACACAGTCAATTCTATTCAGTACAGGAAGGTATTTGAAAGCAAAGAACTGCTTCAGACATTTTCAGGACTAGTAGAATGTTCAGACATTCAGGCATATTGATTCTACAACATCAGAACAGACATTTCCATCTTCAGGATTGAAGAAACAGTTAGTAATGAGTACAATTGAAGTGATTTGCATAGAACAATGTTCTATAAGGTACAATTGGATGTTACACTACAAAACTATTCAGTTCATGACAAAGAATTGTTCAGAAACATTGAGACTAGCTCAAAGTACAAGGATCTATAGTATACATTGTATCTAAGACAGAACATAAGGTATTACATTACAAAATACACCTTCAGACAGTCAGGATTCATTGGAATAGACTCAGGATACTTTATTAGACATAGTATGAGTATCACAAGTACTCAAATGGATGTGCTAGCACACATATACTTAGGATACATAGTAAGAATCAAGGTATTCAAGCTACAGAATGACAATTACAACCTACAGAATGTAGAACCACTACAATCTATGTACTACAATGATAGTAAGACACTACTGAGATCAGGAATGGATACACTTTGTATGGAACAAAGTACAGAAGTTCAGAGGGCAACTTCAAGCTAGAGAACAGGTTTGGAACCTAGACAATCTGCTCAATCTGCTCAATCCACTCAAACAGATTATCACACTGCTTTAAGGGAAAGCAAAGGCAATACACATACAGTTAGTGAATATCAGAGTAATAATGAATTAGGAATGATTGATCAGACTATTCAAACATTCAGGCATAATACTTCAATAATACAGAAGGAAATAGAGTATTAGGAAGCTCTAGGACATCTATTAGACAATGATACAGTTCAATCTACTCTAAGAATGAGTAGTTACAATCAGTTTGAAGTATGAAATCATGCAGAAGACCTCTCCAGACACTACAGATATGTTCTAGGACAGTACCAGACGTTTTACACCAAAAATACATTCATATTTTGACAAGAGGGTGAGAGGCACACATATTGTATTGTATACACACTCTTTGAGTATACAAGCTACAGGTTTGAACATACAATTTTCTTACTTAAGATACTATGAAACGATTTCACAAAGGACTTTGTAGTACCAGACAGTATCAGTACTACAGGAAACAGGACACATGATAGGTACACAAGGAAAGAATACATTAGAACAAGGACAAGGACACAGAAAGACAGGAAGTCAGTGCTAGAACACATTGATCCACACATGAATTTGCCAAATGAACAGAGAATTGGCAGTATATACTTAGGACTTCAGGCAGCACTACTGTGCATACAGACAGGACATTTCATTAAGACATACATAGAACAATACAGTATACAGACAGTTATAGTACTCAGGAAAGTAGAGAACACTACTTAGACACATTGTGATAGAACATTACACTATGAGACATTGAAAGTATACTCAGACGATTCAGGAATCAAATCAATTGACTTATGAAGACACAAACAAGTTAAGACACAAGGAAACAGTATGAGAATACAGTAGGACATTCATTGTGTACAGAGATACTGTGCATATACTCACATATCTAGTGATATTAGACTCATACCTTACAATCTCATTGAATTTGAGACAATATTTTCATTCAAGGACAGATATTACACTCTAGGTTACACTCTACAATTAGTATTTGGACATCAGGCTCAACAGGATATTCAGTGTTACATTACAGTTTGTTATTACAAGCAAAAGAGTACACATTTGGAGATATTCTACCCATACGAGTGTAAGGTATTACATTTGCAGGAACTAGTCTATTGGAAAAATCAAGGATATAGCAGAGGAATTTCAGAATACATCTCTACTACCTATTATTGTATGACTATCCTACAGAAGTAGAGAAACACACAAAGTCAGTTAGAAGCCACAATGCTAATCCATTCTATTGAGGAAGAAGGCTATAAATTTGTTGATCAGGGATTTACCTCTACACTTCCTGAAGATGCAGGAGAAGAGAATATTTGCAATTACCATGCTGCCAGAATTTCCACTTCCATACATATTGATCTATACTGTATGTCTCAGAATACTCAAGAGCCAAAACACTATATCTCCCCAGGAACTCTACTGATTCTCTTCGAAAAGTGTTGTATTAATAGTAACAATCAAGAGGCAACTTTCCTACTAATTGACTATATGGTAATAATGACCATGTTTAATTTTATTGACGTTTTATCTAGTTTTACATAGTTTGGAACCATACTACCTACTGTCCAGAACACCACCACTGTCTCAATACTCACTGGATTGACTTTGGATCAGTTCAGAGAGGCAGTACTACATCACAACAATGTTTCCCATATGTATGGGCAAGGTTTTTTATTATTTACTTGCTACTAACTATTACTTTTAAGTAAGTTCCCTACCTTTTCTACTGATTTTTAGCATTTAGGACTAAATGCTAGAGGGTGAGTGTAAGGATTTGATTTACTGGTTTGTATTTCATTATCACTACATTGCTGATT
>NW_006760395.1:2017037-2021291 GCF_000271605.1 Fomitiporia mediterranea MF3/22 | reverse complement strand
GCAAGTGTAACAATTGTGCTACCTACACATTTGTACAACATGTGTTGTAAGTACTTGTGAGTATTTTCCTTTTTGTTTACTAGACTACTCTGTATCCTACTACACATGTATACACATATATAAAGGGTTTTTGAGCTAAGGGTTAGGGGGATTCTTTCTCCTTCTCAGTGCTCAATTACTAGGTTATTCTAGTCAGTAGTTGAGTGTGCTGGTAAAGAGAGAATCTCTACATAAGGCTAGTATACTTATCCTTACAGAACTCCTTGTAATTGTCTACACACTTAAGAAATAGTGTGTTTACCTCCTTAGAGTACATTTCTATGTTTATACTAATCATTGTACTCTTAAATACTTAGATACACAGTACTATCTGTTTAGAAAACAAGCCTAGTAGATAGAGGACCTCTCCTAGTATAACTATAAGTTACATTACATAAGGGAGAGGAGAATACAGTTACAGATACACTTTCCTACCACCTGGACTTTGACTCTAACCTAGAAAACAGAAGTCCTGCCTAGGAAGCCTTAGGAGGGACAGTTATACAGATCTCTACAGATTCTAATCTCCTTACAACAATTAGGAACAGTTACAACATAGACAGTTACTACTATAAACTGTATACTAACCTTGAAAGTATAGAAGGAGCTTAGGAGGATTATAGGCTCCTATACCTAGACAACTAGTTAGTAATTCTGAGTACTAGTAATGTTTGTAAAACCTTGTACTACCTTACACATAATAAACTAGGACATTTTAATACAGACAAAACATACCTTACTCTATATAACTCATACTATTAGTCTAATATGTGTTAGGATCTTGAGCAGAATTACATTCCTGGATACAATGTGTGTCAACAGAACAAGAACCTAACCACAAAACCTGTTAACCTACTACACCTACTTCTAGTCACAAATGTGTGTTTTGAGAGTATTACAATTGACTTTATTAGACAACTATTAGAAAACAGTAGATACAATAGAATAGTGACAATGACAGATAGGCTAGGTAGAGTAGACATTAGAATTGAGTCTTATAGGATAAACATAACAGTAGAGGAGTTTGTAGGACTGTTTTTCAATAAATAGTATTGTAAAAACAGCTTACCTTAGGAAATTGTTTCTAATCAGGACTACTTGTTCCTGTCCAGATTTTAGACTGTATTGTATGTACAAACAGGTGTAAAGCTGAAGATGTTAACAGTATACTATCTAGAGACAGATAGTGCTAGTGAGCACACTAACAAAACAGTAAACTAGTTATTATACTTCTATATAGATTACTAACAGTAAGAGTAGTAGGCTCAGCTCCTATAGGTATGATTCTGTCTTATAAATACAGTCAATACCTCTATAGGTTATTCCCTATTCTAATTATAATATGGTTGCTTACTACAGACAGTTCTACTACTTACACAACATTCAGAACTGTTATAAGCAGATTCCCTAGAGATACAAGCTGTAGAATTCCTTGCCTACATACACTAGAATGTTGTAGAGGTATAAGACACCCTCCTAACAGTAAAGACATGCTAGGCACATTATGCCAATCAGGACTGTGTAGTAGAAGACTGTTTTATAGTAAGAGACTAAGTTATACTCTCTACTTACAACTACTATTAGGATTATCTTGTACAAACACTAGAACATACTACAAAGTTTATACTATATTATAATGAACCATACTTCATATGTATAACCAACCTAGACAAGTCAGAATATACACTAGAGTTACCTAACTCTAATCAGACCTTTCTTAGGTTTTATACAAGTCAGCTAAAGTACTATGTTCTGAATAATAATACCTTATTTCTATAATGTACTCTCAACTGACTGGGTCTGATGGAAGGAGATAAGGAAGTATATAAAGTATTACAGATTGTAGACAGAAGGTATAGAGAGTAAGGTTAGTAGTATTTGGTAGAATAGGAAGGATAGAGCAAGTAGGAACATGAATAGAAGACAGAGTCTAAACTCTAAAGGACAGCTCCTAAGGTACTACAGGTATGGTTAGCCTTACACTCACACAGGAGTACCATTTTTTCAGAAGGGAGAAGAGTGTAAGCCTACTTTACAGCTTACAACAGTTTCTGTACTGTTCTGTACCTCTCCTAGTGTAGAACCACATTTCTGAACTCAGACCTTCTCTTAAGTCTAGACCTTCTTAGTATAGACTCTAAAGTCATACACATTTCCTCTTTTGTCTTCATACTATGTTTCCTTATTGTCTGAGTCATATACTCTTTATTCTTAGAGTGTATACACTCTCCTTTTTATCTTTTGTATTGTTTTCCCCTTTAGGTATGAGCCACCTTTGTTTCATTTCTAGTATATATAGTTTTGATCTTTCACCTTTATTATACTAGTTCTTATTCCTGACTATAACAAAGGTGAGTTCTTACATGTACATAGACTAGTTCTTATTCCTGACTGTAACAAAGATATTTTTGTCCTGTCAGTGTTCTGTGTGTGTTAGCAAACCCAGAACTCAACAGAACTCATTTACAACAGTGTTTAGTACTTCCCTAGTACTATTCTAGTGTATTTATATTCTCTAGTACTACCTACAACACTATTTTGAATAACAGAAGTAGTAGCTACTACTCACCTCTCCTGAGCTGAGTCTGTTCACATTGTCCACTTCACCTTTACCTTTCACACTAGAATATCCTATAGATACACCTTAAAATTGACAACTTAGTTTACTGTGCCTCCTATTAAACACTATAGATAAACTATACAGTACACACAGACAGACACAGTTTTGTCTACAGTCCAAGTCAGCTCATTCAACTCTTTAGATCTCAATCTGTATAGACTACTCATACTTACTGTACACTATTACTGTGTGTCTATTTTAACAAGTATAGTAGGAGTGCTCTAAGTACTCTCTCTTATTGAGACATCAAGCAAGTGTCTGCCTTATATACTACATAGTAAAGTCTGATAGTCCAAGACATTCTAAGCACAGTAACTCTACATAAGGCAATTAGGGATTTCCTAATCCAGAGCACAATCTAATACTCCCCTTCAGTATTAATTAAGAACTAGGACTGTATACCTAATAGTTTGTTTAGATGCTTAATCTGTAGAATGTGGAGAGCTTTTGTAAGAATGTCTGCTAATTGGTTCTGTGATTGAACATAGTATACATTGATGTAATTGTTTTGAATATAACATTGCACAAAGTCTTTTTGTAAATCAAGGTGTTTAGTGTAAGCATTGTACATTATTTTGTCAGACTTTACAGTCTTTATTACACCTTGATTATCACAATAAATCATAATGGGTGCTGATTCAGTCTATAGTACTTCTTCAGCAAATTGTTTGAGCCAAATAGCTTCTTGAGTAGCATATGCTAGTACTTACAACTCTGCTTTGTAAACAGATAGTAGTACCAGGTTTTACTGTTTGCTTGACCAGGATATGGTCAATTTAGCTAATTGAAAGATGTAGCTGTTTATTACTTTATGTCCTTCCATCATTTGTCTGTCTGCATCACAATAGCCTTGTAGTTTTAAAGTGTTTGTGCTTCCAAGTTGAAGCCAGCAATTTGTTGTATATTTTAAATATGTAAAGCAATGTTTCACTACTTTGTAGTAATACATTTAGGGCTTTTGTAAGTAGCACACTAATTGCCTAGTAATATAAGATATGTCTGACTGTGTGTAATCTGCAACATATCTGTAACAATTGTGCTACCTGCACATTTGCATGACATGTGTTGTAAGTGCTTGTGAGTGTTTTCCTTTTTGTTCACTAGACTACCCTGTATCCTACTACATGTGTATACACATATATAAAGGGTTTTCGAGCTAAGGGTTAGGGGATTCTTTCTCCTTCTCAGTGCTTGATTACTAGGTTATCCCAGTCAGTAGTTGAGTGTGCTGGTAAAGAGAGAATCTTTGTATAAGGCTAGTATACCTATCCTTACACATTTTTGACTGAACCCACCTTTCCATAAACCTGCTAGGCTTTGACGACCAGAACTGAGGGCTTGATCACCCTAATATGTTCCTCACATCACCCAGTACTCCTTCAAATTCAAAGAAATCAGTGAGTAGTTTGCAAATCTAAATTAGAGACACATATACTCTCACTATGACTACTAAGATACTCAGAATGCTTGAGGGACACGAACGGATTGTTCCCCTTAATGCAGAGAGACCTCCTCATTGATATTGTAAGAGGCAAGTGTCATTCAGAAGTGCTGAAGAGACAGCTTTCCCCAAATGTGGAGAGATTCAAAACAGT
>NW_006760395.1:2004575-2014894 GCF_000271605.1 Fomitiporia mediterranea MF3/22 | reverse complement strand
GCATGGGATGGACTTCATCCTAAGTATCAAAGGCAATTACAGTTGGATTGTTTGAATCCAGACACAGTTTTGTATTGTAAGGATTTGATTTACTGGTTTGTATTTTATTACTACTACATTGCTGATTGTGTCAGATCATTGTACAGTGGGACCCACAAGTGTATATATTCTCATTGTAGTTAGTTACACTTCCTCCTCATGTATCTACATGTGTATACCCTTATAAAAGACAGTATTGACTACTGGGTAAAGGGGATTCTTTTCCCCTAACCCCTTGCTCAAGTACTAGGTTATCCTAGTCAGTAGTTGAGTGAACTAAGGGCAATTAGAATTCTCTTGTGAGGAACAGTGAGTTTCCTTACATATTTTTGACTGTACCCACCTAGCACTGAAACCCCTTGCTGGATGCTGAGGAACCAAAGGGTCTGATCAACCCTAGGTCTCCCTCATTGTCTAGTACCCCTCAGGAATTTTTCATGAGTAAAGTTACAATTTTTGAGTAGAAACAGAGACTACTTACTAGATTAGCCCTCAGTAGGTTCACAATGCTTTGGAATGCTGCAGAACACTTCTGGAACACATTATCACATATTGATATGGACTAGTACTGGATACACTAGAGGTTCACATTGATTGGATGGGTTGAGGACTAGGCATCCATGACAGTGAAAAGGAACAAACAAGTGTGCATTAAGTTTACAGGCAATGGACAACAAGATTATCCATTGGATATTGATTACAATGTGGCTGCTGAGCCTCAACTGATGATTCCTAGAGGGTACCCAAGTCTGGATATTAATACTAACATGCTAGGATGTAAGTCCTTGTCCCTTGTAGGCTAGAGGCAACCCAATGAACCTATACCAGGTGATAAGTCCTTGTCTACACAAGGCTAGAGGCACTCTGATGAACTAGTACATACCAATAATGTAGAACTAAGGTATGTAACTGTACTAGTGTATATAGTTAGACAAACACACACTGTAGAGTAGACACTAGCAAGTATTGACACTACTAGGCTTGTAGTAATAGTAAACAAAGGTACAGAGAGCAGAAACACTCAGGTGATTGGATTCAAGGATTTGTCCAATTGAGTACAGAAGGTTGAGTTTGAGGATTCAACTGACTGAGTACAGGCAATTGAGCTTGAGGATTTGCTCTATCAATTTCAGGCTACCAAGTTTGAGGATTCACTTGATAGAGGACAGGCTATTTGGTTTGAGGATTCACCAAGTTGATATAGAGAGCTAACAGCAAGCATTAAGGAATTTGCAAGCCAGTACAAGAGTTACAGAGTGTATATAGTCAGTATCAGTGAGAGTGTGGATGAGTATCTAGTGAGTACACTTACTTCAGAATGGAAACACATTGACAACAGTAATGTAGAGGGTAATAAGACATCTAAGACCCTTTTAGGCAGCAAAGAAAGTAGCCAGGACTCAAAGGACAAGAGTAATAGACAAGGCTAGGAGAGCCAGGCATCAAAACTACAGAGAATTGATAAGGAACAAGACTTCCAGAAGGCAAGTAAGACCTTCAGACACATTGTAAGAGTCAGAGCAATTAAGATAGACATAGAACATGTCAGCCCATTCTACAGTTCGATAGACATTAACAATTTGAATAAGAGAACATACAAGTTCAATAGAATGTATTAGGAAGAGGAGAAAGCAACTCCTTCATCAAACAAGAGTAGACTTAATAGTATAGTAACAGAAAAGTGTGAAACGCTTCAGACAGGCTACAGAATGAAAGCCAGACATGCTACAGTACCTACAGACAATAGAGATCAGAACTATCAATACAAGAGTGTAGAAGAAACGCTCAAGAGTCTAGACAAACAATCACATTCACAGAAAGCAAAAGGAAAGTGTAAAGTGAAAGGAATATGCAAAGTACAAGGAACAGAACAAAAACTGGAACTGCTAGTCATTCAATATGATTGTAAAATCAATTCAGACTATCCAAGCAAAACAGACATTGTATTTACAGAACAGTACTTTGAGGATAGCAAAAGTGAACATATATTAGAACTACAAGGATTAGTACTTGATCTAGAGGGTGAAAATCAAGCATACACCCACAAAATCAAGTGTTTAACCTCATACATGGTAGATATTGACTACACATTGTACAGGAGCAATGTACAGGAGTACTACAACAGATACAACACCCTAGCCAGGCCTAGGAATAAGAGAAAAAGCAAAATACCTAGATATATACAGTCTCAAATAGAAATACCAAGTTTTTCAGGACATCAGAGTATCCCTTACAAAAATAAAAGGAACAAACAATCCTATAGCAATACTTCGTGATTGAAAGCAGTCCCAGGCAAGGTATACACTAGTGGTATTAGTGAGAACAATATCAATTCAGAGTGTAGTAAACTACACAGTTCAAAGCTACATATTGAGCATAGCAAGTATAAGAATAGCTTGAGCAGTAGTTCAAGAACAAACAATAGACACAGGCATAGTAAAGCACTGAATAATGTTCAGAAAGGCATATTTGCATTAGTAAGACCTTCAGAGAGCCTAGCAAAGAATAGCTACACATACAGAGTAATACAGAGCTCTAGGATACAGAGAAAGGGAAATTTCAACCTAGGATCAGACCCAGACAGTGATAATTCGGATTCCTCTTCATCCAATAACAATAATTAAAGTAATGCTTTATTCAAACTGTCAGACATTGATTTGAGTGATACTGAAGCTACTAAGAAGTGTAAGAAACACTTGAGGAAGAAACAGAACAAGAGAGTTCTGTAACAGGACACAAGTTCAGGCAGGCAAACTATGCATTTGAAAGGGCAAATTCAGTATATTTGAGACCCTATAAGACTACAGTACTTAGGCATTGTACTACAGGCATTCAGTACAGGAATAAACATTGTAGGAAGTCTAAACATCAAGATAAACAATTGTATAGTGTATACAATAACATTTTACACTCAAAAGCACAGACATACAGTGTAGAAAGGATTCTACAAGACTATGAATACACATAGCACATAGAAAGGACTAGGAAACACACATATAACCATTGTTTCAAGGAATCTAAGACACTACAGGTGTAAGGCAACACATACATAGACATTTCAGAGACACTACTACCAATTCTTAGAGTCACAAATCAAAACAACACTCTTAAGAAATACAGGATGTTTACAGACAACAGGAATGCATACTAGGACATTAGGAAAGGACTTGAGAATGTTAGACAATCAGAATATAACTAGCCAGATAGTATTATGGTTTACAACATGATGCAAATAGTAAACTATGTAAGCAGGACAATCTATCAAGCATTACTAGACTATAAACTATGACTACTCTTGGATACTGAGAAATATTTCAATCTAAACAATTCAGACAGGTATTCTATTAAGTTAGAAGGCTACATACAGTATTGGAAGACAGACATTAGCACATTGAGTAAGAAAAAGTACATATACATTGAGAATACAATGATACTACTTCAGAATAAGCATTAGGCATAGAGATACATTGACAGTAATAGAAAGACACAGACATACACATACACAATTGATTCTATTCAGTACAGGAAGGTATTCAAAAGCAAAGAACTGCTTCAGACATTTTCAGGACTAGTAGAATGTTCAGACATTCAGGTATATTGATTCTACAACATTGGAACAGACATTTCCATCTTCAGGATTGAAGAAACAGTCAGTAATGAGTACAATCAAAGGAATTCACATAGAACAACGTTCTATAAGGTACAATTGGATGTTACACTACAAAACTATTCAGTTCATGACAAAGAATTGTTCAGAAACGTCAGAACCAGCTCAGACTACAAGGATATATTGTACAGAACACAGTTTCAGGAGAACATAAGGTATTACATTACAAAATACATCTTCAGACAGTCAGGATTCATTGGAATAGACTCAGGACACTCTATCAGACATATTATAAACATTACAGACACTCAAACAGATGTGCTAGCATACATATACTTAGGATACTTAGTAAGAATCACAATATTCAAGCTACAGAATGACAATTACAATCTACAGAATGTAAAACTGCTACAATCTATACACTACAATGATAGTAAGACACTACTGAGATCAGGCAACAATATGCTTCGTATGGAACAAAGTACAGAAGTTCAGAGGGTAACTTTAAGCCAGAGAACAGGTTTGGAACCCAGACAATCTACTCAATCTGCTCAAACAGATTATCACACTACTTCAAGGGAAAGCAAAGGCAATACACATACAGTCAGCAAATATCAGAGCAATAGTGAATTAGTAATGATTGAACAGACTATTTGAGCATTCAGGCATGATACTTCAATGCTACAGAAGGAAATAGAGCATCAGGAAGCTCTAGGACATCTATTGAACAATGATACAGTTCAATCTACTCTAGGAATGAGTAGTTACAATCAGTTTGAAGTACAAAATCATGCAGAGAACCTCTCCAGACAATACAGATATGTTCTAGGACAGTACCAGACGTTTTACACTGAAAATGAAGTCATATTTTGACAAGAGGGCAAGAGGCACACACATTGTATTGTATACACACTCTTTGAGCATACAACCTACATGTTTGAGTGTACAATTTTCTTACTTGATTTACAACAAAACAATTTCACAAAGGACTTCACAAGACTAGACAGTATCAGTACTACAGGAAACAGGACACATGATAGGTACATAAGGAAAGAATACATTAGTACAAGGACAAGTACACAGAAAGACAGGAAGTCAATGCTAGAACACATCAATCCACACATAGATTTGCTAAATGAACAGAGAATTGGCAGCATACACTCAGGACTTCAGGCAGCACTACTACACATACAGACAGGACATTTTATTGAGACATACATGGAACAACATAGTATACAGACAGTTACAGTATTCAGGAAAGTAGAGAACACTACTTGGACACATTGTGATAGAACATTACACTATGAGACATTGAAAGTATACTCAAATGATTCAGGAATCAAATCAGCTGACTTACAGAGACACAAACAAGTTGAGACACAAGGAAACAGTATGAGAACACAGTAGGACATTCATTGTGTACTGAGATACTACACATATACACACATATCTAGTAATATTAGACTCATACATTATGATCTCATTGAATTTGAGACAATATTTTCATTCAAGGACAGATATTACACTCTACATTACACTCTACAATTAGTATTTGAACATTAAGCTTAACAGGATATCCAGTTTTGTGTCACAGTTGGTTATTGCATGTAAAAGAACACACATTTGGAGATATTCTATCAATACAAGTGTAAGGCATTACATTTGTAGGAACTAGTCTATTAGAAAAATCAAGGACATAGTAGAGGAATTTTGGAATACATCTCCACTATCTATTATTACATGACTATCTGTAAGGAAACTCACTGTTCCTCACAAGAGAATTCTAATTGCCCTTAGTTCACTCGACTACTGACTAGGATAACCTAGTACTCGAGCAAGGGGTCAGGGGAAAAGAATCCCCTTTACCCAGCAGTCAATACTGTCTTTTATAAGGGTATACACGTGTAGATACATGAGGAGGAAGTGTAACTAACTACAATGAGAATATATGTGCTTGTGGGTCCCACTGTACAATGATCTGATGCAATCAGCAATGTAGTAGTAATAAAATACAAACCAGTAAATCAAATCCTTATACTTGCCCTCTAGCATTTAGTCCTAAATACTAAAAATCAGTAGAAAAGGTAGAAAACTTACTTAAAGTAACAGTTAGTAACAAGTAAATAATAAAATACCTTGCCCATACATATGGGAAACATCCTTGTAATGTATCACTGCCTCTCTAAAGTGATCTGAAGTCAATCCAGTGAGTATTGAGACAGTAGTAGTGTTCTGGACAGTGGGTAGCATGGTTCCAAACCATGTGAAGCTAGATAAAACGTTAATAGAATTAAACATAGTCAATATTACTGTATAGTCAATTAGTAGGAAAGTTGCCTCTTGATTGTTACTATCAATACAACACTTTTTGAAGAGAATCAGTAGAGTTCCTGGGGAGATATGGTGTTTCAGCTCTTAAGTATTCTGAGATACATAGTGTAGATCAATATGTACAGAAATGGAAATTCCAGCAGTGTGGTAATTGCAAATATTCTCTTCTCCTGCATCTTTGAGAAGCACAGAGGTAAATCCCTGATCAACAAAGCTATAGCCTTCTTCCTTAATAGAATGTATTAGCATTGTGGCTTCTAGCTGACCTTGTGCAAATTCTTGTTCCTGTAGGATAGTAATGTAATAATAGATAGTAGAGATGTATTCCAAAATTCCTCTACTATGTCCTCAAATTTTCCAATAGACTAGTTCCTACAAATGTAGTGCCTTGTGCTTGTATTAGTAGAATATCTCCAAATGTGTGTTCTTTTGCATACAATAACCAACTGTGATGCAAAACTGGATATCCTGTTGAGCCTGATGTTCAAATACTAATTGTGGAGTGTAACCTAGAGTGTAATATTTGTCCTTGAATGAGAATATTGTCTCAAACTCAATGAAATCATAATGTATGAGCCTAATATTACTAGATATGTGTCTATATGCACAGTATCTCAGTGTGCAATGAATATCCTACTGTATTCTCATACTGTTTCCTTGTGTCTTGACTCGTTCGTGTCTTTGTAAGTCAATTGATTTGATTCCTGAATCATCCAAGTATACTTTCACTGTCTCATAGTACAATGTTCTATCACACTGTGTCCAAGTAGCATTCTCTACTTTCCTGATTACTGTAACTGTCTGTATACTGTATTGTTCCATGTATGTCTCAATGAAATGTCCTGTCTGTATGTGTAGTAGCACTGCCTGAAGTCCTGAGTATATGCTGCCAATTCTTTGTTCATTTGGCAAATCCATGTGTGGATTAATGTGCTCTAGCATTGACTTCCTGTCTTTCTGTGTCCTTGTCCTTGTGCCAATGTATTCTTTCCTTATGTACCTATTGTGTGTCCTGTTTCCTATAGTACTAATACTGTCTGGTACTGTAAAATCCTTTGCAAAATTGTTTTGTAGCAATCCAAGTAAGAAAATTGTATGTTCAAACATGATTGTATACTCAATGAGTGTGTATACAATGTAATGTGTGTGCCTCTCACCCTCTTGTCGAAATATGACTTCATTTTCAGTGTAAAACGTCTGGTACTGTCCTGAAACCTTTCTGTAGTGTCTGGAGAGGTCTTCTGCATGATTTTGTACTTCAAACTGATTGTAACTACTCATTCCTAGAGTAGATTGAACTGTATCATTGTTTAATAGATGTCCTTGAGCTTCCTGATACTCTATTTCCTTCTGTAGCATCAAAGTATCATGCCTGAATACTTGAATAGTCTGTTCAATCATTGCTAATTCACTATTACTCTGATATTTGCTGGCTGTATGTATATTGCCTTTGCTTTCCCTTGAAGTGGTGTGATAATCCGTTTGAGTGGATTGAGCAGATTGAGCAGATTGTCTAGGTTCTGAACCTGTTCTCTGGCTTGAAGTTGCCCTCTAAACTTCTGTACTTTGTTCTATACAATGTATAATTGTTCCTAATCTCAGTAGTGTCTTACTGTCATTCTGTTACATAGATTGTAACAGTTCTACATCCTGTAGGTTGTAATTGTCATCCTGTAGCTTGAATATCATGATCCTTACTATGTATCCTGAGTATATGTGTGCTAGTGCATCCATTTGAGTGCCTGTAATGTCTATAATATGTCTAATAAAGTATCCTGAGTCTATTCTGATGAATCCTAGCTGTCTGAAGATGTATTTCACAATGTAATACCTTATGTTCTCCTGAAACTGTGTTCTGTACAATATATCCTTGTAGTCTGAACTGGTTCTAATGTTTCTGAACAATTCTTTGTTATGAACTGAATAGTTTCATAGTGTAACATCCAATTGTACCTTATAGAACATTGTTCTATGCAAAGTTCTTCAATTGTGCTCTGTACTGATTGTTTCTTCAATCTTGAAGATGGAAATGTCTGTTCTGATGTCAACTGACATAGTTCCTTTGTAGTACTTGATACTAATCCTGTATCTCTCCCTGTACTGAATAGAATCAACTGTGTATGCATATGTCTGTGTCTTTCTATCACTGTCAATATATTTCCATGCCTGATACTTATTCTGAAGTGGTATCATTGTATTCTCAATGTATATGCACTTTGCCTTGCTCAATGTACTGATTTCTGTCTTCTGATGTGTGATGTAACCTTCTAACTTAATAGAATACCTGTGTGAATCGTTTGGATTAAAATATTTCTCAGTATCCAAGAGTAGTCATATTTTATAGTCTAGTAATGCTTGATAGATTGTCCTGCTTACACAGTTTACTATTTGCATTGCCTTGTAAACCATAATACTATCTGGCTGGTTATATTCCAATTGTTTAACATTCTTAGGTCCTTTCCTGATGTCCTGGTACACATTCCTGTTGTCTGTGAACAGCCTGTATTTCTTAAGAGCATTGTTTCAATTTGTGGCTCTAAGAATTGGTAGTAGTGTCTCTGAAGTGTCCATATATGTGTTGCCTTGTGCCTGTAGCATCTTAGAATCCTTGAAACAATGGTTGTATGCATGTTTCCTAGTCCTTTCCATGTGCCATACGTATCTGTAGTCTTGTAGAATCCTTTCTACACTGTATGCCTGTGCTTTCAAGTATAAAATGTTATTGTATACACTATACAATTGTCTATCTCAATGTTTAGACTTCCTGTGATGTTTATTCCTGTACTGAATGCCTGTAGTACAATGCCTAAGTGCTGTAGTCTCATAGAGTCTTGAATATACTGAATTTGCCCTTTCAAATGCATTGTTCACATGTCTGAACTTGTGTTCTGTTACTGAATCCTTAGTATTGCCTTCACAAAGTATCCAAATTGATAAAACATGTATATTGCTGCTAGATATGTAAGAATCTGTGTCATAGTCTGTAATTGACTCCAATTCTATGTAGTTCTCACTGTCCAAGTTGTCTGCTAACTTATCTAAAGCAGTGTAACTGATACTGACATTACTAGATGATGAACAATCATCCTGTGTATTGTTCAATCTGATCATATTACAAGTAGGACAATTCCTGGCTAAGTGGTCATCTTGTTTGCAAATGAAACATAGTCCTTTCACTCTCATTTTGTCCAATTTCGATTGGGAATAATGTTTGAAACCTGTAGTGTACATTCTCTAATGGTTTCCTGTCTTACTTTCATGCTAGTCATTGTTCCTTGATGGATAATACAATTGCCTAGCCTTTCCTTTGGTGTTTGCACTGCTTGTATGTGTAGTATCCTGACTAGAGTCACTGTGGTCTGAATCATTACTTTCACTATCCTGTAGAGTGAATTGATTGTTTCCTGAATTATCAGAACTGTCTGTATACAAATAATCACTCTGAGAATCATCACTGTGTCCTTACAGATTGAAATGTTGTCTGGAATCTATGTGCCATTTGATTCCTATGGATTCATTTGCTTTTTCAATGCTTTTGAGCCTATCCTTGAAGATTGAGTAATCTACAGTGTCTGGATTTAAGCAATCTAATTGTAATTGCCTCTGGTACTTGGAATTCAATCCATACCATGCCTGTCTGGTCAAATCTTGCTGAGAAATGTCTCCTAGATTTGTAGCTTTCATCTCTAGATCATACAAATAATCCTGAATATTCCTATTACCTTGTTTCAAAGTATTGAACTCTTTTTACAGTATTTCAGTAAAGTTGGAAGGGAAACAAAAGTCCATAAGTCCTCTAAAGAATTGAGCAAGTGTCCATCTATACTTGTGGTTTGCAATCTTTTGCAAATAGAAATTCATTGCTTTTCCCTTAATAAAACCTGGCATTATCCCTACTTAGCTCTTAGGGAAATGATGAAGTCCTGATTGTTTCATGTACTGATTAACTTCAATAACAAACTTTGTATACTTCTGCAAGTCTGGTTCACCTGAGTATACTGTAGAAGCTATTGGTTCTGTACTACACATCTGTATCTTCAATTTGAGGAGTTCTTTGTTCTGTTTCTTCCTCAAGTGTTTCTTACACTTCTTAGTAGGCTCTGTATCACTCGAATCAATGTCTGACAGTTCGAATAAAGTATTACTTCGATTGTTGTCATTGGATGAAGAGGAATCCAAATTATCACTGTCTGAGTCTGATCCTAGGTCGAAATTTCCCTTTCTCTGTATCCTAGAGCTCTGTATTACTCTGTATGTGTAGTCTATTCTTTGCTAGGCTCTCTGAGTCTTACTGATGTGATCTACCTTTCTGAACATCATTCAGTGCTTTGCTATGCCTGTG
>NW_006760395.1:1993512-2001131 GCF_000271605.1 Fomitiporia mediterranea MF3/22 | reverse complement strand
AATCAGATAGGACATTAGGGTGATCAAAGTGTTGANCTCAGGAGACTGCCAGAAATCTTGGAACTCTCCACACTTTGTCTGTACCAATCAGATGATAACAGTATGAGAACCTTCTATTTCTTTTGATGTAAATCTTGCTTTTCCCTTTTGTATAACATTTCCTGTGGCTAGAATGCAGACCACTTAAATTTTCCTCATACATTTTCACCCTATTTTCTTCCAACCTCTGGCAAAAGGTTCTCTTATTTGTTCTTGTATATTTTGTTATTTTTCTTTTGTTCAGTCATGACACTTCCCTGTTAGTACTATGCTTTTCCAGAACTCAGAAAACTATAAATACAGCTACTCATGTACTAGATACAGGGGGAAATTCAGATAGTTCACCCATTGATTTAGCTCTTGTCTCTTGTCTCAAAGTCCTCTAGTGTGAGGCATAGTTTTAGTCTTCATCATTTTCTGTATCAGATTGTTTGTTGTGCACTTTGCAAAGTACACTTTCTGTTATTCACATCACTCTTCTAAGGTTGCAACTGTGCTGGAAGAACTTGCACCCGTTTGGAACCACTCTAGTCTCCTATGACTTGTGGTTTAGCTCCCCCTCGAACTTAACAAATCACCTGTGATCTTCTCTTAGACACTTCACAGGAGTTTCATCTGGAGCCTACTGTGAGGGGGGTTTCTATAGTTAAACAACACAAGTTCCAACAGTTCTCAGCATCCTGAACAGGTTTCTTGGACACCAGCCTGTAGGCTTAGGTCAACTCAGTCACAGTCAGCACCAGTACCTGTATTGAGCAGAACATGCCAATCTGCTAGAATCCAATTGTGCTGTAAAACGTTCAATAGTCTAAACACTGGAAGTACAGAATCCAATATTGTAGAAACCTTAGGAACACTATTGGAACAGCAGAGTGCTCAAGTCAGTAACAAAGAGGAGGAAGAAGAAGACCTTGTAGCAACATTACTCAATCCCTAAGTAATCAATTTCTGAATTTGTGACAAACTACTGTATTTCATGTCCCTAGAATTGTATACAGGATTGCTAGCTACCCTGCAACCTTCCCAAATCACATCAACATCACAACTGACTGTAACTGGCACACTGTATTGTAGAAGAGCACAGTTGTCTCCACAGGAAACAGAGACAGTCCAGCAGCCAGTATCTTCACTTGCACTAGCAACCAGTGTATTGTTAGCAACACAGCTCCAATTACAGTAACAGTAACTTGTAAGTGACGTGCAACTACTTCAGCAACTACAAGTAAACATGCAAATTCTATTGCAACCAAGACTGGCAGTACAGCCAATAGCCACATTGAACGTTCTGAAGCTGCCTTGTTGTAGAGCACATGATACACTGTCCTTTGACAGAACCAAGCCCTGAGAATTGTAGAGGTATTTTGCAGACGTGGAAAGTCTTGCAAACGAATGCAACATAGCTGGAGCAGATATCATTCCACTTGCAATGAAGTACATGCTTGTAGAAGTGGAGGATTTGTGGGATAATACAGATAAAACATCTTGGGATACATTTAAGACAGGAGTAATTGCATATTACCCAAGTCTCAAGACAGGAGCACAATATGTTAGAAGTGACTTGGATGCTGTAGTACAGAAATGGGCAGAGAGAGGAATTATGAATAGGGACAATTTGGGAACGTACTACTGAGAGTTTACACTCATAGCAACCTATTTGACAACTAACAATAAGCTATCACTGGAGGAATCTCACTGTGTTTTTCTGTGTGTGTTCTGTGGAGCAATCACAGAAAAACTAATGCAGAAGTTAGAAATCAAGTATCTGGACCATGAGGACAGACTTGTGTACAATATCACACAAGTTGTAGCTACAGTAGGGTCAATCCTCAGAGGATCTACACTCACAGCAGTTAGTGGATCAGATACACTTGCAAGTCAGCCTGTGATTCTGGTCAAACAGGAAGAAGTTAATTTGACAAGCATTGTGGAAGCACTTCAGAGTCTGCAATTGCAAGTAGAGTCAATGAAGCAAGGCCCAAGATCAGGAGGAGGAGGATACAGTAGAGGTTCAGGCAGAGGATCAGGAAACAGAAGTTGTGTGTTTTGTGGAGAATCTGGACATTTTATACACAGTTGCTCAAAAGTGTCAGAATACATTGTAAACAGGAAGTGCACACAGAGCCCAGACAATAAAATTATCATGGCTAACAGAAACACCATTTCTGGGATAGGGCAGACCTTGAAGGAAAAGGTTGATAGCTACTTTCCATTGTTGCAAATACACTCTGTTAGTTTTGTAGAGGCTGCACCAGTCATAGCACACAGTCCAGGAGCTCCTGTACCAGTTACAATGGTAGAGGTTGATGAAGAAGAAGAGGAGGAGGTGGAGAACCTTGCAGAGCTCAAAAGGCTTAAAGTAATGCTTGGAGAAGCCTGCAAGAAGGTCACAGAATGATTGAAAGCAAAGGATGTGAAGGGGAAGGGAAAGCAAGAGCATGATTACAAAGTAGTGAAACCTGCAGATATCAGACCAGTGCCAGCAAGTATGCACTGAGACACAACTGGGACAAAGGAGTACTTGTACTGCTATATTGCACCAATTGAGGACCTGGAAATAGCTGGAAGAGTTTTAGATTGTAGCTTGGACTAGGAAGTGTGTATTACACAGTAGGAGTTGCTTGCATTGTCTCCAGAGCTTCAGAAGAAGACTTGCAAATTAGTAACATTGAGGTGCCAAACGGATAGAAACACTGTGTTCTACAGTAGAGAACTGCCTGTTGCAGGATCAAACAATAGTAGGCTGTAGCAGTATTGTAACACATTAGTAGAAGTTAACCATTTGCTTCCACTCTGTATGCTTGAGGCAATAGTAGACAGAAAAATTGAGGTAGATTGTGTGCTGGACTAGGGATCAAGCATAAACATAGTTTGAGCTGATGTATAGGAAGCATTAAAGATTCTGTTGGATTGTAATATGGCTGTTATGCTTGAAACAGTAGACACTGGTCAGGGATTGACCATAGGACAGATTCCAAGGTTGTGACTCTCCATAGGAATGCTTCACATAGATATCACAGCACAAGTTGTACAGAAAGCTCTGTTCAGGATCTTGCTAGGTAGACTGTTCTTTGTGACTACAGAATGTGAAACCAAAGATTTCACAAATAGGGAGCAGCACATAACACTTTGGGACCTGAATGATCTGTCAAGGAGGTGGTCTCTGTCCACTAGAGTGAGGGCACTGTAATATGAGCTGGAGACAGATTTTTGAGAAGTGTCAAGGAACTGGAAACATTACAATTCTGGGGAGATGCACATATGGCAAGCAGATTAGGAACGAACAAGCAGAAGAGTAATAGTAAGGCAATAATTCTATACAGAGGAAGAGACAAAGGAAATAGAGTAAATGTAAGAAAGGATTACAGTTAGGGATCATGAGTCACAGAATCATGGATGATAGAGGCAGTAGAGTCACAGAAGTCAGTAATTCTCAATGTACTGGATGACAAACTCGACACAGTTTCATGGGCTTACAAGAAAGTTGCAAATAAGGTGCACCCCATACCTAGAGTGCTTCCAGAGGAGTTCCACATAGTCAGACAACAGCACCCCAATCCTCTAGCTGGAATGCCTATATTACTGACAATACTACAGCCCTTCGTGCCTACCAGCCAACTTACAGAAGAGCAGATGCAAGCAATTAGAGAATTGCAATCAGGATTCCTATGGCTGGAAGAATGGAAACTCACAGAAAACCTATTAATGCTACAGTCAGAAGTGTTTGTGTGGACAGAAGAGGAGTAAGGAACATTGGACCCCACATACTTTGATCCTATTCAAATTCCAACCATAGAGCATGTACCATGGGTAGAGAAAAGTATTCTGATTGTACACAGGATTGAGAAGAGGGTGATTGAGTTGTTGAAGGAGAAGTTGCATAACAGAGCAATAGAACTGTTGAATTCCTCCTATCAATTGCAATGGTTTTGCATCACAAAGAAAGACAGAGTATCCTTACAATTTATTATCAATTTGTAGAGGTTAAACACAGTTATGATAAAGGACACAGCTGTTCTGCTGAACATGGAACTAATTGTAGAAAGCTGTGGAGGTTGTACATACTATACACAACTTGATTTGCATATTGTGTTTGATTAGAGGAGTTTGGATGAGCAGTCTAGAGATCTGACAATGTTCCAGACACCTTTAGGGACGTTTTGCTTGACAGTATTACTAATGGGTTACACTAACTCAGTACAGATTCTGCATAATGACTTAGTGTTCATTCTTTGTGACAAGATTCTGGATGTCACAAACCTATACACAGACAATGTTCTAGTAATTGGACCCTGCTTAAGATATGAGACAGTAGACAGAACAGAGGAAACACTTCCTGAGAACGAGGGAATACAGAAGTTTGTATACAAGCATCTGATAGATGTAAACTGGATTTTGTAGAGAGTGAGAGCTGCAGGAGGAACGTTTTCTGGAAAGAAGATGATGCTTTGCAATGAATCCACAATATTCGTTAGGTATAAGCTGACATATTTGGGGAGAGAGGCTGAAGAATCACAAATACAGAAGGTTAGGGATTGGCTGCCTTGCAAGAGTGTTACAGAAGTACAGGGATTCCTCAGAACAGTAGGAGTGCTTTGTGTTTTTATTTGGAATTATGCAAAGTTAGTGTGACCACTCAATCAACTCACACAAAAGAACTTGATATTCAATTAGAATGATGAGGCACAGAAATCTATGGACACACTCAAGGAAGCAGTTTTACATTGCCCTGCACTAACACCAATCAACTACAAGTCAGAGTATCCAGTAGTCTTGGTAGTAGATTCGTCTATCATTAGAGTAGGATAGTATATCAGTCAGGAGCACCTGGATTGCAAACAGAGAATAAATCGATTCGGATCAATTAACTAGAACACAATGCAAGTACAATATTTGTAAGCAAAAATAGAGCTCTTCGGACTTTATTGCACACTTCATGCATCACACATATATCTCATAGGCATTAAGAAATTAATTGTGGAAATGGATGCTTCATATGTAAAGGGAATGATCAATAAGCCTGACCTACAGCCCAATACTATGATCAATTGCTGGATAGCCAGTATTTTGCTATTCGATTTCGAGTTCCACCACATTCCTACATCAGACTTCAAGTGTACAGACAGATTATTACAATACTGAGTAGCACCCAAAGACCCCCCAGACAACAACACCTATAAAGACTGGATTGACGAGTCATACAGATTTTACACAGCAGAAATAGAATCTACACAACACAGACATCAGCTGGAAACTTGCAGGGCTACAGAACACAAAGCCTTGTTAGTTGAGTGTGTAGAAACATAGTCCTGGGTTTCAGATGCAACACGCTGGGAGACACACAATGACATTATTGACGAATCATTTCAAGTAAACAAGGACACACTACAGGCAACACATTCCAGCAGACTGTAATGTAGATTATTCCCAGAAGTCGTTATTCTGAAACAGAACTGGAATTGGATACATTGAGATAAACTGGAACAACCCAATCCAGAACACAGAAGAGTGGAAGGTGTAGCAGACAAAGGAGTACATGAGTAGGAACCTGGAGGAGAGTCTTACAGAGTTGTGGGAACTGAGGAGGTAGAGGGAGTGGATGACAAAGCAGAGGGTGACAATCTAGAGCTAATAGGGGTTGTGTACAGTATCCACAGTAACAAGGCTGAGGGTTTGGACACAATAGTAGAATGATTTCTGCAATCACCAACTGCTGAAAGGCAAGAAGCAAGACTGAAGGCTGTGAAAGAGTATCTTGGCTCACTCTGCAAACCAAGCAGAATTGCAGATGCTGATTTTCCAACATTTATATGATACACAGTACAGTTCTTTGTACAGAACAACAAGATCTGGCATTAAGGTCCTGAAGGAAAGCATTAGATTGTGCCAGATAAGGACAGGAGATGAGAGTTGGTTAGGATAGCACACAAAGACTTAGGACACAAGGGAATCTTTGCAGTATGAGCCTGTTTACTGGATTGGTTCTGGTGGCCATCTCTTACAGAAGATGTTAAGTACTTTATTAGGACTTGTCATGCATGTCAGACTTGGCAGATGTAACAAGTGCTGATTCCACCAAGTATTCCAGAGATTGTACTACTTTTCCAAAAGATCCACATAGATACAAAGGTTATGCTGAAAGCAGGAAGATTCTAATATATTGTGCACACATGCTGTTTGTTATCAGGGTATCTGGAGTTTTGTATGCTTTGTGCAGAGAACAGAAGGACAATAGGACAGTTCATCTTTGAAGAACTTCTATGCCAATACAGGGCATGTCCTGAGCTTGTAACAGACAATGGAACACCTTACATTGCAGTGCTGGACTATTTGTGAGAACAGTACCACATCAATCATATTTGGATTTCTGTGTATAACTCCTGCACAAACAGAATTATTGAGCAGAAACACTTGGACATACAGGAAGCAATCATAAAGACAGTAGGAGACAATATTGGACATTAGTATAAGTACATGCATTCTGTGTTCTGGGCAGAGTAGATTACAATTCAGAAAGTGACTAGATATTCTCCTTATTACCTTGTTCATAGAGTAGAGCTGATATTACTGTTTGACCTGAACAAGGCAACATATTTGGTTCCACCTGAAGGATTGCCACTAACAACAGAGGAACTGGTAGCAATACAAGCACAACAATTGTAGAAGAGACCAGACAACCTTACACAAATGATGGAATGCATTCAGAACACCTGCAAAAGATACACAAAGTATTTTGCAGAAGTCAATTGTAATCGGATCAAGGACTACAACTTTGCTCTAGGTACACTAGTGCTAATCTGTAATTCAAAAGTGAGCAACAACTTAGGATGAAAGATGAAACTGTAATACCTCAGACTGTTCATAGTGGTGCAAAGAATGAAAGGAAACACTTATGTTGTAGCAGAATTGGACAGAGTAGTGGCCAAGTTATGTATTGCAGCATTTTGCCTAATTCTGTATTTTCCATGTTCACGTTTAACAGTTCCTATCTTGTGTCTCATCAAGGCTGCAGAACTAATGCTGGAAGATGCAGAACCACACAGGACTAGTTGCAAGGATACAGATGATCTAGACAACTGTGCTTCAGATGCTATGCTTGAAGTAGAACCAAGCACAGAAGTCACAGACTCCTGATCTGAGAATGCACAATTTTTCAATATACCCTCCCAGTCTTGTACTGGAAACTAAAATATAGGGATTGATTCCCTACCAGTAACACCTAACAGTTGTGTAAATCTGTAAATACTGTGTTCTACTGCAGTTCCCTATGCTTTGTTACATTTTATATTCACATACTTTCAATCTTCTGTTACATTCCTTCTCATTTACAATAAATTGCAAAAAGCCCATACAACATTCTATAAGCATATAAACCTTTATACAAATTATGATTCTTTTCCACCTATTCCCATCCTATTCCACTAGTTCTATACATAAATCATAAAAATATCCATCCATCCATTCCATTCCTCTTAACTCTCTATTTTATCTATTTTCCTATCCATTCCATCCATTTCTGTTCCATTCTGTTTATTCCTTATGTTTCTGGTTTTTTTCATAAAAACAAAACTGGACTTTTATTT
>NW_006760395.1:1914039-1989131 GCF_000271605.1 Fomitiporia mediterranea MF3/22 | reverse complement strand
TGATTGAGAAATTGACAAATGCAGACAAGAAATCAAGCAATATGCTGTGGATTTGTTTAAAGACACTTTGGAAACGCCTCTACCACCTCTCAGAGCCATTAATCATAGTATACCACTCATAGATGAGGATAAGAAATACAAGTTCTGTAGGGCAACTTGTCTGGATCCTTTGAGAGAGCAATGGCAAAACAAGAGAAAGGACTATATTCAATCAGGAAGATGGAAAGTAGTTACAGGATCAAACACAATGCCTATGCTACTACTTCAAAAGCCTAGAAAGACCAAGGAAGACCCTATACAATTGAGAACCATCATTGATCTTAGAGAGCATAACAAGAATACCAAGAAACTATCATCTCTTTTACTAGATATTGAATCAGTATTAAGGAGAGTAGCTTCCAAGAAGTATAAATTGCTCATTAATGGCAAAGACACGTATGAACAGATTAGAATAATCCCTAAGCATGTAAACAGATCAATATTCAACACTCTGGATGGAACAATGGTTAGTGAAGTAATGCAATTAGGTGATTGTAATAGTAGAGCCACCTATCAAGCATTAATGAACCACATTTTCCAGCCTTACTTGGGTGACTGAATAGATATCTACCTAGATGACTTAGTGATTTATTCAGACACAATTGAGGATCATATGTAACATCTCAGAACTGTCATTGATATATTGTGCAAAGAGAAATTCTACCTTAGTAAACATAAGATACAATTGTTCCAGAAAGAACTAAAGATACTAGAACACATTATCAACAATCAAGGCATTAGAATGGACCCTCATAAAGTCGATTCTATTCAACAATGGAAAGTACCTACTAATAAAGATTTGTTACAAGGTTTCTTAGGATCAGTAGGGTATTTAGCACTCAATATACTTTAGTTACACATTTCTACAGGTATTTTATTAAAAATTGCAGGAGAAACTGCATTTTTCAGATGGACATTCACTGAACAGTGAGTGTTTGATCAAATAGTAAAGCTAGTATTGGATTTCAGGCATAATCACAGGATAGTATTGGACTACAGTAAGAATGCACCACCTATCAACATTGTTACAGACACTTTGGCTTCAGGAATTGGAGGAATAGTCAGCCAAGGTTATGATTAGAAAGATTCTAAGATAGCAGCATTTTTCTCAGTGAAATTAAACCCTACACAACAGAATTACCTAGTACACAATGTAGAATTACTAGCAGGAGTAGAAACTATGCTAAGACACAAGAATCTACTACAAGGAACACATTTCTTTTGGTATACCAATCACAGAGTGTTAGAACACATTCTAAGACAACTAGTATTAAGTGGAAGACAAGCTAGATGGCTAGAGAAGATATTAGACTTTGATTTCACTGTAAAATACATTCTAGGCACTACAAACATTCTTACAGATGTGTTATCACACATATACTCAGGAGATTTACTAGGAACAACTCAATCTCAGCAAGAATATACATTGCAACTTGATGACAATAATCTATCAAGGATTAATCAGGTCAGGAATAACATTTCACAGCCATTAGAGATACAGGATACTGTATATATTAAGGCTAGACTAGTAGTAGTAAGGAAAACTTCACCTCAAGGATTAATTACAAGTTGACTGTACAGTAGAAAGGTTAGATTAATTACTAGACATGCTAGAAGCTCACAGACAGACCTCTAAACAGAGGGCAGGCCTGCTACAAGGACTAGAAGCTGGTTTACAATACTAGAGAACACAGAGCAAGATCAGGAAACAGATACACACAGTGAGGTATTGGAAATGCTGCCTCAGGACACTGAACAATCAGATTTGTATGAAATAAATTCACCTGCAAACGTACCAGACACTAGAAGTAATACACAAGGATACAGACATTCAGACAATAATATTAGATTGGAAATTAATGATCAGAATGTCCCAGTACTAAAGAACACTACTGATCAACTCTGGAACTTGATTGAACCTCAATTACCTGATATTATAGCTCAATCTTCACTGGATTTACAATTCCCAGAATGTCTCAAAGGCAGATATCATGAGGATAACTTTTTCAATCAGATATTACAAGATCCAAAGCACTTCCAGAATTTTCATGTTGAAAATGGACTCATATTTTGCTAGGAGGGTGAGAGGTACATACTTTACATACCTAGAATTCTAATACACAACAGAAATGCTAGGGAAATTGTAATAGAGCATACACATTCTATTTTAGCACACTTAGGACTGTAAAAGACACTTTTGTACCTTAGAGAACAAGTTTGGTGGAAGGATATGATCATAGACATTAATTCCTACTACAATTTGTGTCATACATGCAAGATCAGCAAACCTAACAATCAGAAACCGTTTGGTCTACTACATCTGCTCTTAGTACCTAATAGGCCTTAGGAAGGCATAGGAATGGACTTTGTTGAACCTTTTCCTGAATCAAAGAACTGTTTGGGACCTTTTGATATGATTTGTACAGTTATTTGTCTATTAACTAGCATGGTACACATTATTCCTACTAGGCAAACGTACAGAGCAAGAGAAATCACAGAGATAGTATTTGAAAACATCTATAAACTGTATAGACTGTCTAATTACATTGTTAGCAATTGTGATTCCTTATTCACCAGTACGTTTTGGAGAAGATTACATAAACTTATAAGTATTAAATTGAAGCTATTAAGCACATATCATCCACAGACTAATGGATTGACTGAGAGAATGAACAGAACAATTACTCAGATGCTCAGACAATGTATTTCTCCTAAACAAAAGGATTGGATACATAAACTACTTATGATTGAGTACACTATCAATACAGT
The DNA here is from genome assembly GCF_000271605.1 of Fomitiporia mediterranea MF3/22. Classification (NCBI taxonomy): domain Eukaryota; kingdom Fungi; phylum Basidiomycota; class Agaricomycetes; order Hymenochaetales; family Hymenochaetaceae; genus Fomitiporia; species Fomitiporia mediterranea. The sequence goes on along the minus strand of NW_006760395.1, from coordinate 1,986,323 downwards.
AAGGTCAGAAACTACAGGATATGCACTATTCTTTCTAAATTACAGTCAGATGCTAAGGAACTTGATATAGAACAACCCTAGGAAGGATGAATATCCTAGAGTAAGGACTTACACTCAGAAAGTAAAGGATACAATACTACAGGCACACAATACAATCTAGTGTATGTTTCTATAAAGAACATGAATCTACTGAGACAGTAAGTAAGGAAACTAGTACCAAAGTACATAGGACCTTACAGAATAATCCAGAACACAGGAAACAAGGCATTTGAACTAGATCTACCTAGGGAAATGAGGAATCATAACATACACCCAGTATTTCATTCATTGCTACTTAGGATACATGTTCCAAACAATGATAGATTATTCTCTGGAAGGGAAGTAGGACAAGTTACTGGATTAAACAATGAGAACAAGGAATGAACAGTAGATTCAATTGAAACTCATACAGGACAAGGGACTACCACTTTGTTCAAAGTACTATGGAAGTCCAGAGATCACACATGGCTACTCTATGATAAAATTGCACACCTTGAGGCATTAAAGGAATACTTAGACATACTTGGAATCGATTCTATTGATGTACTAACTCTAGGAAAGGGAAAACTCAATACTAATAACCCTCAGGTTAGTATCAGTCTAGTAAAACATGAGGCAACCTTTCAAACACAATGCTACAGTATGGACATACAGGTAGACATACACAAAGGCTTTAAAAACTGTGTATATAGTCACTTTACTGTGCATATCATGTCTACTACTCAAGAATCCATTACTCATACATTTGCATCTGCTTTTCTACAAGGCACAAATATGCCTCATCCTCCTCTACAACTCTTAGTTGGCTCTCGAGTGCAACTAATCATACAGGATTAGGTTACTCACAACCACAGTACAAGTACTGACTACGTTTTCAATTGAGAGGAGCTTAAGGAGATTGTAGCTTTCTCCAGGGCTATCCACAACAATTCCCTCAACCCTACTATGCAACTCCCAGAGTGTTATCTCATTGTATTACACTTGTATAACTTCCACATTCCTTCTCATGTGAGACTGAGCCCACTACTACTGTTCCAAGACTGTATTCAACATGCTAAGATGATGCAAGTGTCCTAGGACTTTGTATACCATAAGAACATGGCTTCAAACCAAGGTAAATGCATATATATTCTGTATTATATTGTTACAAGCACATATACCTTACTATTTTACTTAGGTGCAAAGTGTAGAGCTGAGCAAATCAACAATGGAACCACTATATTCTACTCACACAACTGTAAACGTTCTCAGATCAAGTCACAATTACTCTCAACATCTACTGATCTTACTTTGGTACTTGATATGAGTGCTCTGAGCTCATTCAACACTCAAGGCATTACTCTACTACTGAATCTGCTGCTTTCTACTCAATCTGACAGCCATTCCAACCAATCTGCTGTGAGTTCCACCAGTTCTGCTACAGAACACATCCAAGCCAGACAGGAGCACGTCCAGTCCACTACAGGACTGATTGAAGACACATCCATGGCTGTAGAGAATGTCCTAGCACAGTAGTACTGAACTTTGTAGTAAGTTACTAATGTTTTCTTTTGTTTTTGTGTTGTTATTTCGTTTATTCCTGTACTAACTCCCTTAGCATTTAGGACTAAATGCTGGAGGGCAAGTGTAATGATTGTACTACCTGTGCATTTGCACAACATGTGTTGTAGGTGCTTGTGAGTGTTTTCCTTTTTGTTCACTAGACTACCCTGTATCCTACTACATGTGTATATACATATATAAAGGGTTTTCAAGCTAAGGGTTAGAGGATTCTTTCTCCTTCTTGGTGCTCGATTACTAGGTTATCCCAGTCAGTAGTTGAGTACACTGGTAAAGAGAGAATCTTCGCATAAGGCTAGTATACCTATCCTTACAATATCTTAACAATCCTACCATATTCATGTATAGTATTGTTTCATTATTACTTTCGTTTGTATTGTATGTATTGTTTGTATTGTTAGATAGATCTATTCCAGGAGTAATAGGCATTTATAGTGCCTTTTTGTTTTCAAAGTGGTAACACTTGATTATACTTTCAATATAATGCTTTTGCTGTAAGCTAATCATTCATTAAGGTCTATCTCAGCTTATTTCAATACTAAGTAACCAATGTATTTTGTTACTATCAGTGAATGTAATGTGTTGTCTTAATGTATGTTTAAATGCTGTTATTATAGTAATAGTTTTGCTAATAATTGTAATATTGTTGATGTGCATAAATGTTACAAGAATTGTTTTATTATTTTGTTTCTTATAAAATACAGTATGATTGTAATTAGCTCATTCTAATCCAATCTTAAGCAGTAGTTTGGTAATCTTCTTATACCATTGTCTACCTACTTGTTTCAATCTGTATAATGCTTTATTTAAGTATAATGTCTGTCTAGGTTTAATATTTGTAAGTAGCCTGCCTAGCAGTAGTTTCACATAAATGAGTTTGTCCTTATTTAGTTCTCTGTAAAGATATGCAGATTTTACATCTATCTGATGTATTTCATAGTTCTTAAATGCTGCCCAAGATAACAATAATTATACTGTTGATAGTTTTGTTACTGGGGCAAATAAGTTGTCAGAATAAAAGTCTATTCCATTCTTTTGAGTGTATCCTTACACTACAAATTGTGCTTTGTATTTGTCTATTCAGCCATTAGCCAGTCTTTTGATTTTATAGACAAATTTTGTTCCAATTATATTTGTATTCATAGGGGGGATAGTATATATCCATGTGTTTTGTTGTTGAAGTGACTGTATTTCATCCTTCATAGCTTTGATCTACTGTTCTTTGTCTATACATGTTATAGTATTGTAATACATTAATGGATTGTTATAGATTTTGTTGAGGAATTTGTTAAATTCTGTTAGATACATAACTAGGTTTATATTGTCTTTGTAATTTAAACCTATAGTTTGTTTAACTGGTCTTTACTCTTGTGTAGAGCATTGTATGATAGGTTCTTTATCTTTATTATTGTTATTAGGAAGAGTTTTATCATTGTTTGATGTATCACCATTATGATTATTCTCCCCTTCAATCCTAGACATTGGTTTGTCTATGAATTGTACATTGTGTTTGACAGTAACTTTATTATCATAGCACACTAAGTGACCTTTACTGTCATTATCATAACCTAGCCATTGTGTGTATTAGCCTCTGGGTTGTAGTTTATGTGTTTGTTCGTTCTGTATAATACAATATGTACTGAATTCTTGTATATTATCTATTTGATAATGTTCATTATACTATTTGTAATATGGTGTTGTGAAATTAATAGTAACTCTTAGTGTTCTGTTATGAATAAACGTTTGATATTGTACTGTATATACTCAGAATTTCATAGGTAACTTTGCTGATAACAGACATGTACATACACTGTTAAAGATAGTCTTATGTATACGTTCTGCAACTCTGTTTTGCTACAGTGTATTGTGTACTGTTAATCTATGTATTGTTCCTTGACTTTCAATATATGTAGTGAAGTCTTTACTTAGGAACACTGTATTGTTATCACTTTGGAGAGTTTTAACTCTTATACTATACTGTGTAAAGAGTCTCATTGTATACTTTACATATTCTGTGAAAGCATTACTTTTATGCTGCATAGGTAGCATAGTTACCCATTGTGTAGTGTCATCTATAATGGTAAAAAGATATTTGTACTTACTGTAAGCTTGTACTGAGGCAGGTCCCCAAATGTTAATGTGGAGATGATCTCCATAACATTGTGCAAGAGGTGTTGTTTGTATTTTTGGTATTTCATTGTATTGTATGTTTGCTTTAATACAATCTGTACACTGTGCATTTTTATTGTCTGTTATCCTTTGACTTATAATCTCAGGATACTCTTGTATGAGTTTGTACAAGTAGTCAAAATTAACATGACCCATTCGTCAATGTAAATCAACAATAGTGATTGTGTTAATAGATTATTTATTATGATAAGAAACTATCATATACAAGTTATTTTGTACATGTATTTCACCAATCTTTGTATGAGCAGGAGAATAAATAATACATTCATTGTTTGTTTTTATTAAAACATATTCTGCTTTGCATAATAGTACTTTACTAACAAGTGTGAAGTTCAGATTGGGATAATAGTATATGTTTTGTAGTGAAATTGTATTCACCTTAGTATGCTCATCAGCTTTGTCTCATAGTTTTACATTAAATGTCATCACTCTACTTTTGCTAAGTGTGAATGACAATTTATTTGTAATTGTAATGTTTATTAGGGTTGAGTTCTGGATGTTTGTAAGACAGAACAAGTATGGAGTAGTGTGTACATTTGCACCAGAGTCCAATATATTAATACAATGTATTAGTTCAGTATCATTGTAATGTATTACATTGATACATATGTTTGGATTGTAATTGAACTCCTCAATAACTTCTTTTGTATTGTCAAATGAGTTCATAAAGTTGTCTACTTGTATGACACCATCCTCTTGTACTTCAAATGCTGAGAATACATTGGATTCAGTAGATAGAGTGGATTGAACAGGTAAGCTGCTGGAACTTGATACTAAGGCTTCTACTATTACAGACTCTAGCATTAGTGTTTCATTAACGTTTTCAATGAATACTGTTTTGTTATTGTCTCTAATGAATACTGCTGTATTAAGTACAGGTTGAGACAACATAGTAGTAATAGTAAAAGTAGTAACTGTTTGCCTATGCTTTTTCTTTCAAGATTCTGTTGTTTTGCTTGTTAGAGGATTTTGGCAGTCTTTTGACATATGCCTGTACTTATTATAGTTGTAGCATTTAACTTTATTATAAGGCTTTGTTGTAGCATTTAACTTTATTATAAGACTTTGTTTTGCCTTTAGCTACACTTTTGCCTTTTGTTTGTAGGCTGTCTCATTCAGTATCTTGTTTTGTTTGAGAGTACTGAGAATGGTACTCAGTATATATGTTTTATAATTTGTGTATCAACTTAGCTAGTGTTAGAACGTCTTTCTGAGCTGCTATAACTGTTAGTAGTTGATTATAATAGGTAATCTGCCTGTCTAGCATTGTTGCTACCCATCTATACTCACAAGGAGTAGTGAGGTTAATTGCTGAGATGTATGTATTGTTATTAGGGGCTTTATTATGTACAGACAACTGTCTGTAGATTTGTTCAATGTTGTCTAACATCTTATCAAACTGTGATACATACCCTTTTACTGTAAACAATGTAGATATGTCTACAGCATGTGTCATTGTTGTTTGAACATTGTATTGTTCAGAAAGTGCCTTTATAAGACTTCTAACACTTATATGTGTTGTAAAGTTTGTATAAATTGTATTAGTTATTGTTTTTGTTATACAATGATACAAAACGTTGCCTGTACATATACTAGCATCATTAGAGGAAGGGGGATCATGCTCTAGATGGTCTGAGAGCATCATGGCAGTGAGTGTACTGTGTATGTGTAAGTACTATATCTTGTATCCCTTCACACTAGTCAACTTTTCTGTTCCCTTAAAGAACTTTGTAACATTAGAGTCCTTCATTGTAGTATTAACAAAGGTATACATTATAGACAACATTGTAATGGGTTTGGGGGGAGAGGGAGGTCTAGGGCTTGGTGGGCTAGTAAGAGGTAAAGGCATTCTGTGAGAGCAAGTGTGTGAGAGTATTCAATGAGCACTAAGGCTCATAACCTTTTAACAAGTATAGTAGGAGTACCCTAAGTACTCTCTCTTATTAAGACATTAAGCAAGTGTCTGCCTTATATACTACATAGTGAAGTCTGATAGTCTGAGACATTCCAAGTATAGTAACTCTACATAAGGCAATTAGGGATTTCCTAATCCAGAGTACAATCTAATAGTCTATCTTTTCTTTCTTATTGTTACTTGCTAATCACTCTAAACCTGTCTTACAGACACAGCCTCACCCTTTACAATCTGCTTGACCTTACAACTCACACATGTACACAATTCTACTTGTAGAAACTGAGCAACAATCAAGGCCTGGTGACAAAGACTATATTAAACAGTCTAAGAATGTATTAATCCTTTATTGACACAAACTCTACTTGTAAAAGAACAAGACAGAGGCTACTAGTAGTGTAGGGATTAGGATTGTAGAAATAATGTATTATTTACTATCTTTTTGTATTCTATAATCAAATATAATTATATTTTATTAATTATTTAGTACAAAATTGTAAGCAAAGTAAAAACAAGCTATTCAAATACTTGTAATGACTGGTATAAATTGTAAGAGGATACTATACTGTTAAAATTTGATAAGTATATTCTAACATTATTATTTTAGGAGGTATGTTATAATCACTTGTATATCTTGACAATATGTACAATCATAATTAATATTAGTAATTTTAATAACTATTCTAGATTCTTACTTTACTTGTACTAAATTATAATTGACTTGTAAAAACTACTATCTAAGTTATTATTACTTTTACAAAATTTACAAAAAGTAAAAAATATACTAGGTTATAATCTAATACAACTGTTAAGACTTTTTTGTGATAGCAGTTTGAGGAATAAGGAAACACAAAGAGCTCTCAACACAATAAGTGCCTTTAATTTATTAGTAGAGAGACTTGTAGAAGGAGATTAGTATTCAAAGTATAAAATGCTGTAAATTACACAAGTTCCTCAAAATTGAAGTGAGGACTTGTAAGGATCTGCAAGTCTTAGTTAATACTTGTTTATATAATTTAATGTAATCATTTCAACCTTAAAATGGAAATTTATGGATTCAGATGTAAGACATGAGTACTTTTACACAAAAAAATAGAGAATTCATCCTTCTCTCATTCTCAGACACTTAAGATGAACTCAAATAGCCTCTAAAATACTTCTCAACATCCAACTCAGTCTCAAACACTACTAACAATTCTACAAGCTATACAAATACATATTCTCCTACACTCAATTAAGAGTTTCTTAAGAATGCTACAAATCTTGTAGTACTTAATCTCTAACTTATTTAACAATCTTAAGCTTTCTAAATACAGAATTCAGCTTACCTTATATTTCTAGCTTTACAACCAAATCAAAAAAGCTCTTCTCTAGCTTTAAAGAAGGTAAAAGCTAAAGTAAAAGGAAAAGAGAGACAAGTACTGAGAAAAATAGGAAAAGGTATGTACTAATCTCTCTGTATTACTTTTTATACACTAGGCTTCCTTTTCAGCATATTTTTATAATTTACTATAGAGTTACAATCTAGAAAGAATGTGTATACTTTTAATATTTCAAATAAGAAGACAAATTAGTTAAACAAAAAATTAAAGAAGGAGGCTGAGATTATTAAACAGAAAGATATAAAGAGGAAAGTCTTATAAGATAAGAAGAATGAGAAAAAAACTTACTAAATACATTTGTACACTAGAATAATAAACAAAGATACAAATGTCTATTAAAAGGCTCTACTAAGAGGTAAGTACTCATTGTTAGGGGAGATGTGTTCTCTAGGTTGATAACACTCTCAAACTGTAAATGTAGACCTACAGCCCTTAAACCAACTATATTCTCAAAGCTACTAGCTAGGATTTATACTAGGAGAACAAGTAGGAATATAAGAAGAGTCAAAAAACTAAGGAACTACTGTATCTACAGGCTGCTTTTTATAATAACTAAATAACAAGAGTAAAGTAAGGAATGAAACTTGAGAATAAGATTAAAGAAATAATAAGAACAATTATTGTAAAGCCAACAGGCACATTAGAGGCCAGGAAGAATTAACAGAGTGTTGTGTATTAGAGAATATAGGCTAAGAGGCTATTGTACAAAAGAGGCATGAGTTACTATAGAGAGTATAAAAGAGGTGTGAGTTACCATATTGGGTGAGAAATGGATTGGCTGTGTTGTAAACTGAGTGCTCATTTCCTTACAGTCCTAACACTCATCTCTCTATGTTACTTTTTATATATTATACATTCTGTAAGGATAAGTATACTAGTCTTATAGTAAAGATTCTCTCTTTACTAGTACACTCAATTACTAACTAGGATAACTTAATAATTAAGTACTGAGAAGGAGAAAGAATCCCTTAACCCTTAGCTTGAAAACCCTTTATATATATATATATGTATAGTAGAATATAGAGTAGTCTAGTAAACAAAAAGAAAACACTCACATACACTTACAATACATGTAGTACAAGTGTGTAAGTAGTACAATTGTTATACTTACTCTCTAACATTTAATCCTAAATTCTAAAAGAGTAAGTAATAGAATAAATAAAATAATAATAAGAAAAACAAATGAAATCATTAAGTAACTTACTACAAAGTTTAGTACTACTGTGTTAGAATATTCTCTACAGTTATAAATATATCTTTAGTCAGTTTTATAGTAGACTAGACAAGTTCTGGTTTGGATTGAATGAGTTCTGTAGTAGAACTAGTAGAATTCATTATAGATTAGTTAGATTAACTATTAAATTAAGTAGAAAGTAGTGGATTTGATAGTAGAGAAATATTTTGAAAGTTGAATAAGTGTAGATGTAGAGGATTCATATTAAGAACTAAAGTAAGATTAGTAAATGTTGACAGTAATTGTAAAAGAATCTAAGAATATTTACAGTTGTGTAAGTAGAATATAATAGTTCTATTATTGATTTTCTCAGCTTTATACTTTGTACCTTAGTTAGAAACTATATTTTTATATTATACAAAGTTTTAAAATACTTGTATTATCCTAGTGTACTAAATACAGTCTTAAAATAAAGGTAGTAAGCTTAGTCTTGTATATAAAAGAATATAGAAGTTGTATAAGTATAATATAATAAGATATTACTCTAAGAGTTGTATAGTAGAGTTAAGAGAATTATTGTAAATAGTTCTAAAGAAGGTTATAATCTTCTTAAACTTCTCTTAATTAAAAACATAGTTAGTACTTATACTATAACTGTAAGTAAACTAATCCTGAGTAATCAGTTATACTTAAGAGTGTTAGGAATTGTGAAAATACTTAATCTAATATTAATAAGTCTAACTTTAAGACTTAAGACTAAGTAGTTTATTTACAAAACTCTATTAGTCTTAAGTCTAAAGATTGGCTAGATTTCTAAACTATCTTTGTTATCCTAATTAATAAGTACTCTAGTGTAGTATTATAAACCTCTAATCATTACTAATAAGTAATTAATCTATTAGTAGAGAGAGGGGACAAGAAGGAGTAAATATTAAGTTAGTTAAGAAAAGGTAATAAAACCTTTTAAGATCTGTATTTATTAAGATAAATAATAAGACTTTATTACAGTATTACTTTATAACATTAAATAAAGACTAATTATTCATAAGAATAGTAGTATAAAGAGAGAATCAGAAAAGAGTTAAGTGTTAAAATAAGACATAAGAAAAAGATTAGGAGAAAACTTGCTCTTAAAAGAAATAAAGAAAGATACTTACTAGAATAAAAATCTTATAACTTACTTATATTAAGCAGCTAGCTAGAAACTCTTTGTATAAAGATAAAAGACTATTAGAGCTAGTAAAGAGCTAGAGTCAGAACTCTAAAGCTCTATTCTTGAAGGACTAATACTAGTTAAGAGAAAGGAAAAGAATTAAGAGCTTTAAGAAGAGACACAAAGAAACTAGTCTTTTATATACACTTCTAAAGTATAAATAGGAAATCTATAAAGTTATAAATATAAGAACAATATAAGAAACACATAAGACAATCTAGCTAACTATATAATTAAATAACAAAAGTATAAAGATAAGGCTAAAAGTTAAAAAGATTATAAAACTATAAAGAGACATAGAATTGTCTAGAACTAAGTCAATGTTAGAAGACTTAAGAAAGGACTAGAACAATAGTTGTAAGTTCTAGAGTGTACTTAGAATAGTATAGAAAACACAGTCTTTTATATTATAAGAGTTATAAAGAGTTATTAAAAGTTATACAACTCTACCTTATAAGAAAGTACATTATAAATCTATATAAAAGGAATACAGAGTTGAGTTAAAGAAGACTGCTAAACAATACAAAGCTCTACTTTATAAGAAGAGGACTATACAGCTTACAGTCTAGACTAGTTTAGAAAACTTATAAAGAGCTATTAAAAGTTATAGAGAAAGAACTAAAAAGTATAATAATACAGTAAGAAGGAACTAGAAGGTTAATCTAGAATACAAAAAGACACAAACTAGTGTATAATCTAGCCTGAAGGATTATTCAGCTCTACTTTATAAGAAAGAGAAGGAACTCTTGAGAAAAGAGTTACAAAGTTACTAGAGTAATATTACTCTAACAAAAGGTATATAAGAAGAGTAGTTTAACTCTCTTAAAGTAGTTTTATCAACTTAAGCTACTTAGTAGTAACAGTACTCTAGTACTAACTACTAAGTTACACTTAAAGCTTAACTAAAGTAGAACTCCTCTACCTCTAACTCTATAAGCTAAAGTCTTACTAATATACTCTATTTTTCTTTACTACTCTTAAGGACAAGACTAGTAAAGTAAGTATATCTAACATTATAAAACATATATTCAGTACTTAGAGAGCTTGTGTATTAGGCAAAACTACTATTTTCTTTGTGTGAGCTTAGAATCTTGTAGTCTTGTTTGATAAGCTGATATGTATTTTAGTAGTACTTCTAAGCACTTTTATAATTCTACTATTCCCTTTCAAATTCTTTGTATAGTTACTCTACTATAGTCTGTATTGGATAATCACTCATGTGTGTTACTTTCTAGGGTTTTTGCCTTCACCTGAAGTATAACCCTTACTTGAATGACTTCTTCAACCATTCTGTATTGTACACATATACAAGTTATTTAAAAGTTTCTATATATCTTACTAATACTTACAGTTTTGTAACTTGATCTTACTTACAATTTTTCTTTACATTTTAAATAATGTCTTAATTTACTCCTCCAGTTCTCTAATACTTTACTACAAAACTTTGGCTTGACATAACTAACTGGCATCAATTATGTATTCCTTTAGTAAAGCTTATACTTAAGTATTGTTCTCTACTAAGTTGTGTGTCTGATGCAGAAATGTGTCACTAGTAACAAATACTGTATTGCCTTTTGTTATATAGTAACACACAGTATATCATGTTACAACCTTTGAACTCTTTGTTCCTTAAGTATGTAAAGACATGGAAGCAGATCTGTTGCTACCCTCTATTATATAAGGGGAATAAAGGGCTATTATTGAAAGTGTACACTAGTGACAGTATTTACAATTTGCTTCACTATTTAGTGTTAGATCAGGAACACCCACTAGGCATGTGTTCCTACAAGACTTCTTTCAGTATGTTGAAGACCTTTTCAAGCTGTCCCTTTGTTCTTAATTGCTACACTCAACCTTCCTACTTGGATGTATTTCATAATTGTTTTAATGAGTCTCACACACTCTAGCCTTGGACATAAGTTCACCACACTAACTTTTACTCCAAACTTACACAGTATGATCAAATTCTGGATCCATATTACAAAAGTGTTGCTAGGAAGTTTATGTTATAATAGTATAATGTGTATTAGTCAACCAATGTATCCTTTGTGCCTTCACATTCACAAGTCCAGAATGCTATAAGTAAAGCAAATCAAGAAATCTGCTAGTAAATACATGGAGCAAGGGCCATTCATTGTTAAGAAAAAACACCAACCCTTTACAACACATTGAACTGTAAGCTTATAGAGTATATGTAGTACAGTAGTGTAGTACTAACCTTATATTCCTAAAGTTCATTCATAGTTGCTGCTACTTGACTCTCTAATCACTTTAGAACACATGAATGTTTCAAAACAAGAAGTGTCTGAGTAGTAAGTATCTGGAGATATATAAGCTCTTCCCTTCAGTTGATTTGGTAGTAGTAGTGTGTGAATGCATTTTCCAGAAATCAACAAATATTGTTTAGAGAACAATGTCTTACACTAATGTCCCTCTTTAAATTTACTAGTATGTTTGAGTTCTGTCAATTTATTATTTTGTAATTAGATGCAAAACTTATCTATTAGCTCACACTCACACACTTGTAATGTTTGTCAGAGTCAACATCCTTAACTTGATAAACAGCTAAGAAGGATCCATCCCCTAATCTATATGATTCTTTCTAGCTAATACTGTAGTAAAATCTCCCTATTCTTGCCAGATCCTTGACTGTCTAAGGCCTAGAGTTTCAAAGAGAATACTAATTGAACAGAAGATTGAGAAACTTTTGAAAGTAAGTACCTACCTTTCTTGTATAGAATTTTGAACTGATTATTAATTACATAGTACTATAGTCAAGAGTGCAATTTATGAGCAAGAGTGTTTTTGAGGGAGAAAGCCTAGGATCATAATTTACTAGAGTTCTACAGCTTTTTGGAAAGCTATGAATACAGTATCTTACTAGTATTTGTTTGTAAGTTTTATGAATTAGGAGACATAAGGACACACATTAGTAAGTAAGCTTAGCTATTACTGTCCATGAGACAGAAGCTTTATCTTGTATGTTCTCACCTTGATTTCAACTTGAAATTAGAATTGCTGTAATCATGCTTGTCTTTTTGTACATTACAAAAAAGTCTTAAGTATTATACTTGCTTATAATCTTGTATATTTTGTATATTTTATAAAATTTGGCCAATTACTTATAATCTTCCTGGGGGGTTAAGTAATGATAGTACAATGTTAGATAAGTAAGTAAGAATACTTTTAAAACTTGGCAATTTCTATTATAATTTTATAAATTGTCAAGTTATAAAAGTAATTATAACACTTTCTAAGATTACAAGACTAAGACATACTTATTTATTTGAGAAAGTATAATATCTGCTTATAATGCTTATAGGTTATTACAAGCATTTGAATGGTTTGCTTTTACTTAGTATACAATTTTGTATCAAATAATTAATCAAATATAATTATATTTAAATTATAGAATACAAAAATAGTAATTAATACATTATTTCTACAATCCTAACCCCTGTACTACTAGCTGCCTCTGCCTTGTTCTTTTACAAGCAGAATTTGTGACAATAAAGGATTAATGTGTTCTTAGACTGTTTAATATAGTCTTTGTCACCAGGCCTTAATTGTCACTCAGTCTCTGTAAGTTGAATTAGGTATGTGTGTGAGTTGTAAGGCTAAGCAGGTTGTAGAGGGTGAGCCTGAGCCTAAGACAGGTTTAGAGCAATTAGTAAGTGACAATAAGAAAGAAAAGATAGATGCATAGTAACAGTGTATAGCAAGTGTGAGTAGTACATACAAATTAAGATCTGGAGTATTGAATGAGCTGATTCAGACTGTAGACAAAACTGTGTTTGTGTGTATACACTGTATAGTTTATCTATAGTGTCTAATAGAAGATATAGTAAACTGAGTCATCAATTGTAAGGTGTATCTCTAGAACATTCTGGCTCAAAAGGTGAAGGTAAAGTGGAAGGCAGACAGACTCAGCTCAGGTAGAGAGTAGTGGGTCACTGCTTCTGTTTAAAATAGTGTTATACACAGTACTAGAGAATGTAAATACACACAGTATGAACTTATTAAGAGTAATGTCAAGTCAAGCATATAATGGGTGGGGAAGGAATGTGTGTGTAAGGTTGGAGAGAAGATTGTACCTTGAAAATGGTGGTACATAAATATTGTTGTAAGTGTGTACTTACTGATTGTTGCTTGTGTTACTGAGTAGGAAGAAGTATGCAAATGTATGAAATTATTGAAGAAGTTGTTCAGTATTGGTCAACAATACAGATGTACAAATGTAGCTGTAAAAAAGAAGGTGAGCATAATAAAAAGGAGGACAACAAAGGAGAGGCAACATAAGAGGCAGAGTGAGGAGTAGGAGGGATGAAAGGGAGACAAGAAGTTAGGAGGAGAGGGATGAGCAGCTATTGTGTAAAGCATTTTATAAAGTAGACTAGCTACTTACACTTTATACTGAAGGACAGTATAGCCAGCTGGGTTGTGTTATCACAGGATCTGAGGCTCAGTGTAAGCATTACAGTAGCAGATTAGAGAGACAAATGTAGTAATATTTATTGTCTAGATGGTTGTAGACAGTGTGCCTGCTGGAGGATGCTTGTAGGTAGAGTACTAAACTAGAGAGGACAAAAGTAACAACATAGTGTTAGGGGAAGAGGGTTGAGGGAGATGGTGGAGGTAGGAGGAAAGGAGTAACAAGAGTAAGTGTATCATTATATGCTCTTGATCTTCAGTACTAGATTATGTAATCACTTCGATATATTGTTTAAAGTAAAATCAAGTTATATTATAAGTTTAACATAGTGATTGTTAACAATATTAATATATATAATTACATATTATCTTACTAAAAGTATTGTAATTAACTTACAAGCACAATGTATTACTTTTATAACTATTATAATCAACCAACTATTGTTACAAATAACTTATAATATAATTTTTACAAGTTATAATGAGAGTTGAGTACTTGTACCTCACATGTAATATTATAATAATACTAGTAGTAAGCTTACTTGCTTTAAAACATGCTTGTAGTTTAGTAGAAACCTTGTATATTTCTTACATTTATATATAATCATTAGTATTGTATTACAAGTAAAATATAATTATTAATTTAAATTGTTATGCTTATGAAATCATTTTATTAGATTACTTTTGCTATTATTAAATACATTTGTTACGACTTTTTCGTGATGTAGGTCAGCAATATAGCAGAAGCTCTCTCCTTTAGTCTGTAATCCTCTAATATATTACATTCCGTGACCTGATAGTTGTTATCTAGTGCATATAGTTTGTGGAGTTGCTTTTAGTATTCATAAGTGCAATATTATTCTGATGTTAACCACAGTCAAACGTCCTGCTGGATTTGCAAGAACAATGCATATTTGGAATTCTCGGAGACTTTGGATCTGCGAAAGAGTTCAAGCATGATACACAATGGCAAATATCTTCGTCATCAGAATCAGGAAACGACTGCTAGTCTCCTCTGGAATATAGCTACGAAGGAGGGTTTCATAACAATACAGGTGAGGGTGATATTTGGTCGCTAGGTTGCACTATGCTGGAGGTATGATGCAAGCTTGACTAGAAGTAGTATATCAGAAACCTAATGCACTATTATTTGTCAGTTGTTGCAGGAAGCCGACCCTTGGTATAATATTGCTGAGGGCGATATACCTGAGAAAATCATGGCTCATGAATTCCAACCAAAACCTGCCATTATCTCTGTAGAGCATTATGAGATCATGAAGAAGTGCTGGAAGAAGGCTGGTGAGAGGCCAAGTGCATTGGAGATGCATGCTGGGATTGTTCAGCTGGTGGAGAATTGTGATTCTTAGGATATGTCCAAATCTCTCATGCATCTTACACATTTGTGTATTTCAAGTTTCAACAATGGAAAATAGAACCTTCTGTGCACTGATATAGCCCTGGTTAATTCTATGGTCTGAATGTTGCTTTGCCAAAGGAGGTACTAAACGGTTTAACGGTAGTGTTCCTGTTAACATATATGGAATGACGCATATAAGCAACGGACGTACCCGAGACATAGCTACATATTATATATACCTACTGAATCAACGGACAATGACGCAAAAAAGGAGAGCGAGCCGAGTCCACTATCCCCCCTCTTTGTGTGATCCCTCTAAGCCTCTCACATAACCCCTCTCAACAGTTCCCAACCAGCAGTAGAGCCACTCTGCCACTCTCTTTGGCAGAAAATTTGTATGTCCATCCGATTGTGATACTTTCTGCACGCAGTGGCATGCTCTTGCCGAGTTTTCTCCTCCAATAATGCTGTGGCACCTTTGAAGCTACTTCGGTAAATCTTTGAGCAAAGAGGCAAACAGTGCAGTCAGAACTCAGAAGAGGTGGCATATAATAATCTCAGGGACAGGTACAAACCCCATCGACCAGGCACTGGTGCACATTTGCTATTTTCTGGTGCGCCAAACCTTCTCGATCACCCCTGTCAAAGTTACTCCCCGCAAGAGCTTCTACGAGTAGTGCATTTCCATCCATAAGAACTCTCAATACATCTCATACTTTGTCTTGCAGCAAGTGTCGAAGGAGTCTCTCAATAGGTTTCAATGGGCAATCGAATAAATATGGCCAATGGATGCTTCTTCATATGCACTTATTCGGAAAAAAGATACGAAAGCGGATTGAAGTGCTGATTCTCGTCAAAACTCATACCATCTATTTTCATGACGATCAAGAAATACTTTGAAGTATCTTTGATGAACACTGCAGTACTCGGCAGCTTCGCACTTCTTCCCAAGTAGGGGATGTTCGCAGTTTACCCAATCCTTAAAGAGGTGCCTCATCGTTTCGGGCGCAACTACTATCCTCTATCCCTAATGTCAAACCTCCTTGGACCGGAAACTTCACTTTCTGAAGCTATTGAACTTTTCAAGCTGGTTGTAGCTGATCATCAGGCAGCGAACGTGAGTTCTTTGCATCTCTATCGTTATACGCGTCCCAACCACGACATTTTGATAACAGTATGTTGAAAGTACATGTCTCTGCTGACTGTAGTGCGGATTGCAATATTCTCATATACGTTTTGTAGTCGTAGCGCTTTCTATAATGTTTTATGACAATTTATTAACTTTCCCACAGTACGTTCGGCATCACCTTCGTCGCGTTGTTGACTAATTTATTCTTTCAGAGAGGCAAGAAACGTCATAATCTGATATATGCTATTATTTTCGAGCTTTACTACATAGGTTTCTATCATGTGGAGCTCAAATTGGTCAAAGGGGAAAATCCTATTTCTTCTCACTCGATGGCCCGTTATTATCGAGGCCGTAATGTACTTAATTTGTACGTATTCATTCCAGATTCTAGCGCTTCATATCCACTGATAAGGACTTACGACCATCTACCCACATGTCTAGTCACAACGGACTATTCTCTTCCCTTAGCAGTACGTGACTCAGCTAACTCAAGTTCGCCGCTTACATTTTAATTAGTTGTGAGTGTCACGAACGACCTGAATACAAACATTGAGTGAGTAAAGCAGCTGCAAAGTCGAAGTCAACCTGGCAAGTTGGTAAGCCACGATTCGTGATTCTACTAACAAGTACTGACAATTCTATCATAGGGGAGTTATGATATTTTTAATTCCTTTGCAAAGTGCACAAAGGCTTCCACAATACTTGCATCCTGTTCCTGATTGGGACGTTTCTAGTCGTCATTGTTCTTAGGACGATAGCGTTGTGGAACGATAAGCGCTTTGTCCTATATCTCCTGACAGGTTCTGCACTAGTGAGGATTCACTTTACACTGACTACTTGAAGCTAAATAAGATCCATAGGCTACAGACTTCGCTTTCTTAGGACTAATTACCAACGTTTCTAAGAACGAAATACACTGTAGATACACTTTTCCAGACCAGATAGCCGGCTAACTTCAAACGTTTCCAGTCTCACAGGATCCCGAGCTGACGCCGTTGTTTGGCTGTTATGCCGACATCACGACATTTGACCCAAAGGTATCGACGGGTGGTTGGAGTGCATTTATGGTTTTCGACTTTACGATCTTCTTTCTTACACTTGTCCGTGCCCTGAGAACAGGCAAGTCCATCCTTGGTTTTCTGAAAACGGATGTCTAAGGACAGGATGAATATTCACAGCTAAGTATGAGCGCACGCCTCTGCTGAGGATTCTCATTGTTGATGGTTTCATCTACTACTGTGTCATGCTTGGTACGTTTATCCAAATACTGTAAAATAACGGAATTAACGCTCTCGCAATCCAGTCATCAGCATCCTCGCGCTTACTTTTTCGATCGCACTCGCGCCAAGAAGAGAGATACTTCTTGTCATGATTCCGCCGATATTCAAGGCATGTTATTGTATACTCGGAAGTCGAATTGCTCTTCGTCTACGACAATCTGTCGCACAGGAAGTCATTGGCACTTGGAAGAATGTTACACCTCATGAATCTAGAGACAGGGAAGACGTCGAGCTGTCTACGCTTAACGTCGCAAGCAGAAGCCAGGGGTCAGAGGCCTTAAGCTCTGGAGCAACGTACGCATTCGATGGCGGAGCCGTGAACATGCCTTAAGTGCAATCAATGGACTCTTTACTTACTTACATACTGGCAAAGTCAGGGGTGCTTTGGTGACTTCGTATGCCCAATATGAGCAGGGAGAGTCCTGCAAGTTCCTTGACGCATAATATCTCACATTCAGGTCTGGCAAAATGTTAGAGCGAAAGAATGCAGAGCAATATATTGACCAAGCGTTTGAGCTTATTCCCAGTCCTATAAAACAGACAGAACAGAACGATGACCCAAAATGAAATCCCACAAGACTAACGAAAATATATGTAGACTTGCGCACGAAGAACATCTAGACGACACCCTTGGACGTCTTCCCTGCGTTGTCCTTGTCCGTTGCAATATTGGTGTTGAGCTTTGTCTGTTCTTCCTGCAGTTGACTTTCCAAGTCGGATGTATCATCACCCGAAGCTTGGGCCTGCGCAATCTGTTCAAGACTCGACATCAGCGCCACTCGATCCGACAAGGTGTATAAATGATCTTACCTTGATATTAATAGCTTGCACCTCACCAGCAAGTTTCAAGACCTTGTTCTTGATCTTTCCAACTTGGAGCGCATCAGCATCAGCACCGCTTGCAGCATCAATCGCTGGGTCAAATTGTTCTGTCTCGGCGTTTTCAGCAGCTTCGCGCATGTTGTTGATCGCGTCGAGGACGTCAGAAGATACTGTGCTCAGGTCGGTGTTAGCAAAGGGATCTAAAATACAAAAGAAAAAGATTGCGTTAGTAATGAAAAGATCATTAAGAGCAAGGAGACGTACCGACGAAGACGGCATTTGCTTGTGCTTCGGCGTTACCTCCAACTCCATCACTGATTTGGAATTGGGCATAACTACGGTGGCAATCATAAGCTTGCAAAAGAAAAGGACATGGACACTGGGCGCTCACTCAAGCTCCTTGAAGTTGTCAGCCGACTGAGTAACTGCTTGGCTACCGGATGCGACATCTTTGTTTGTTGTGGCATCGGTTGCAGCAGCGTCATCCGCACTCGCAGTACTAGAAGCTGCAGCCACATCTGAAGCGGAAACGGAAGCAGTAGAAGATGCAGAGCCCGAAGCAGACCCAGAGGAACCGGAAGAATTAACAACTCCCTGGGACGTCTGCCCGGCACTCGCTTTGTCAGTTGCAATGTTCGTGTCAAGCTTCTTCTGCTCTTCTGCCAGCTGGCTCTCAAGATCCGACGTATCATCACCAGAAGCCTGCGCTTGCGCAATCTTCGATGAAGATTAAATTGAGTACTTCAGAAACTTCCAGTGCACTCGAACTACCTACCTTGATGTTAAGCACTTGGACTTCGCCGGTAAGCTTGAGAACTTTGTTCTTGATCTTCCCGACTTGCAACGCGTCCTTTTCAGCACCAGTGGCCGCATCAATTGCAGGGTTGAACTGATCCGTCTCGGCGCTCTCAGCGGCCTCGCGCATCGTCTCTATTGCGTCGCGCACTGTATCGGATATCGTTGAGAGGTCAGTGTTCGCGAATGGGTCCACAAAGACTGCGTTGGCCTCAGCAGCTGCATTTCCAGCTACGCCATCTGAGATCTGGAACTGCGCATAACTGGCGCTTGTGTGAGTCTACGGACATGGGTTAACGGGTGAGCTCCTTACTCAAGTGCCTTGAAGTTATCAGCGGTTTGTGTGACAGTTTGCCTTGCACGGATAGGTGCAGCGTGAACACTTGTCAAAGCGGCCACTGCAGAGAGAACCACCACAGAAATGGACGCAAAGCGTGTCATCTTGCAAAATCTAAACAAAATCGGGAGAAGAGGATGAAGCAGACCAAGATCCAAACACTAGGAGCCGGTTCGATAAACAAAAGAAGAGCGAATGCACCAGGCAATCAAGTCTGAAGCGAAACGAAGGTAGGATGAAAAGAAACGGCCGTCAAGACCTAATGCTCAAAGGAAGGGAAAGGGAACCGAACGGTGTAGGCGGGCTGCAAAACTTCATGTACCTGCAGGTCTTCATGTTTTATACCAAACGTGAGTGTGTGTGTACGGTGCATCGTTGCCATTGCTGGGAAGATTGCTTGGCATCAGAACTTCCAGATAGACACGCCGGAAAAGGTGGAAGAAGGAAGCGAGTCGCTCTTCTCTGGCACGGACGGCGCGGTTGCCATGAATATTATGATATTCCGGGAGGAAGAAGGGAGACGGAAACGACGACAAGCGGACGGACCGTGCATCCCTTAGCGTTGATTTTTGTTTCTCACGTCAGCGCTCAGGCAGTTCAGCTTCAAAGGTCAAGCCTTGGCAGAATACCATGAAAGTAGACATAGTGTGAAAAAATGCGAATCGTACTGGTAGCGAAAGCAGAAAATCTAAAGATTCTAAAGAGTTCGGAGCCGAGTTAAGAAACGAATCGGAGCGACGCATTGTGCACGTGATACAACGATTGTTCCGCGAGTCCGCGAAGAAATAGGACAAGGCACGGCCTACCAACTGCCGCCATCTTCTTCTCTTTTTTTCCCGTTTGTTGACACGTCAATTCGTGCCTAATTTTCTCATTACTCGATCGTCTGTGTCGTGTATATCCCGTTACCTTGCAAATATCTGTTGTCCTCGGGGACTATTAGACGGCATGGGAACCAAGGATTGTGCACACGGCTCTGACGTCTAACCTAGTTTCGAGCTGAAATCTGTGAGCTTTTATACTCGCATGTCAAGTCGCAGACTATCATCCCAACTGTTCACTTTCGGAGGCTTTTGATCTGCAACATTTGTTACACGGTAATACGTTAGAGGGGTAGAAGACTAGTTTATTTCATCACTATGTTGCTTCATTGCAACTTCCGCATATCTGGCATGATACATATCTAACGGTCATACAGAGTAGAGATTCTGCAATAGCAAATAACCTTTCTCAATAAACTGTGTAAACGATAGAAAAGGAATGAGCAACTAAATCCTCGGCATCAATACAGCTGGCAGCACTCCATTCGCCATCACGAAGTAGTCTGCAAGTTCTCCTTCCCCAACTCAGATGTGAATTGAATGTCAAATCGCTGCATCAGAATAGCAACGACCATCCGCACCTCAGCAAGAACAAAAGCCCGCCCAGCAAAATTCGCAGGTACCTAAGAAGATGGAGTGAATGCCGCCATTTCTGTGCACACTCCTGATTGGACTTCAATCCGGGGCATTTACGCCTGTGCTAGCAAACTGAGCAGTACATTCGATTGTTTGACAATATTGGGTTGCAGCCATCGGTCTGACTAGAATTTGTTAGGAACTGGAGAAATATATGCCACACTGGGAAGAGTGCACATAGTGGGACAAATACAGCAGTTCCTTCCGTAACGAATCTGGATAATTCGAAGCGTTGCGGAACGTGGTGCGGATTGTGTGCGACGGGAGAGCCGATGGAGGTGGGTGACCAGCGGCGGTTGAAGACAGTTCTATCAAACCTCAAAACGCTGTAATGTACTGTTTCATTAGAGACTATGCAAGAAGCGAAAGAAGAAAACAAAAAAATACAAGATTTGTCAGCGAAACTGGTCAAAAACATGAGTATCTGGTGGCATCTTCTGAGCGATCAAGGGATCAAGTCTCCTTACTGAACGTGAGAGTATCTGATCACGAAAATGTGCCATAAAATAAGTCTTTGTCTAGCAAAATTAGCATGCTAACCTTTTCGCCGATGGCGTATGCAACGGATTGCGTGTGGCAAGATAGTTCCTATGACAGACAGCGTCTTTTCTCTACATGGGACAATTCTTATCACATACCAGACGTAGGATAGAGAGATCTGCCTGGAAGGTATTTCTAGTCTGAATACCTAGAAAACACTCACGACACGAAGATTAAGAGTTCCGTAATCTCTAAGGTCCTCGTCAATGACACCACCATCGTCGCGAGGAAGTACCGCCGCTGTTCCGACTGGGTGATAGACAGGGATGATGAACTTTTAAATTAATGCACTCTTTCAAGCTTGCATCGCTCTTGAGCTCGTCTTCCCTCGGTAGTACCACTGGTTTTACAATAAAAATGTCCTGCAACGGCGGCGTCTCGTAGAATTGGAGGAAGAATCTCACAATGTGGACGAGCAGATCAACATCAGCTCCATTTGAAGATAATTCGGGTCGATATTCGGATCAATTAAGGGATCCAGAGAGTCAAGGTGAACAGATTCCTGAGAGAGTGGGTGCATTTAGACTCCCGATCACCTGGTCTAGAATGGGAATGGAATTAGGCACATGCAGATGACCTAAATATTGCAAACCCCTATAGAATGTCGTTAGCGCTTGCATGCGCAAGTACGTCCTACTTTGCTAGGTTTGCGCACTGTCTTTGATGAATTGTCTCTGGAGATTATACTACTTCTCCAGCCATGATTTTAAGGGAGGCATAGCCTTTGCAAGGCTCTCTGTGAACGCGGAATTCGCCTGACGCTCCGAAGAGCTGATGTTCTCTGATGCTCCGAGTTGCTTTGCGGATAGAAATGCCTATATGAGCCGAGATTGTGGGCGGGCGATAACTTTTGATCTAACTGAGGTGTGCCGCCATCAGTGATCTCGGCATTGACCGTGGGAATGGTTGCGACTCACCTACAGCCTACGTTGAGGACTCGAGGTGCTTACCTGGACCCTTGTACAGCCAAAAGCGGACCTGGACTGCTCCGAGCAGCTGTTGTGCTAGCACACTGCTAGATAGTGAGCAGTGGGCGATTTTCAACAGTCAGCTACCCCAACTTGGTGGCTGCGAACGACAGCATGGAAGATGGGAACCATGATAGCAGTGGCGCAAACATGCATATGGTGCAGATTGAACACGACGGGAGAACCCATGAAGGTGTGTAACCACAGTCATGTCATTGTGCAGGATCGTAATTCAAGAAAGTATACGGTATAGACCGGCGATGTTGAAGTTTGTCTTGCCGGAGAATGTTATCGTCACAATTTTCCTTTCCTCACAGTATATATTTGTTCGGTAAGTCGGTCTATGTTCCGTGAATGATTAATTTTGTTCATGGCGTAGCTCAATTCTCGCGTAGTACTCGGCTTGTACGCACTCGTCGAGAGTGCACTACCGGGGCAGATTTCTTCCGTGAAAATACAGTAAATTTTGGCGTTCCTGAGGTTGCACTGTCTGTAGCTCTCAACATCATGGCTACTATACTCATTTGCGGTCGGATTATGATTATACGTCGCCAACTACAAAGGGCACGCATGCCTGTTACTCTTCTGGGATCGTTTTAGTTGTCACGCCAGGGAAGGACCTAAACGTCGGCTTGGCCTTCACGCAAATTTGGGAGTCTCTGTGGTAAACTTTTCGAGCGGTCTTCCCAAAGTATAGCCTTCTGAATACTCTGCGATACTACAGGTCTTTTATCCACAGTTTATTCTCAGTGTTGCAATGGAAAGGACATGGACCCGTAAGGTTGCGTCCTAATTCTCCAGCTCGACACGCTCTACTGGTATTTCCAAGACACGGATTATCGATGGTGTACGCACCTTCAACTTACGAGAAAGGGTTCCACCACGCTTGCATGAGGTGATGGCACGCCATTGTTAGCAGATTCACAGGTTATGAATGCGAAGGCTCATACTCAAAGGTAATAACGGATAGCAGTCGTCTACAGTGCGGTGCCAAGTCCTAGATAATATATATCCGCGTTATCACTAATTTGGACCACTATCCATGATAACGCGTTGCAAATCACAACATACCCAGAGAGTGATGAGAAGGACGTGATTGGGAAATCCTTAGATAGTTCTGGCCCGTTTCTGACAAATTTGCTCACATAGGACATGTCTGAGTACATTGACAACACGCTCCGGATACAACAATGTCATTTATTTTCGCCAATATGCTGATGGAGTCTCGTTGCTGACATGTGTATTTCTTAGTCGACCACTCAACGCATTCGAAGGATGTTCGCTCTTATTGTACACTGCTTATAACTTGACTGTATGTGCACACGAACACAGTCATGTGCGCTATAGTCCCCATACACAAAAAGTATCAAACACAGTGTGTGATAGCCACTTCTTTCTTTCCTGAAGCAAAGCTGTCGACTGACACTATCAACGTGGATCATACAGGTCACTAGATGTGCGCAAAGATTTCTTGACAATCCATGATGGAGATTAGAGATCAAGCACATGATGCCGGATACAATTGATTGAAACTGGAACAAGTCAAACATGGGGAACCATTCTATGTACTGTAGCAGTCAATTCGTGGAAGAATGATGTCATGTGATTGGAGCATATTGTCTTAGCGAATAAGGCCACCACGAGTTTTCCGGAGCGATTCGGCTATGCCCAAGAAAGTTTCTGCAAGTCTCACCTGTGCATTTTATAATCAGAATATCTGTGACATTGTATCCGACCTATAACGGACTCACTGAATCCAAGGCAATGTTGTATGCTGATCCTACTACTGCATTTGCCGGCAACAAAGGGTCGCGCGGTGCACGATCCTCCACTTCCTTTGCAATCTGAGCCATGCGCCGAAGGAAAGTGGAGGAACCATCCGGTCCGAAGGATACTGCTTGGAATGATACTGCTCGTCTGTAAAACTGTCAGCTATATTATATTCAGAATATTAGAACGATGGTACGAACCCCAAACTGACAGCCCTCCTGCAGAGACTATATACAACATCATCTCTAACAGAACACTCGCCATCGGACAAGAAAATAACAATAGGTGTCCTAATGCCTCTTTTGAGACTACTAAGAGAAACTTTCAAAGAAGCAAACGTTACCTCTCAGTACTCCAGTGTTGTGCCAAAATATTTTCTGTAAGAGAAAGAGCGACACCAAAGTTGGTTCCTCCACCTGCAGTATACTGCAGAAGCTTCTCGAGCAGGGCATCAGGCGAACTTGTAAAGTCATTGCTGAAAACCTCAGAAGCTGAACCAGTAAAAAGTATGGCACTATACGCGTCGCGCCTGGCCTGTGTAGATGCTTGGTTCATAGCCGCAGCACGAGCCGACCAGAAAGAGTGCAAAGCACAGTACACTGCTCCCAGCCTATTATTAGCAACCCTTGTTATTCGTTGAGATGCTGGATAATCCGGTAAAGGGCGTCTGTCTGTAGAAGTCATGGAACCGGATCTGTGAATATAGAGATTAGGACTCGACAGTGTTGAAAACTAGAAATAGTGGATATTTGTACCGGTCAATAACGAATATGCTAAGGACAGGCAGTGAGGAAAATATTTGCCATTGGATCATGCTGTACGCACACATGAAATGCTTGAGATGAGACAGCAGGGTTCTTGCACGAAAAGGCATGCCCATCGTTCGAGACATTGCCATTTGCTTGAGCTTGACTGGGAACGGCAGGATTGTGGAAGATCGGTAAAGTGCAGTAGGACGGTTGGGCTGCAGTACTAGCTGTAGCATGATGCTCGATTCCTGTTCAAACAAGCATATACCTTAACAAGACGCACGCAACGAGATAAATCTTTCGTACCGGAGCACATTGCATCGCTTAGTCGTGTTTTGTCATGAAAATGCCAATGTACAATAATAATTGAACGCACCACTTTGCAAAGTTTGCCTGTTCTTCCCTAGAATACGGATCTACAGCGTTGTGTTAATATCTGACATGATCATAGTGCATATTTAAATGCGTACCCTTAAAGCCCAGCCTTCGCCAGTATAATTTATGTGATACCCAATCCTTTGACGTTTCAGGATTAGGTTCAATTCGCATTTTGATGTGGTCCAATTCGGGTGCGTTGCAAGTACCAGGGTCTGCTGCACGGCAGTAGTCGATGTGAGTGTGACGGCCCATCGAACTACACACAAGATTGCACAGCATCGGTGCCCCATCATCGTTTGTTCCGAATTTATGGCCATCAATTTCGAGAGCATTTCCATCTGGCCCGTCCACCACCCAACGCGTTTGCGCCATAGACCCATGGTTCGTTGAGTGTTCTGGTTGTGGATGTCCTGTCGTAACAAGAATGACTATACTGATAACAGCCGAGCCTATTCAAGATACTCACCGCTTGGCAAAGTGCAAACGTAACTACAGTTATCACATCTGATTTTACGGTTTTCGTCTGAAACAACTCCTGTTCCACGGAAAGTATTGACCTACCTAGCATCACAGTAGTGGAAAGGATTTGGTGATGTGGAGTGAACATGCGGTCCATCGTGGTGAAGAAAGTCAGGCGGGATGATAATAGCACACGGCAGCCGCTTTGTTGCTGAAGATTTGGAAATTCAGTAAGTTTATTTGGTGAGCTAATTTGTAATGCTAACCTTGCGAATACTTCGGGAGCGAAAGAGATTGGGAATTAGTCATGACGAGATATTAAGGATGAATGCACCGACCTTCGTGTATTGGAAACGATCGTGAGCCCCACTGAAAGTTGCCTCAATTGACTGCGGTACCGTATCGATCTCGCACACGCCCTTGCTTTCACAGAGCTCAATGCACTTATGCTCCTGCCTGCAGACATGATGAACACACAGTGGGATGCCACAAGTACCAAGGACTTACCCGCAGAGGTGAATAGCGTTGACTCGTAAACCGTGTAAATGATCGACAGATGAGCACAGCCGTCCGCACAACTGACATGCGATAGGGCACGATGCTGCATCGCAGACATGGATTTCGTGTTCCTCGTCCCTATTATACAATACTGGATGAGTTCCAACCTCAATATCCGGATAAGACACTCACCAAAGGAAAGAGCAAGTTCCCTGACATGTGTACAGTTTGCCACCAAGCCCTCTTACATTCTGCAATTTACACAGCTGTATTATGTGGTCAAATGTACTGTCAGCATACGACAGAGCCAAATTCGAGGAACATTCACCTCTCCGCAAAGATGGCGCCGTGCAGAGCAGAGATGATCGTCTTCACCATGAGTTGCTACCTGTAGTATGTAATCACTAAGTACCTGCAATTCATGTACATTTCGGGGACACACCTTCGTGCAGTTGCCTTGGCAGCCCTTCTTGTCACGGAGATTGCAGGGATGTCCACAAAGATGCACAGTTGGGTCGCATCTGTGCATTCATGAGAAAACAATGTAGATGTCTAAGCAATGAACAATTGAAGACCCACATGTGTTGGCCTTCATGCCCTGCTCTGTGTAATGATAAATTATAAAGTAACGGAAGTATTGGATTACAGAACTCACGATAATGAACAAGCATCCGGTTCATCGTCATGCTCGTTGACAAATTGACACCTATGAGAGCACAAATGATCGGTGGTGCAGTCGTGATTTCCTTCGTGGAATTGGACACCGAGGCATAGGAGATAACATCGCTCGCATCTCGTTTTGCATAACTGAATGCTCCTCTTCAGTTCTATGACTTTGCTATCGAGTGATCTCCTAAGTTCTTCGATTGCAGCATTGTTTGTACCAAAACCATCAAGGTTTGAGTCAATCCACGCTTGCACGTGTGCCGTTCGTTGGTCAAGAAGTTCTTGCAAATACGAAGAAAGTTGAGTGGTCCATTTTTCATCCTGTACACACTGTCGCATTTCGAAATCCGGCCATGATTGGATGAGCCTCTGCACGGCATCTTGCTTCTTAGACCGCTGCTCGTCCGAATCGCCAAAGCAAAACGCAGCACTAGAGTCTTCGACTTGGACTTCGTCGTTAGTATCAAAATTCTAGGATTCTCTAGAATCAACATCATATACGAAAAGAGGAGTACTCGATTTCTGACCTTCAAAGGTTCAAATTCTGGTTCAAGTTCAGCTGCTCCATATGAAAGGGCGCGTGGTAGAATTGACAGAAGATGTTGCGCTCGGTGAGTTGCCATGTTTTCTAGAAGAGGTACGCTCAATATATTATAACATGATATGCTGATACCCTGAGCAACCCACGTGAAAGGGATCCCCAATCATTTGTCTGTGCGAGGGCAATACTTGAAAGTGAAGCTAAAAGACAACCAAATTGTTCAAACATACTTTCAGCTTTGCCATGAGCATCTTCAATTTCTGGAGGAAAGCACCACCACCCTCATGTGTCGGCAATTGGCTGTCTAGATGCTTCTTCAACGTTGAGAAGAGAGTATAGAATTGTTGTGATTCGATGACTGGCCACGGGATGATGTTAAGACGGCCACGGTACAGACGAGAGATGAAGTTGGACGCCTGCTCTTCCTGGACAATTTTATGCAGTTTCAACTTGAATCTACCGTGCAATCAGCACAGTACCATGTTATGAAACTCACAATACTCACTCCCTAGCAATTTCCATTCGGTCTGAGTCCACGACATCCTAATGGTTTAAGTAATGAGTTAGTAGTATACATTACAACGGTAAAATCATCTGACCTTGATGATTATGACGAGTGTGGACTGAAAGAGCGAGGGATTTGCGTCTGGATCAAGAATAGAAGACGATGACTGGAAACTCTGGAAGAGATTGGTAATATCCCGCGAAAGTGCAAAGTTGTTTCGGAACAAAACCTATTTTGCTTTAGTACTACAGTCATCTCTCACTAGACCATACGCACCAAATTTGAGATCGCTGCATTGAAGAGGACAAGAAGCGTATCTTCCTGAGCTGATCTCTCAATGCTGTGCACGCCTTTACAACACAGATAGCGTCAGTGACATGACCTACTATTATTTGATCTAGACGTACCTTCAAAGTCAAGCACAACTATCAAGTCGTGCTCTGTCGGAGTAACCGACATCCAAACACCCTCGGTCGTCCTCATCGCTGATCCAGCAAAGGACGTGTCAGCAAGATGGTTCAAAGCAAAACTCTTTCCAACCGATTGCTCTCCTGTGGTCACAAATAGTAAGCTAGGTCTTCAAATTTGAAAGAAAAAAGAAAAAAGGGGGGTGGGGACATACCCATAGAAGAAACAACTTTAACATTCTGCAATAGGAAATGAATACAATAGTACGTGAAAAGTAAAGGGTGGATTATACCTTTGTTGCCATATATGATTGGAAGATACTTTCGTACCATCCAAAGGATAAGCTGTCGGCAACACGACCAACTTCAGCTCCTAGCAAAGACTTTTCGACCTCAGGAGCCCAGACGCCGTCCTTCAACGGAATAAATCGGTTGTCTCGAGCAACTGCTATATGGATTGGAATTAGACAAAAGATGTCAACAAGCCATTGCCCAGCTTTGTAAACAGAACAGTCAGAAAAGGTGCATTCGTTTGCGAATTCACATTCCAGGATAGTAATGTTAGTAAGGGCTGATCCTGTCGGTTTTTTCGTGTTCCTCTCGAACCTACGGATCAAGTCGCTGAAATAATCCCTAAATGGAAATCGACTCGTAAACGAGGTAACGAAACGGATGGATCTGCTTTTGCGAAGCTCTCCAGCTGTGATGACTTTTCGCTGTATTGCAGGGACAACTGGGAATCGTGTCCAGACATCGGAGTGACAGTCGACGAGTGAATTGTGTAACGTTTTCTTAGTCTCCGAGTAGGTGGTGCTTCTGTCTTCTTTCTCCCGAAAATGGAATTCTGTCGCTGGTCGAGTGATCGAAATACAGAGAGAGCGACAGCTGTTATCACCGACGCTGAGGAAAAAGAGATGGATATTCTTTAGCTCGTCAAAGGCAGATACTACTGGAGGAGCAGTAAAGACGCCAGGAAAGTCGAATGCAAAGCCTTCGTGAGAGCCGAGAGATGCCCAATGATACATCCGAATGGTTGCTGTATCATCTTGTAATCGGATAGCGCCAAAACACGAGCCATCTGGAGTTGTAAACGTTCTTGACGGCAACCAAGGCAGTTGCAAAACGGCAGGTCTATGGGAATAGGGTTCTTATCAGTCACATTATCTGACCGAATTTACATAAGCGCTGTGAACAAACCGGAACTGTTGCGTCAGCGTGGAGAACACTCGCACTTTCCCACTATCCTCAAGTAACGCAAGCTCGTCATTTCCACTAATGATGTGAATGCAAACAATTTTTGGCAATCCGGATGTATACCATGCCGTCAAGTTCGTTGCACTTCCCTGTACTTGTAGAGATTGGTATCTCTCGTCAAAGACAAAGAAGTGGAGTTGAACAAAGCACTACTGTGCATAAGAAAACTCTGCTGCACGGTATGAATCTATTAGTACACAAACCTTCTGAGAATCTGTTCCACAAATCGCCAATGACCGCTTTCCCTCGTCGTATGTCATGGCGATATCCTGACCAGTCTTCTCTCGATTGATATGTTTTTTGGAGCGTTTGTTCTTGACAGCAGCGGACAGCGTGCTTGGAGTTTCGAGATAAACATAGAAGTCATGACTTCGATCCTCAATTATGACAAGACACCTTTCATTTGGGAGGAGTCGGAAGAGTCTTGACAGAATATTTAACATGATTTCATTGTATAAAAATATCTAAAATACTTGCCTGACTGATTCACCTAATTGTAACTCAAAGCCGAAGGCTCCTCGCGCTGATATCCTAGGCCTAGGAGTAAATGTCTGATCGAGTTTCATACGATGCTTGTCCTCCTCTGTTAATTCAAGAGGGTGGACTGTGTATCCCACTCTAGGCTCCGAACGGTCAACTAAAATGCCGGTTGCACGATGCGTATCCTGGTATGCTTTAAGCACTATCAGCGTTTCCTATGTATATGATGCATGAGACAGGACATACGATAGTCATAAGACGGAACTCTCTCTATATTATCAACAATAATAGTCTGTCTCCTGGTCGAAATCAGAATAAAATAGATATACCTTGGTGTCAAGAAACGCACCGATCGGGTTTAGTAGTACAAGACTTGGCTATGTCAAAGAGAAGCTCTGAGCGAGACTGTTTCTGCCTTCCGTCACGGTCTGCAGTAAGCTCTCGCTCCAACTCCTTCTTACAACACTCGATCTGCTCATGAATGAGCTTGTGTGGAGCGGACCGAAGGACTTCTGCAATGTTCTGGGACAGATCTTTCTGGGCAATATCGAAAGCATTCTGAATGCCGGGACCGAGTATGGGCCAATCTTCTCGAATTTTATGCGCCATTGGGAAGAAATCGACTGCTTTGATATGGCGAACAGCTTTCAATGCCTCCTGGACAAGATCATTTTGCTGGAATGAAGTACCCTTTCCAGAGAACAAACTCCGGCGAAACTTGTGCAGACCGCGAACAATGCTTGCGAACGAGCCTGTGTTGTGACCGTTCAGAAATTCTTCTGCCGCGCTAATGTCACCACTCTCCACTCTGGAGTTCACGAATTCCCAGACACCTTTCCGGTCATTCTCAGAAAGCCAGACATTTGAAAAAAGATGGTTACATATGAGGACCTTCCTCATTGCCTTCGGAAGCATGCTGCCCTCCATTCTTGCAAAATCATCAGGAACCATCTTGCGGAGTTTCTCCTTGAATGTCGGGTAAAGCGCTGACAAATTTGCAATAGAAGCTAGCAGTGGATGTCAATAACAATAGTTATCTGACAAGTCAAAGCATACCAATATCTTCATCTTGCTTGTCCTGTGGTGGTAGGTCACCCGTCGTCCGGCCCCGAATAACAGATTCGTCCAGATCCCTATACATACGTCAAAACTATCAACAAAATAATAAGTCAAAATACTTACGGATATGCAGTCAGAACCTTTTTGACAAGATATGTTTCGAGAGCGTCCCTCAGCCTGGCTTCAGATGGCTTTATGTCTTTCTCAATCATATCTATCCTTGATCTGCGGTCACGAGCAATTTGCCCTTCATCCTCTTTCTCGCGGTTTACGAAAGCAGCAACAGCTGTAGGGTATCTCCTTGAAAGACCATTCTTAAGTAGGAAGGAGATGGCACCGTGTGAAATATGCTCATTGAAGCATAGGTGCACGTTCTCGTTAAATCTGCTAGCAACTTAGTGAGTGGGTGCTAACAGTTCTGGATGGCTTACAGATAGGCCTGAAATTGCATCTCGTTCCCCAGGTTCTCGCAAAACCTTTTTTGTGTCTCTTGGCTAGGAATGAATTTCACGGTTAAGAGTGCCAGGCTCGTATCACCGGAAATCAGGCACGTATTAAGCGGGACCTCTGGACCAGTAGTTCCTAACATCGACTCTGGAATCGAAGATTCACGAATGAGCTCATTCTTTATCTAGATGACCCGTGTAAATAAAACACTATTCATCGCTGCGCTTATAGGTACGCACCTTGATTCCTTCGGAAAAGGTCACATTCTCTTCTTGCTCATTAGCTGTAGCGACCTCAAAGGTAAATAACCTGTCTGTATCGTCAAACTCGGTAAAGTCGTTCGTAGACGTCTTGTCATGCGCCTTGCTCGAATCATCCCAGACCAGAGTGCGTCCGTGCTCCTGAGAGATCAACGCCACTATCTGATCCGTGATTTTCGTCAGGTACCTTTTCAGACGATTTATCAGAACGTAGACAAAACGGTAGTCATCTCGCATGTACGTATAGTACGTTGCAAGTGAAATTTACGCACCTCATGAACGTTGTCCTATTACGCTGGACCGTGGAAATTGCATTGTCATCCCATGTAGTGTCTTCTGGCCAGAAGATGATGAAGACACGGCACTCATTCGCTGAGGTTTTCGGTAACACAAGCGCGTACAGGCCAGCACGTAAAACCGGTGAAAATGCCGACGTGTTGTCAGTCTGACGCAAAGCAAGAAGGTTTGCACTGAATAGCCAAAGAACCGATTAGAGACGGACGACGTCAAAAGGAAATTGACGAACACGTTATCGTCTATCGCGTCATGTTCACGTAAAAAGCTAATGATTTCGTCCTTGCTACCGTAAAGACCAAGAGGCATGACGTCGAGATCGTCCATGGCTTTAAAGTCGACTTTTGTCAGGTCTTTGTACGCTCCCGGGCTAATTTCATTGATGAACCGCCCGACAGAAATCTGATCGATTATAACTTTGTCAACTGTGCCAGAAACGTCAATGTTATATGAGTTGGTCAACAAGTACGCTTACCCAAACCACCACTTCCTCGATCAGAAATAAGGTCCAGGATTCGATAAAGGCCCTTAATTCTATAGACTAAGTCCAGCTTGTTGTGCTCGGGTGCTTCCTCAGATACTGGCCCTTCCTTGCTCTGCTTATGGTCCTCTGCTAGGACGGTGATGAAGTCATTCGATGAAGTAGGTGAGCCAGTAACAATGCCTTGATCTACTCTGTGCTGGTCGATATCGTCCTTGGTGAGCATAGAATAGGCAACATCACCACTTGAATGGACTTGTAGGTCGTTATCGCCATCGCTGTGGGTGGTCTTGCCTGGATGCTGTTCGTCGGATGCATCATGCATGACACTTGTTACCCTCGTTAGTG
The DNA here is from genome assembly GCF_000271605.1 of Fomitiporia mediterranea MF3/22. Classification (NCBI taxonomy): domain Eukaryota; kingdom Fungi; phylum Basidiomycota; class Agaricomycetes; order Hymenochaetales; family Hymenochaetaceae; genus Fomitiporia; species Fomitiporia mediterranea. The sequence goes on along the minus strand of NW_006760395.1, from coordinate 1,953,141 downwards.
GCACACTAAAAATATCGCTCTCTGCGTCAAGAAACTGGGACTCGGCATCGGAGTAGTAAAGATCATCCGTCTCAGACGTATCCTTGTCTTGTTCATCTACATCCATTGGCTGTTCATTCCAGCTCGTGCTAACTTCATGAGTGGAAACGGAGGGAGGAGTCGAATTCACTGTGCGAGGCGTCAGACAGGGAGGGATTCATGGTACTTGCACGGGAACGTACAAATTGCGTTGCTTGGATCCTTTGCAGGCTGTACCGCTTGCATATCTGCGAGTACGTGGGGAGGATTGTCAGTCTCCATTGGAGAGAAGGCGACCAGAAAGATTGAAGAAAGAAGAGAGGTTAGAGGACGAGGAGTCTCTTCAGTCTGGTGTGTCGTTCTTATATCTCGTCTATTCGAACTGGTGATACGGAGGCACGATCCTAATGAAAGTTCCGAACTCTTCACAAAGAAGGTACCCCAGATGCTTTACTGATGGAAAGAGGATGAAAGGCAATGGAACATGTGTTGTGTATGAGTTCTTTATCACATCCTTCACATCTATGACAGAACCTTTGTACAGTTGCGATGTTCGCTGTACACATTGCAAGGGACGCATTTCCCAAATGGTTCAGATCTTCTGATTAAGCAGCGCGTCTGATGAACAAACCCAAAATGTGACACGTGACGGTGTTGTGGTGCAATTAAGCGCCCATACAGAGTACGGACATCCTCAAATTAAACCATATTAGCACTTCTTCTGGCATCATGCCGTTCATACATTGCAACGAGGGGTGTGTCCTAGGGTTGAAGACGACATGTGGATTTCTGACGCCCTGCAGTTCTTGCTAAGACGTAGAGGTCGAGTCTGCTTTTTGTGCTGGCTTTATCCTTCCTGCTTGTATCCGGTAAACTCGGAGGACGACTCTGCTACTCCCCTAGTCGCTTAATGCTGCATACCAATACACTCCAGCGCGTCCTCGGTGGTGAGGAGTGTCTTTGCACTCACGCTGGGTTAAGCCAGTATAGTCGCTCTGGCTCGCCTTCCGCGTGTGGCTTGGCGGCGATGAACTGCGTTCGGTATCTCCTGTCTCTTGAGCGTCAAGGCATGTCTAGCCCAGAGCTGGTGAACAAAATGGTAACAAAAGAGTCGATGGAGGTAAGTGTTCTTTTACGAATTTGCCATCCAGACAGCATATTTACTTGAAAATGGCAGAACATTATGTCAATCTGTTCAAAGTGGACTAGCGATGCTCACCTTGAAGTCGAAGATATTTTGAAAACACCCTTGTTCAAAGCCACACTCCGGCACATACGGACTGACTATGGACCAGCTGGGCAATCAACATTTGAAGCAATGCTTCGGTAAGTGGTATAGAACATAAAACGCCCTTCCTTAATCTCACCAGTCGCCGCAGTCGACTGGGACAACTCGCCAGTCAGAGTGCATCATGTGCAGTCGTCATAACCCGTCCGCCCGAGATAGTCATGTGCATGAAGATTGCGCACCCTCAGGACTTATTCGTCATTTTCGACTCTCATCCACGGAAATCTCATCCAGACGGTGCTGCATTCATTTTCCGCGGCTCGCTTGAATCAGCTTCTCGGCACCTTTCCGAATTGTTTCCAGTCGATGCACGCCTCCTCGCTCCAGACAGTGATCTGCAATGGCAAGCTGCACTCCTCGCACACGTGTCTGGCCATTACTTTAAACTTTCACGCAATGATATGCGGATGTCTCAAGAGGCAGAGCAAGCTTTCCTTGAGGCGAACTGTTCTATTCTTCTTGCGAAGGCCGAAGAAAACGAGGCAAAGTCGTGCTCTGCATTACTTTCTTCGGAGAATGAGCGCCTAAAGACGAATCTTGAGCTAATGCAAGACGAATTGGAGTTTCTGAAGGCCGAGAAAGCAGCGCGCACGGCCGAACTGGAAGAATTACGAGAGCTCAAGAAGGTCTTATCATCCCATGCACAGGTTCAATCAGCAACTGCTTGCACGTCATGTCTTCGCGATAGTGAGAATCGTGTCAAGTACCAGTCATCTGTCGCAAGATCCATCTTCGGCAATGTGTACGACACCAGAAACAACTTCCAGAACTCTATTCATAGCAACGACAGCCGTCTCGCTCAGAACTTTGAATTGTCTGAGGCTATTTCCCGTACAGGATCGAAAGGGAAGAGAAAAGAACCACTGTTTCCGGAGGATAATGGCTTAGAGGCGGCGATACGCTTACAGTTAGAATATCAAGAAGAAAATGCGGCTCTTATTGCACAAATGCAACGTTTACAGGAAACTTTTGTGCAACAGATGTTTGATTGTAGAATTTGTATGGACCAACTTCCTATTGACGACGTCGCTCGCCTCAATGATTGCGAACATTTATTCTGTCGATCGTGCATTCGCCAGTATATCTCATCGAAGCTCGAGGACCGAAAGTTCCCTATTCATTGTCCATGCTGTTCTGCTGAAGGGGATGGTGATAGAAGGGGTAGTGAGTGCCGGTTTCTTACAAGTGCCTGCTTCAGATTTTACATCCTATCTACTCCAGGCGTCTCAGAGGCTCTTATCCATCAAATTGGAATATCGGATCAAGCGTATACCATATTCAATGAATTGCAGATTACAAAGTTTTCTGTTCCGGTGCAATGTAGAGCGTAGGTTGCCTTATTCATCATGCTTTCCTCCTTACAACATGCACGATTAATTTTAGATGCAACCGAAGCGCATTTGTTGACAAACTCGAGTTTGAACGGACGAAGGTTCTTTTCTGTCCATTTCCGAACTGTTCCTATGTGTGGTGCAAAGAGTGTCAGCAAGAAGTCGACACGAGCAAGGATGGCCCGATTCATTCGTGTGATGGTAGCGAGGAACTCACGCACCTCATGTCGCGGACAGGATGGAAGAACTGTCCTGGATGCAAGACACCAACAGAGAAAACGGAAGGCTGTAATCATATGACGGTAAGTCATTACCCAAATCCAGTATGAGATCAGGGATCTTACCTATTGATAGTGTGGATCACCTGGCTGCAATACGTGAGTCTTGGAATATCTGTCTTGCCTGCACACGCCCTCAGCGTCTCTAACTACTCAGGCACTTCTGTTATATTTGCGGCGGACTAATCATACAATCTACTCAACGTGACGCGATCAAGACTCAAGTCGCCGCGCATTACAGGTCGAATTGCCAGCTCTTCCATGTACCGCCAGAGAATTAGATATCCTACATGATTGTAGTATGAGACGTTTTCTGCCGTTCAATTGCCCAGGTCATATTGTCTTACCATACTATAACTCTTATTGATCGACCATTCGAAGGTAGTTAGACAGACATATCTTGATTGCTCGTTGTGCAATTTCGTATACAGCCTCGAGGCATTAAGCGCCAGGCCTACGTCCGGTAATCTTCCGGTGTAATTATAGTATTACAGAAGCCCATAAGTTCTTGCTTAACTCCACCCACCTTCAAGTTTGTCACATTGAATGAGTATTAAGAACCTTAATACAGGGTACATCCTGAAGGAGTCATCAAAAGTATCCCAACCCCCTCAAGGCGCCTGCAGCATACGTCAGCTCTTGACATGAGTTGAGACCAAGCGGCCTCATTTCAATCATGCTCAGATTGGATACTTGTATAAAAAACCGATACCATTCTAAATATAGCGAATAATGGTAGTGCTGATTGAACGATGAGACAAAGACAAGGGCAAAAAAGTAAAGAATATGCAGTGCCCTTCTGTATATGAGATTCCCTTTCAAAAAAGGAAACAGGTTACCTACCTTATCTGGTATGGCCTCTGGTTATTCTCAACTACGCTGTGCTTGATGGCAATGCATATATACGTCGATTGGCATACGAACAAAAAACTGAGGCTAGAGGTGGCAGAGAATAATCTAGAACGTGGTTAGTACGAGCAGCGGATAAGTCTCGGTCTAGGACTATGCTGTACATACGCCACATAGGTGAATCAGGTGAATGTCTTAACAGAATGCCTGTATTGAACTGAAGTGTTAACAACGATCTTCATTGATTCCTCAGTGTACAGTGGGGGCACTTTTCCCGGAGCGCGCGCGGATGCGAAATGAAGGAGGATCCAGAACTGTGTGAGCGCCTCCGGATGTAGAGTGGTAATAGCATGTCGAAGACGTTCTCGAACATCAAGTTCGGTCCCATTGGTTCGAGTTCTCCGCGTCTTTCAAAAATTCCATTTCAAGTGATCGGGGTGGCACTGCACGTGCACAACACCATTGCGAGCACTTGATTATCTGGGACGTGAAAATATATACTGTACCCATCTGTATGGGTACAACCGTAACGTGTAACGCAGGGGTGGTTTGGTTGCTAGCAGTAACGCGTAACGCATAGCAGTAGTTGCTTTCCCTTAAGGAGTGTTACATAGTTTTACGCGAGCATTATATTATATAAGACAATTCAAGTGTAGTTTTGTTACTTTTGTATACTACAAGTGTTAGAAAATTTGAAAAACTTATTGGATTGTTACGATTGAATTTATATACTAATACTAATGTAGTATAGTAACTTCCGGCAACGTCCGTCTGGTTGTCTGTATTAGCAACTGTAACGCGTCCACATAGTTAGGTTTCCAATTTCCACCGGTAACGCACTCTGCCTGGTTGTACCCATACAGATGGGTACAGTAATACCAAATGATACTCGAAAAGGTTCCCCAAGTACGTTCTGCTCTTGTGATTTAAAGAAACTTCTCCACACAATTCATCCTGAATTTAGCCAATGCTTCCACTGCTGTTCATGTGGAAGCACTGTCCTCGAGGCGGTGCAAATTTTCTTTATTCAGTGCACCGCCTCTTTTTTTCCGGATACGCGACATGAGACCAAAAGATTTGTTCTACTCCTATTCCTGGATCAGATGTCGTACCGGAAGACCTGCACCACTGTAGCGAACTGGCCCTTCTTTAGAGACAGGTCGCCTTGACGCGGATGTCTGAAGATAGGGAACAAAGACTGCGAGTCTGGACTCGAGCTCACAGACAGAACACGCATTTAGGCTGTATCACCGTTTCCCAAAGTCTCCGTTGATATCGCGCAGCATGAACGGTTCATCTTATCCGATGCCTCGCGAATCTGGATCAGGAAATGAGAAGGAAAATCTTCCAGCCAGTGTTTGATCGGTGGCACCTAAGCTTATGGCTAACTGAGGCGCTGAGCTCGGGGTCATCCTGCCAGGGGGCAGTGAGGACTTTTGGCCATAGCGTATCTATTTTGGGATCGCCCATAATGCTCCGTATAGTTCAGGCCAATCTTGAAACGAACGTGGTCCGCTATAGTATTGATTCTAATCGAATAGGAAATGCAAGTTTTGTTTATACCGTGGGTTTGGTCTGCCTTTATCCTATACTTTAACTACTGCAAAGGTATTGGGATTCCTGCCCTCCTCTACTGAAATATGGCCGGCGGCGACATCGAGAAGCAGTCTGGTTCAGTAGATGATTCTGGAACTCAGATCCCAGCCCCAGAAGTCGAAGAACCGACAAATCTGCGCTCTGTAGCATTTCCAGATGCCCAAGGCGACGCTATTGCAGATGGCCAAGAACATGGACACCGCACCCGTGGCGTAGACCTGCGCCGAGAGCTAACGATTGAAGAAAAGCAGCTCGCTCAAGCCGGATACGACGAATATGACACCAAGTCAAAAACGAAAGGTCCGACTAAAAAGTCTAAGGCCAAAGGCGCCGACGTCGAGAGAGTCGATATCCATGAGCACAAGCTTACGGTTAGTGCCCTTGCTGCGGAACTTCAGACATCTTTAGACGCGAGAGAGCCAGGAAAATCAGCAGGGCTTACAGAGGCAGAAGCACGGGCACGGCTTGAGAGAGACGGCAAGAATGAGCTCTCACCACCAAAGAAGAAGAGTGCACTGCGCATGGTAGGCTCCTTTCCCTCCTCAAGTAATGTGTTTATGCTGATGAAACTTCCAGTATATCGACTGCCTTTTGACGATGTAAGTCTTTATCAGCGCCGTATCAAGACTGTGGTTGACTCAATGTCTTGTGCCAGGTTCAATATCCTCTTGATTGTTGCTGGTATTCTCGAGTACGCTCTGCTGGGGATAAACTTCAAGGTAGGCTCGTCTTCATTTTGACTTACATCTGCCCGACTGACAACGGCTATAGGCTAATTTCCAGAATACGTACCTCGGGGGTATCTTGATTGCGGTGGCGTTCCTCAACGCATTCATCGAGTTCTACCAGCTACAGAAGAGTGCCGCCATCCTAGCTTCTTTCCTGAAAATGATTCCGCCCAGTTGTCGCGTGCTTCGTGGAGGAGGACTGATTACGATCCCGGCAAGCGATTTGGTTAAAGGAGATATCGTCCTCATTGTAAGTCGTGTTGCTAAACAACCCACTAGATATACTAAAGTGGCATAGCGTATGGGAGATAAGACACCTGCAGATCTCGTTCTCTTCTCGGCAACGGAGGTGAAGGTAGATAACAGCAGCCTCACTGGAGAATCAGAACCCCAGGAACGTCGAGCGCTCCCGGAAGGCTCACAGGCTCGCCCTGTCGAAGCAGAGAACCTTGTAAGCTTTGGTTTGTATAGTCATGATAGTTGATGTTCGACGGTGCCTCTTGCTACAGGTCTTCAACTCGACACTTACACTAAGTGGCGAAGGATGGGGTGGTATGTATACGACACGATGCTCGTTAAAACGCTAACCATCTTCATCCATAGTTGTCGTCCGCACGGGAGACAATACGATGATAGGTATGTTAGTTTCGAGTGTTCGTGTGCTGCTCTTACTGAAGCGTTTTTAAAGGTCAGATAGCTGCCTTGACTGGCGGTGAGAGCGGAAACAAGAGCCCGCTTGCCGTAGAGATGTACGCCCCTCCACCCGATTCGGTCTTACGATTCTAACTGAATCTGCAGTGGTCGCTTCGTCGTTATGGTCTCATCAATTGCCCTCGTATTCGCCATTGTATTCTTTGCTGTTGGAATCACAACTGTGTATAACGGACAGGCTGCGGCTACCGTAACCTTTGCCGTCTCTGTTCTCGTCGCCTTCGTCCCAGAAGGCCTTCCTTCTACTGTGACGCTCTTGTAAAACATTATCCTATCCGACATTTCCAGTAGGAGCTAAAGCACATTGATATAGGCTTTCGATCGCTGCCAAGCGCATGGCGAAACAGAATGTCTTGGTAAAAGATCTGCAGGGAGTTGAAACCCTAGGTATCCTCAGTGTTAAACAGCACCCTTTTACTGCATGATTAACCTAAATGAGCAGGTTCGCTCACTCTTCTGGCGACCGATAAGACCGGGACATTGACGCGAAATCAGATGACGGTCACTAATGTATGGAGTGAAGGGAAGATGTACACGGCATTCCAGGTATTACAAATGGTATCAAATCTTCTCTGCAGGCTTATAATAACTATTTGCCACTCAGTCGAACAACGATGATCCTGATACATCACCCTTCGACATTGGAGTCTCGAGCTTACGAGAGTTAGTTGATGCTGCAGCCCTCAACTCACGCATCAAGTTCGATCGCACCGACGTGCCGTTTAGTCAACGTGCAATACTCGGTGACGCGACGGAGACAGGGCTCGCTCGCTTTGTAGGGAAGTATATTTCGGATTATGATGCTCATCAGGAGAAACATAGAAAGGTTTTCGAAGTCCCTTTCAACTCAGCAAACAAGTGGGCGCTTGTGATTGTACGTTATTCGTCGTTCATCACATTCTCTTACTGAAAGCAAAATTTATACAGGTAGATAAGGAGCATGCAGACGGACGGCTCACCTTGCTTATAAAAGGTGCTCCTGAGCGAGTCTTGAAGAAATGCTCTACATACATGAAGGACGGCGAACTAGTGTCTGTCACGGACGAGTTCCAGGAATCGTATGAAAGAGCATATGACGTCTGTACATCGTACCTCCTGCCATTTGTACGCATCCCTGACTTATTTGTTAGTACATGGCTTCTAGGGGACATCGCGTCATTGCCTGCGCACAGCTTCTCCTGCCCGAAACCCAATATCCCTCGGACTACGCATTCTCAAAGACTGATTACCCTACCGACGGGTATTGCTTCCTGGGCTTGATATCGTTGGAAGATCCCCCAAAACATGGCGTTCGCGAAGCAATAGGCACACTTCGTCTGGCTGGGATCAAGGTTATGATGGTTACCGGTAAGTGTCTACATTCTTTAAGAATTGCCACTTGAAGAGAATTTCCTCACAAATTTTTCTTAGGCGATCACCCCAAGACAGCAGAGGCCATAGCACGCAAGATAAATCTCATTCTTGGAGATACGAAAGAGACGCTCAGCGCGAAGACTGGGAGAAATGTCGATGATATATATGATGACGAAGTCCAGGCGGTAGTCGTACATGGAGATGATATTGACAAACTTCAGGGTTGGCAATGGGATAATAGTACGTTGTGATTTCTTTTTACCAACTATCCACTGTTTAACATCGCATTAGTATTTAGCAAGCAAGAGATAGTCTTTGCACGCACTTCTCCTCAGCACAAGCTTGAAATTGGTAAAGTTTAACAGAATGGATGATGTACCCGTGGCTAAGTAGGTCTACTGCAGTTAAACGCGCTCAGGCTCTCGGGCATATTGTGGGGGTGTACGTACTTTAACTATTACTCGTATACCATTGGCTAAACTTTGTCATTTGTACCAAGAACCGGTGATGGTGTGAACGACTCTCCAGCACTTAAGAAAGCGGATCTCGGAATAGCGATGAATATGTCTGGCTCCGATGTGTCTAAAGAGGCGGCGAACATGGTACTTCTTGGTGAGTACCTAAATATTCATGCGCTGTGTTTGCCTTGGAGTGAATTAACTGTTGCCATTAGACGACAATTTTGCATCGACAGTTAGTGAGTAGCGGGAGCAGAGGTTATTGAATTCCAATTATCCTGACCATGTCATTATAGAAGGAGTACAAGAAGGGCGCCAGATTTTCGTGAACCTGAAGCGATCCATCCAGTAAGTCATTGAACTGGTACGATGTTGCAGCTTCTTACATTTACCAGGTACACAATTTCTCATTCAACACCTGAGGTCATCCCGCAACTCCTATACGTCGTAGTTCCTATCCCCTTACCTCTGTCTGCTATTTTGATTTTGGTTATTGGTAAGCAATGGTCTTGCGCAATGGTTCTCGCAAACCTCATTTCATGCTGTTAGATTTGGGCTTCGAGCTTTTCGTCGCGGTATGTGATCATACAATCCTGGCGCGTGACATTTTTAATATATGTGGTATCAGCTATCCTTCGCCTGGGATCCACCCGAAACAAAAGATGGGGTCATGCGAATGCCTCCGCGGAAACCTGGTGAGGCTTGTTCTGTAGTCTCTACCTTCGAGTCACTAATTTAGGGATAAAGTCAACGAGTCGTCAATAAATAGAATCAAGAGGCGAGCCCTGCGCCGCGCGCAGAGTGTTCGACGTGATATTGAAACTCAGGAAGTAATACAACCAGGAAGATTGACTTCATTAGTTTGGACGTTACGAAAGCCTTTCACTGTTAAATTCTGGGAAGACAAATTGGAGCAGACAGATGATGAGACACTGGTAGATGCGAAGTTGCTGAGCTACTCATACCTTGAAGCAGGGATGATAGAGATGTTAGGATCGTAAGTCCATTTCGTTTAACTTCTTTTTTTTAAAAGTAGCCTCATCGTGAGATAGCATGGTCGCCTACTTTGTTGTTTTCTTCAAAAGTGGTTTCTCACCGTCTGACCTTCGGAAGGCACAACAAGCAGCAGGAAGTGATAACCCATTCTTTACCAAATCCTCGCCCGATTTCACCAACCATGTTGGACGTGCTATCTCTGCACAAGAGCAAGTTGATGCACTTGCCAAAGCACAGTCAATTGGTAAGTGATTCAGTCTTATGTGTGACTAAGCTCTAATACTCGATCCTGCTAGTATACCTTTCCATTTTCATCATGCAATGCTTCAATGTAAGGTGTCCCTAGCTTTATCTACTAGCTTAACTTATGTTTGTTTGCAGCTCTTCGCTGTCAAGGCCAAGTTCACGTTCCCCTTCGGGCGCCAGGTAGTCAGCAACTACTACAACTTTTTGGGAATTCTTGGTGGTGCCTGTCTCGGAATGTTCATTATATACACGCCGCCGTTGCACGTTGTATTTGGAGGCACCTTCCGCCTTTCTCCCCTGTACTGGCTCATTCCTGTCGCATTCGGGGTGTTGTTATTGGGATGGGCTTCGATTCGTGTATTGTTAATGAGGAAGGGTATCGAACAGGCGCGTGTAAAGGATATTAAGGGACTCATGATGTGTAAGTCTCGTCAGCCTTATTCTATTCAATCGCATCTTACAAAGTTTATCAGTCCCAACGATGAGAACGATGAGCATGCGCTCAGGTGGACGTACCAAATAATCGATGTTGGGTGTGCATGTGCAGGTTGGCGTTAGCGCGAAGAGCGTTGAGGGTCTGGGAGTGAACAATGACATGGAGACATTCGAACATTATGGAAAAATGGAAAAATACCAATGCGCATCTGATCCATGCTATGATTACGATGATGTACGATCCCGTCGAGTATATACACGGATATAAGCATTTCCATAGAACTTGTTCGCACATAATGATTCAAGAGCGCTTCTCACTCGACATATAGATAACAATGAAATATCTAAGCGTGTATATCTATATCAGACATACGAGAATATCGTCTGATGCATAGACCATGTATTAGCCCATATGATTCAACGGTATAGGAAACAGATGATATGAGAGATATGATGTGCCCGTGTCAAGACAGTCACGAGACTCACGACAGGCAAACTTGAAGTTGAACGCGGCCATATCATCGTATCGAACTCTTCACCCAGCATCCTCGACTAGCGCTGTCAACCAACCTCTCACTATGTACCATCTCCGCGAATGTTCAGAACCCATGCGAAGCGTTTCGCCTGAATTCCGTACGGGAGTTGGTCTCAAACACCACCCTGCGTCGCTTTGTGCCACCATTTGGCTGCCACAGAATAGGCCGTATAGCATTGACGACGAGTAATCCTTTAAAATGGCAAAGCGTGGGTGGTGCCTCTTTACCTAGGGCTGTGCTAAATTTAACATCTTGTGTAAACTATTTATAGATAATAGTAATGGTTTTTATAAGACGATGCCGCCACGTCGATGATCACTATCGACTAATGTTGTTGCCGGAAATAGTTGGTTGAAAACACCCTGTGTCATTTTTGGATGTCCGTCAAGCCCCGGGTGTCTGCTATCGCTGCATTCATTCATAGTTCCCAATAGTGAATCCTCTGTTTTATCATCCCGACTTGCTGGCTAATGAAACTACGCAGGCAAAGCTTGCATATGCTGCTACACATGCGTAGCCTATTGACAATTGAGCGTCCTCGCAGTCTCCGTGGAAAAGAAAAGAAAATATCGACTTCTGGACGCTTTCGACCAGATCCCCTCGGTGTGCCCCGATAGTTGAGTCGATGGAGGAAGCTAGGTGGGTTCGCGTATATGCACAACTACACTAGTTACGCGTTCTTACCCCGCGGATTATACACGGTTTAACAAATTAATTATTCTTGTCATCCATGGTGTGCCTTTCAAAGTTGCTGTGCTTCTCCGGAAATACGAGGGCTTTAAGCGGTAATGTTTTCGGACGCAAGAAGTGCGTGCGGTTTAGGAATCCGGTACTTGGTCACACGCGAATCTTGCTCCTTGGTACTCAGGATGTGCTCGACGGCTCACTTCGAACGATATCATTATGCCTTTCGTCAATTTGTCTGAGCTCGAATCGACGGATATCGACTACGTTGTGATAGGAGGCGGGACCACAGGCTTGACGCTTGCTTCACGGTATGCTTCAGCACGACACTGCAGATCGTCACGTTGAGCATCTCGCAGATTGTCTGAGATTCCCGCTATCACTGTGCTTGTCATTGAAGCAGGAAGCTACCATGGCTATGACCCAGAGATCGACATCCCTGGTACACAAATTCAATGAAACGAGTGAGAGTGTTATCTTCTGCTAATGTAAACCCATCAGGAATGCTTGGACGAACCGTTGGAAACCCTAAGTATGATTGGTCATTCCTTTCGGTTCCTCAGAAGCATGCAAATAACAGAGTCATTCCTCACCCACGAGGCAAGGGTCTCGGTGGATCTTCCTTGGTAGGAGAGTCCTTTGAATTCTGGATGTAAATTGCTCATGCCTGTGCTCTAGATCAACTTTATGGGAATGTTCCACCCATCCAAGTCAGAATGCGATGCGCTTGAGAGACTGGGAAACAAAGGGTGGAACTGGGATTCCCTCCTACATTACATGAAGAAGGTGAGGAGTCAGCACCGCGCCACCAACCTTTTCATTATGTTCTTGATGTATTCGCAATTAGAGCGAAACTACAATTCCGACAAATGTGCTGTCGGAGGAGCAAGCTAAACAGTTTGCTACGGCCAAACATCCGGATCCCAGATACTATGGTACAGAGGGTTCGTAGTTTCGCGTAGGATATCAATCGCAGCCGCATAACATATCGATCGCAGGACCCATATTGAAGTCAGTCCTGAGAGGCTGGACGGACGCGCATGCAAGGTTCCTTGCAGCAGCCGAGACACGTGGGATACCTAGGAACCCAGAAACTGTAAACCACACCTCAGATTAGAATTCACTCAAACAGTAAATTTCTCTGATTGAGAAAATGCATGTTTCCAGGGCGCCGGCATTAACATTGGCGGTATCTCGACGTATTCTTCGGTGGACCCTCGAACTGCAACTCGCTCATACGCTGTCACTGCCTATATGCAGCCGAACATTTGGCGCAGAAACTTTCTTGTGCTAACGGACACACAAGTGACGAGAGTGTGTGTTTCTCACACGCCTTGTCTAGTCTTGACTAACCAGTACCTGCAGGTCATGTTCGGCGACCAAACCAGCAGCCCACTTCGGCAGGCCACTGGAGTTGAACTCTTGCGAGATGGCACTATATGCCGTATTGGACCGGTTAGAAGAGATATTATCCTTTCTGCTGGTAGTGCAGTCAAACCGTTCACGTATTCCTGCTAATGTTCTTCCTAGGCACGTACAAGACTCCACATCTTCTGGAGCTATCGGGAATCGGAAACTCGGAAATCCTTGGGCAACATAATGTTCAATGTGTTGTTGATCTTCCTGGGGTGGGAGAAAATCTGCGTGCGTCCTTCGCCCCATATCCGTAGGATATGTCACCGATGTCATCACTCGCTTTTAGAGGATCACATCGCTGTCGCGACCATTGCAGAAATCGAAAATGGCGATGAAACATTCGACGTGATGAGAGATCCTGCGTTGTACAAGAAACATGAAGAGCTCTAGTCAGTATATATTGGACAGACTCTTCGATGGGCTAATACTCTTGCAGTAAACAGCACCAGGGACACTTAGCCTACGGTCCAATCTCAGCTCATATATTTCTGTCGGCAAAGCAACTCGGAACATCAGAGGACATCAGCTCTTGGGAGTGTCAGGCGGATTCCGCGTTCACAGAGAGTCTTGCGAAGGCTATGCCTTCTTTGAAACCAGGACTGGAGAAGCAGTATAGTCTTCAGAGACAGTTCATCGAAGACAATGCGCAGGCAGTAGCAGAGTAGGTCGAGTGCTGGTATGAACTGGCTGCAAGTGCTAATGATATTCTAAAGGGTTCTGCAATATTTAGGTCATCCGCAAGTACCTAATTCAGCTCCCATTCCAGGGAAGAAATACACCAGGCTGTCAGGAGCCTTGATGCATCCGCTCTCTCGAGGATCTGTTCACCTTGCCTCTCCGGACCCCTTGGTTGATCCGAATATAGACCCGAATTATCTTTCAAACGAAGCTGATCTTGATCTGCTCGTCCACATTGTGAGATTCGTCCTTCAATTCTACGATACGCCGCCATTGCGGGACATTGTGAAATCTGTGGTACTACCAAGGGAAGCCGAGCTCAAGAGCGATGCAAGCTTGGAAGAGTACATTAAACAGTTCTTCATCCCTGTCTATCACCCAGTTGGAACAGCGGCGATGCTTCCTCGCGATGATGGTGGTGTCGTTGATGAGGATCTTAAAGTTTACGGAACTTTTAATCTTCGTGTCGTGAGCGGTTTCTAGGTATTCAGACCAGAAATAAGGCTGAGGTCATTACTTCCAGGCGGACCTCTCTATCCTACCTCTGGTATGAGAAAAGAATTTGTCCCGTGCAGAGAAAAGCTGACGTCCGTCATAGGAACTATCTTGCCACACGCAATCCGTTGCATACGCCATCGGCGAAAAGGTTAGCAAGCTAATTTTGCTAGATAAAGACTTATTTTAAAGGCACATTTGCATGATCAGGTAGCAGATATGTTGAAAAACGAGTGTCTTCAAGGGTAGCATACCGAACTGGCGGCAAGGTAAGCTACTAGATAAAATGCTGGACTCGTGCCCTTCATAGGAAGTCATAAAGCTAGCAGATTTTTCTTAGGGGGCTCTTTTCTGACAAGAAGCATTTTCAGTGCTAATTGAGTGAGGATATCCACGTAGAGACACTTAAGCAGTTGAAAGGCGTAGTAATAATGGCCTCGAGAAGTCAAATAATGACTAAGCGCACAAGACTAGCTTCAAAGACGTCGTGACAATATGTTGTGTTGGATGAGATATTCATCCAACTGTTCTTCAGCGTACGTCGCCCAGATGAGACAGTGAACGGAATGAAGTTGAGAGAGAGAGAGCTGATTTGGAGGCAGCATAAGCATGGCTGAACATCATGGCAAGCAGTAACAGACCACGTCAATAGTGCATATATGCAGCCAATATCTAAGTGGATATATGCATCCATTGGTGGTTCTGCAAGCAACATGATTCTCTCATGATACGTGCCAGCACATGAGCCATGGCGCCTTTCCGGGGCGCAAACAGACATGAACTGGGTACGGTATTTGCAAGAAGGTTAGATACTCACATTGTTGTTACCTCTAATTACTCTGTGCAGCTGAAAACAGGGTGTGGAGCACTTCGTACAGCCCAGTAAGCTGATGAGGAAGCTCGTACGCGTTAACTAGATACCAAGAATTTTGACCTCAGAGACTTGTCGAGCAAGTCAAGACTGGCCTCAGCAACAGAGAGCTGTTGATTAGAAACATAAGTATGCCGTATAGTGTCATACTGGAGCATACGTCGACTGCAGACGGCGAGGAGTCCGTCGTGTTTCTCGCTGTAGCAGGACTGTGATGGAAGGACGATGAGACGTTGAGGGCGAACATTTCGCTGACTGACCTGTGGTGGTTCGTAACGGCCTCGGCACCTCGGCTGAAAGGCGTAAGTCTGGTGAGATTACGTACGTAAACTCCTTTGACGTTTCCCCTTTTGGCTGCAATCTCTTCCATTGATCAGCATGTTTGGCAAAAAAATTTATGACTTTATTGCCAGTGATTACATTTGAATATCTATATATAATTGTGCAGCACATTAAAAACCCATCATTCATACAAGGCTTATATAATGACTATTCAGTATTCTTTATCCAAGGTTTATCTTCAATTGGCAATAACTAATAAAGCTCACTTAAGGCAACTTTGCTTGAATTAATGCTAAGTGTCTTAGAGCCAACAGCTGGTTGTATTGAGAACATTGGATACATACAGTAAAGTTAATAATTCAAAAGGTTACTCTTTAGTATACTATTCAGAGTAATCAAGACTGAAACACTATAATTTTCTATTCTAAAATTAAGAGTGTGTATTTACAATACTGTAAAACATAGTATCTAACTTGTTTAAACTATATTAGAAACAAGCTAAACTGTACTATTAGATTAAGTTGTTACCTTTTTGTTTACAATAAAATGCTACAAATCTGAGAAGTTGATTTAATAACCTATACTTTAGTCTTCTATCTCTTTACTATTATTTCTTATCTTACAGTTAAAAATTATTTACAAACTTGAGTAGTAAAATGTCCTACTCATTATATACTACTTTCCTGTACTATTACTGAAGATAATTGGCAATATTGTATTTATGTAAGCTTGGTAGCTTACCACATGTGAACGGCTACTGTTAGGGGGCAGTACCTCAATTTGGTAACATGTGCTTATATAGAGTGCAGGGTATGGATCACTGATCAGTGATTATACTGGCCTTTTGGTGTAATGGTTGACATTGCTGCACTGGTGTTGACAAGGATTACAATTTATCTCTGTTTTATTCATATTGTATGACCCTTGAACAAACACATTGTAAAACACATACTTAATATTTACTACAGAGATAGATTCAGTCAAGAAAGGTTAGATAATACTTTCCTTTAAGTGCAAAAGTGATAATATTATTGCAATCAGTGATTTTGTGCTGAGAACATTCATCTAAGTAATTCTTGACAATTATGGGAAAATGAACGTGATACACTTTATTGACACTTGGTACATTTACACAGAGTGCTATCCAACAAATCAATTTCCTTGTATCTTTTCCTCTTCGGATTACTTGATTACAGAAGCCTGAACAGAGCACGCCCGACAAAGACATGGTCATACGGTCGTAAATGATTAGGGACAAATGCGTCAGAATACACGTCAAGCCTGTGCCAACGGTAGCAAAGATCAATTTGTCTCATCAATGTAAAGATCGTGACGGAATGTCAGTTATTATCGCCTTCACCTCCACACTTAGTGACTTCGAGAGTTGTCGTGGATCGAAGATAACCGTTAGGATCAATTCGAACTTCATCAGTTGCAAACTCGACCTGGACACTATAGTTCGCCGGAATGTTGTCAACGACAATGGACGTCTGATTTGCAAACTCTGGCATTTCGATACCATCCTTCCGCCAAGTGATGATGTACGCCTCTGAATGCGCAACTGGCTCCTCTCTGAATTGTGCCAGACGAACGAGTTTCACTGCTATGGACCTCTTCACGGATGAATCGTCGCCTAGGACGCATCCCGATGAAATGTCGTCGATTAAGTCCATACGCCGCAAGAGTGCATGCCACAACCCTTCAATACAGACTTTGCAGAATGTAGGAGTGGTGACTATGCGCATGAGACAATCTTCGTTTGTCGGCCGATATGTTGTTACGTTCTTTTCGGAGTACCTAAATAGAAAGTGGTGTCAACTTGCCTGCCTGAGGGAGAGCACAATACGCTGACGTCGGAAATGCGCCTATAAACCCGACAGTGTCATTGAACCTAAATGGCGTAAATCTTCGGAATACCGCATTCATGTTATAGAGGGAGAACTAACTCGGCTGAATCACCGAACTCGATGACCTCCATACTACATAACTGAGCGCCGCCCATAAGATCCGAGTTTTCTAAGTTGAACGAAAGACTGTGAGTGCCCGCTTCGAGTGTTTCATTGATGTGGATATCGTAATGCCAGCGATCTAAACCAAGTCCTTCCTTCGGATTCCAATGAAGGTTCTTGCCGTCAAGCATGACCGTTAGATCATCTTTCTTTGGTAGGCCCGAGAGAGAAAAGCGAACGACGTAGCGCGAATATAGCCCTGGATAACTATCAGCGAGGCCGACGCTCAAGACACGTTGGTAACACACCCGAGGAATCGAAGGTGACGGCCCAGGGTTTGGAGTCGTTCAGCATAGTCCATGGATAAGCCTGAATAGGCATCACGGAGCGCTCCTCACGCGGAACAGCTGCAGTATTATCAGTAAGCCAGTGTTGCCACTTGAAAGGTTGTGTCAGGTTTGCAGCATTGGGGCCATGGTAAGCAAATCCGCCATCATATTCCTCCCCCTCCCCAATCACAGAATGCCCTAGTTCGTGTCTGAGGTACTTGAGACTTAGGAAGGCCCTGGAAAATCTACTTTGTATACAAACTCACCTGAGAACTAATGCGCCGTTGAGCTTTGAGGAAGTCGTTACTCTAACCACGTATGCTTAGACCCAACCCAAAAGAAAGCAACAAAGATATACTACGCACGTGAAACGACCACCGAGTCCTGTATCTAGGGTCAGAAAACCCTCAAGTACAATTTTGGTAGCTCACCTCCATATAGTGGGTCATTCCCTTGTTATGACGTGCGTCAGTATATAGGCATGCGAAAATCCATCATTGCTTACCCAAAAGGATCGGATAGTCGCACATATCGCCCATTGAAAGACAAGCCGCGTGAGCAACTTCAGGCTTCGCATAATAAACGACTCGGAGCTCCGTTCCATTCCGATATAATCCGAAAGGAGTACTTGAGTAAAGCAGTATGAGCAGTACGTGAAGCCAGCTAATAATGCAAGGCGTACTCGTTTACGTTTCCTCCCACTCCGATGCCACTCTGGACGAAATATTAGTTTTTATCCGGTTGGGATCCCTGGTCAGATCCTAACCTCATTGCTCGGTGTGAATGCTGCCCAAAAGTTTAGCAGCGGTTTGACGGTCGCGAACGTTTGATTGTTCGATAGATCAAAAGCTAGCCTCTTCGCATCTTCAACAAATTTGCTCTTCTCGTTTTTGGTATCTTCCGTGGCGTGTCACATATGAAATAGTTAGTTGAAAGGTGGTGGCTCACAGCCGTCTCCAAAAAACACAAAATCAATGCGGTTCGACGACGGTCCAGACGAGATCAGTGGCACAATGTCCAGTCGAGGTGCAGGCACAGAATGGTATACAGACTCCGTATCCTCTGTTACCACGAGAGTGGCTTGGTGCGTGCCCTGAAGATGTGCATGTCTCTCTGAGGGAACTTCAGGCGAGATGTACACCGGGAAAAACCAGGAATCTTGAGATCCACAGTGCAGGGTCGCAGAGTTCCAAAGTTGGTTGACATCGGACGAGACGTAGCGTATATAGGAAGCTCCAAACATGTAATCTTCTCCATCAACGTTGAAAAGACTCCCAGAGGTCGACAGTGCCGCATTCACGTCGCTCGATAGGTCCTTGTGCGTCTGCGTCTCACGGAGCGAAACGAAGTTGCACCGACTAGAGGCTGCAATTGGCGAAAAATGTATCTCAAGTTCATATGGACGATTAAATAGTTCTGCAAGGCATGGAGCCGCTACAATCCATGGCAAGAGCAGCATCAGCATTTTGACAAAGAAGTTATAGTCACTGAGTCAGTAGAGAACCGTTTGGACGCGATAGTCAACTCTCCGTCGCTTTCAGTTGCTGACTAATAAGCAACAATGACATCATATTGCGATGCGAATGACCAACCTTGTTCGTTTGACCAAGTTGAACGGTACAGACAAATTAGCTATCAAAGTAAAGCTACAGACAAATAATGTTTTACCAAGATGTGCCGCAGAACTTCAAAAGTATGCGCTTCTTGTTCTCCTAGGGTTAAAGACATGACGTCTGCAGCTGACTAGACTACAAGTTCAACATGACTTCTTCACGGAAATACTCGGCAGGCATCTTGTCTTGAACGACTAGGTTGCACTTCAAGGCGGAGAACGCGTACTTGATTCCGGGGCTAGTGCAAGCAAATCGTTTGTATTTCCAACTCGCGTCGTATTGACATTCAGGACCGTGGTCACTTGATCTGTCGAGAAGTCATGGAAAGTGTAGAGCTACTGGGAATCGACATTTCGAGTGAAATATTTCCGGAGAAGCCACCTAGGAATGTCAGGTTCTATGGAATGTCTGCGACGAATCTACCAACTGAGAAAGCAAACTCCTTTAATCTTATTATCCAACGTATGCTTCTCGGTGCTTTTACAGAATCTCAATGGCGAGCTGCGCTCCGTGAGATTCTGAGTGTCCTCAAGCCTGGAGGAGCCGTGCAACTATTGGAGACCGGACTGTACGATTCAGTTTACGGCTCGATTTCGATTTCTGCTACAAGAGAAGCGGTAGAACCTCCCATTGCCGTCATGGACAAGCGTGGTCTACTCGGCGTCGAATGCGGAAATCGATTACCCGCGATACATAGTGAAGTGGAGTTCTCGGACGCACGAGCTGAGGCGCATAGAGTTCCAGTTGGAGAGGAGAGTGGGGTGAGCTAGGAATAAAAGGCGCGCGGAATTCAGAAGCACTCGTCCGTGTAGTCGGTACTGCGTTGTTAGCGTTCGGCGGCCTTGGTGTGTGTAGCTCGCAAGCTGAAGTCGACGAATCATTGAACGCGCAAAGAAAGAATGAGTGGAGGACTCAGGTGTCTTTCTGCACTTTTACACTATAACTGCTGTCATATTGGCACGATGACTACTCTGCTAGAGAAACCACTATAGCTAGCCTCGGTAGAGAAACGTTGCTATATACCTCAGTCGTAGGTCCCTTCACTGCATGGTATATCCATCGGAGAGCCTGCGCTCTTGTGTTGGCTTCTAAGTGTGCGAGAAACACCATCAATCTGTATTGTAACACTCACGCGCTGAAATCGATGTACACCAAATGGTCGCACGAGGATCGGAGACGAAGACCAGCTCCCACGGCTGATTACAACCTCCTTAGAGATGACTTCGCGCATCCGACTGGAAAAATCCGAGATTTCACTTCCCATCCGGATCATGAGGACGCAATCGCGAACGTCACTCTCCACGTTGCTTTCTCATCGACGAATACAAAGGATTAAAAACGCCTTTAGCCTTGCCGAGTGAACCTGCGGATCTTTTCGCTCTACACAATAGGTAATGCGCCAGCATGTACATGAGGCTCTCAATATATCTTCTTCGGTTCAAGGTTTAGAATAGCTCCCACTGCCACGTCCCAAAAGAACGTCCCAGGCAATGGCAAACTATTGAAGCACGAGGAGTCACCTGCCACATTGGACATATTAGCTACATAATACAGTGATTGTTCTGTATGTAATGTTCTCGGGATGAAAAGCAAAAATGAAAAAAATAAAAATGAAAGGTTTGTTAGAAGTGGCCTGATGTTAATGGTCCGCAATGTGGAAAGCAGCCGGAAATGCTGCTGAGAGATGAAAGCGAATCAGATTGACATGACGACGCACTACAAGGTCAGTCGTAGTGAGGAGGACCGAGAATGGATGCGCATGATGGTTAAAGAACGTCCGGGTTTATTAGATCGTAAGCGGGCCAGGAAAGAGACGGTGTGAATGAGCCTGGCCACGGGTATATACGTAAGGAACGAAAAGGGGTGCCGTGTAAAGTCAGGATCGGCCTGGAGAATCTGTTGGTGTGACGGGTGATGAGCCAACAGTATCGTCGATCAGCCTGCTGTTAGACTTTCGCTCGATGTCAGCAACGGAAGATGTATCAGCATCCGTCTCGATGTACTGAGTAATTTCGACAGCCAAGGATTTCATTTCAAAGCGAGAATTTGCAGGATAACTTGAGCTCGGTCGGACTCGAACATTACCGTTTTGGCTGGAGGGGTCTATCGTTGTACCTTGTACCGTGGTGTTGACAACAGGTAGGCGTCTGTCAGTGGCAAACCCAACTCTGATGATGATCATATTGAAGACAATGCAGATAATCGGCGAGATCTGTGATGCTGCTTAAGTACTGATCAAAGTACGTGATAGGTTAATTAATCACATACCATATCAAGGAGAACGTAGACACCTGGCGAATTGACGACAAACGTTACCAGTGCTGCAATGATGGTCATAGAGTATATTGCCCCAGACTCAATGATGACTCGAAGGACAGAGGCAAGTCGGCCAGAAGCTCTGTACCTCGAGACCTCCCGATTCACCCGCCAAATGCGATATGCGAGAAGGCCTGGCGTCAAAATTTTCAGCAGTTTGTAGTCGTTTTCATTACATAGCACTCACTAGTCGCAGTTACATTCGTAACCAGCGTCAAGGAATAGACTATGAGGACCCAATCACCAGTCTCTTTTGCAAATACATCGTCCTTATGCTCGGCGGCGTTGGTAAAGGCGATATTAAGGCGAATACTCGAGGCTATATCCCGCGGGCATCAGTGGGATATCCATCACACACTCATTTACGGATCTACGTACCAAGTAACGTGAGCCAGCCCAGTACCGGGATAACTATTATGTATAGCTTCTTCCAGACAACGTAAGTACGATAAATCTGTGGAGGACATTAGAAAACCATTGCTTTATTACTTCTCTCGTTAACAGAACGCACGACAACACCGTCGAGAATGAGCGTCTGAACATTGTAAAGACAGCTTTTAAAGATCCAAACGGGTTGGGTAATGTCGCCAAAGAACGCTTCTGGTCCGCCGGGTAGTTCAGGGCCGATATTGAGAAACCCTTGGCAGAGATGAACGATGTTCGCAATGAGTTCCTAGACGAAAAAAAAGAAAAGAGGGAATCACTAAAAAAAATTGTCTGCTTGGAGAAGAACTCTGGTCACCGCTGTCGCTAATAATTGTAATGAACACGCTGCAACTATCATTCCGTAGTTCAAACGCCGCCTCCGACGGTTCCGCAACAATATCCACATCGTGAGCATGAACATGAGTAGCGAGAAACCTACTGAATAGTTAGGACACCGCTTCCTCGACGGTGAAAAGAGTCTTTCATTCTACTTACCATAGAGCATGGCCTCCATCGTTGTCGAAATAATATTTGCCTCCCGTAATGACAGCATGTTCACGGAATGAGGAGCGGAAGGGAGTTGCAGGTGTGTTTGCACTGCGTCCGGTCTAAACGAGTGCCCTTAAATATCGGACTTCTCAGATACATGGGAGTAAGTCGCCAAGTTCAAGAAGCCAGTGGTAATTCGTCGATTCTAGCATTGAACGGAAGCTGTTGCCGTATGTGACTTTCAGGTATGAATAACGACGCGCGAACAGTATGCAAGAGCAACGAGTATCAAAGAGCGGATAACAAGGATAGCAGTCGATGCTACCCTTCAATTCCTCCCTTCCTCCCATCGCAAGTTGTGAATGACAGAAAAGGAGCGAAACCTGTCGGGTAATCAACCCCTGATGGTGTGTTGGACTATGTTTGGGTGAAACGTAAAAACACCGAGTATGGGCTTGTGCCTTGTGCACGTGACACATTAACTACTTCGCCAGCCTATCACTGAAGATGTTCTCATGAGCACATATACTGTGCAAGGTAAACTGCCGCAGAAGCAATAGGCTTTCGTTCTCGCGTTCGTCTTCCGCGCCGACTTCTGTGTGTTGGAAGGAGTATTATCGGACTGGTCGGCGTTCGCCTGTCGATCTTCAGCAGTCAGTTCATTCCGACTCAATTGTCTCCGCGGCCTTTTTTGTAGGATAGAAATTAGCGTGTCATACTAGATTCGGTGTGGTACATGCGTTCAACGTTGAACAGACTAGCACAGAACCGACGAGTGAACACGGACGTGTCACGTCGGACTATGCTGATTGACTTCTTTCCATCACCAAGTTTCGAGTTGACTTGAATGACTCAGGACGCTTTCTCTCGTAGCTGTGAGTTTACCATACTTATTCATGCTAATGTAAGTACTGCACAAAGGCCGTTAAGTATAAGCGTACGACGAAGTTGCCCAAGAAGCTAATTCGTTCGCATAGAGTCATGTCCCCTGACTGTCCTTGTACTCGGCTTGCAAAATGTGCCCTTGCATCATGTCAGTTGCGTCCGACTAAAAGCCTCAATTAGGAAAGGACAACTGTAACCTTTTCTCCAGGTAATCCATCATCATATGTGTGTGAAGGGATAGGAAATCACTGTTCACTGTGTCTCTCATTTCCGCACTCCGGGACAAACCAATTATGCGAACCAAGGAAATTATCAAGCTCTGTCCAATACTGCAGTTCTCGCCAAATTTCGGTCTGTCCTACTTGGATCGTAGGCATTGACTGCATAGTTGGCATTGCATTACAACGATGGCTCGCGACTTCTGTCAGAGTTCGTGCGAACACAACCACCTCTGTGGAAACAGTTTGTTGGAGTCATGCATGAAGATTTTGCGAAAATGTGTTTATTTACGATTAATCTTGACGTATTTCTTGCAGGCTGTGACGCACAGGAACTGGTGGATCGACGAAAAACCGAATAAGTAAGTATGAAAAGTTTGACCAGAGTAAACTCTTTACAGCTTGCGTTTGACAATATGAGTCATGTGACGAATGTCTTGTGATAATGCTTAGATAAAGAAGCATTTTATCTCATCTCAATTTGCGGCTGATGATTGTCAATGTCATTCTTCGACTTTCTGTTTACTTAATACTTCCTCTCTAGAGGTCTAGCGATACAGATTATTAAATATCCAGCATTTGCTATCTTAAAACTATACGTCACTCAGTGTGGACTCGTGTTGGCGTGTCTTAGCCGCCGACTTGTGCACGTTAATGGGATCGTTTTATGTCTATGTCTAAACGCTTGGGGATCATTGTTGTCTAATCATGGATGGCGAGGCAATATGAAGAGTGAACAGATTATCGAGAATGGTTGGGTATGCCTGTTCGCAACGTCATCATACTTCTTACTATTCTTACACGATTTGCGACAACTCGGTTTCTTTGCCACGGATCGTGCACATCACCACGCCTTCCACTTCAAACAAAGCTATATCATCGGCTCCTCTACTATCTGAGTCCCGCTATGTTTCAGGGACATCACCAAAGCGTACATGGAATATTTTAGAGGCTGCTACGGGAGCACCAATCGGCATTTGTATTCCTTGATAGAGCCTGGAATGTTGTGGATACCAGCAATGATAGTAGTCAAAATGAGTGCATACCCGCGGCCCTTAGTTTTGACACCGGAGAACTGATTCGTTATGAAGATGGGCCCCGTCGGTTATTGTGACGTCAACATATAACCACCATCTTGCCGTTCATCAACTCGAGTACAGAACATTGCGACCATCGCATCAAACATAGCGTGAATGCCTGTCTACGAGGTATTTCTTAGCGGGACGTTACTGCTCGCATCGCTGCTTTTGTCGGCATTGACAGTATTGAAGCCTGGGATGGGCTTCGAAATTGTGTACAGATTGTGATACGTGTAAATTCAATGGCTCTCCTTGTTTGACGTGTATCAGACATCGCCGTATGTATCAATAGATATGTCCCCAATTAAAATATCGTCAGTCCCACATATAATCTAACTAACATATATCTACAGGTTGCGTGTTCCCTTGATCCTGTGGTATCCTTGGACATAGATCCAATTATATATTCAGCTTGCGACAAAAACTTCAAAATAATCGGCAGAAATAAGATGAGGACAACACTAGATTGGTCAATTCGACGTACCGATTTAACGACCTTGGAATACGTCGAGGACGCGCTTGATAAACTGGGAAGCCTTTGGTTCTGTTACATGATCTACGAACCAGTCGTTTGTTAATAAGGCGATTAGAAAAAACGGTTCCCCCAAGTGTTCGTACCATCTAAGGTATAATCGCTTGGTATGCTGGCAGAAATACCACGTTGAACAAGGAGCGTGACTATGACTGACAGGGAGATTAAAGTGGTTGACTGGAAGAGTTGCATTGTAGAGGAGTGATTATTTTCCTTGGGTCAAGACAGCTCGAATTTATGGCCTTTGTGTGCTGTGTTGCACAGCGCGTAATGTTTTTATAGACGGCAGTATCAGTCTCATTATGATAGCGGCTTTGCGGAAACGCACAACTTCGTGAGAGTCACTCTCCGTAAAGCAGTGCTGTAAATGATACTTGCAACGAAAAAGGCCGATACATGCCTCCGAACATTTCATTTTTATCTTACCTTTGTCCAGTACAGCTTTCCAGATTCCGCACTTTGCAAATTAGGACAAACCGCCAAATGGGTCTATCTGGCTATGGTAACGATGACTCGCCTGTTCTCGACGGCCTTTACGAAATAAACCGACGGGTTCTGAGTTCCCGAAAGCTATGTCTACCAATGTACAAATATTAAATCGACGAAACAAGGACGGCAATGAATGCCCTACGTTGTCCCTAATATATGTATGAGGAATATCCAATATGTGTCGATATCCTTTCGAAGGTGTCACTGCCTTGATTGGTACTACAACTAAAACAGTCATGCAACTAGGAAGGTGGGCACTTAGTGCAGTCTGTCCTATAGGCAGTCAACCCTCAATACAGCGCTGTGGCAATTCGACGGAAAGAGCAAGAGTTCACTCTGATCTTTCGTATTATCTATATTTCTGCCAGCAAAAAGTTGAGACTCTCGGGGGTAGAGTGTAGGCACGGTAACACGCATTACCGTCGCATCAATAGTCGCTCGTAAAATAAGCAGCACTATCAACGCAGTACTAGTTTCCTGTCAGGAGCGGCAGATAAGGGCGCGGAATACATGTGTACATTAATGTTGCGATATATACGGTTGAAAAATAGACGGGATGGGAAGAAACATCTATTATGCACGTACTATAACTGAACCCACGAATCCACAGATAAATACTACGACGAGCCATGGTCTCATATTCTGCCATCTGTCTTGAGCAGGCTCCCAGGTTTCTACAATTTGCATTGGTGAGGAAAGGTTGTTAGTCTGAAATTCAGTCTGGTCCTTCGTGTCATCCGTCTGAACTTCTTGCTCCAAGACGTTCTCGTTCTCGGAGGTAGATTCCATGGGAGGGATGACACCGACTTGTGCAACACCGCCAAGGAAATCTGTTATGCGCACTTCGTTCAGCGGTCGTGGAAAAAGGTCTGAGCGCACTCCGGCGTGTGACTTGATCGAACGGTATTCAAATGTGGAGAACTTGAAGAAATTAATAAACGAGTGATAAACAAATATAGTCGTAACGAAAGTAGACGCACAAGGTCTTGCATTGAGGCATGGCTTGTTTTGTTTATGCCTTCCATGTATTGTAGGACGTGGTGAGTGAAACTGTCAATGACTGCAACACCGATGTCATTGTCATTTTCATGCTAAATATTTAATGTAAGTGAATATGGCAAAGTGATAGATTAGGGAATGTTATGTGGCGTACCGAATACGAATTCTCGCCTAGTTCAGAAGATCCCGTGGCAAGCACATTCGGGGAATAAATTTTGGAATACATAGTATTCGCTTGACACGTGTCGATCATGAAAAGTAGTTCATGGTACCTTTCAAAGCGTAAATGTTCGCAAAAGGGGTGAATGATTTGATAAGTACCTCTTCTTCTGCCACATTTGCTCGAACGCATCGGCAATGTCAAATGCACTGATCTCTTCGTTATCCTGGAACTTCAAGAATTCATTTCCACCGTGACCGGTCATATAGACGAAGACATTTGACCGTGCATCAGTCAATAATCGCTTGCTTCGTGGTACAGAATCATCTACCCGGCCTGTGAGAAGAATAAGCAAAACAAATTAAGAAGCATGTGAAGAAAAGAGTACCTGTAAGCAGTCGAATAATATTCTCCACGGTCACTTCATACCCTCTGTAGTCCACCTCGATATTGTCGCCATACAAGTCGATCTTGTGCCCCGAGCCAGCGTACACCGCACCGGGAAAATGATTCCGCGAGTTACACGCTGTATCATCGGCGAGCATGAGAATGATATTCGAGTCTGGAATCCCAAGGCGCTTTACCGTCCGGTACCTTGTTGAATTCGTGGCAACACAATACGCATGAGCATACGTCGAAAGCTAACTGTCGAACTACTTACATTCCAAGTGCATTCGACATATGCTAAACGTGCGCGTTAGCTCGCTTTAATGATGATCCTCCAAGCATGCGCACTCTGTAGTTAAACCAATAACGCGATGCGCTGACGAGTACGGCCCAGTTATTCGTGTGGTTCAAAGTTGCAGCCGCTGGAGCCTGTTGTTGAAAGAAGTTCTGCACTACATCATCCCTTTCTGCCTCGTCGGCTTTAATGCACGATGATAGTACTATAACTAGGAGGGTGAAAAGCAGAGCGAATGGGCGAAACATGAGACTGGTTGAGAAGGGGGATGAATGGTGGTGCACGGATTATGTAAAATGCATTACCACTAAGCATGTCCCGTGACCATGATTTCGTGCGAAAGTGAAACCTAGAACGCATGATGATCACATCTGTCTCGACCACACTTCTCACTCGGGCTCGAGTACATAGTCAAGTCAAAATGAGGCTCGGTGATAAGATCACTTGACATCACAGAACTTGACGTCACAGAACCTTCTTGCACAGGATTTGCCAGGAGTACTTGAATTGTTCACCACCAGCTCTCTCTTGTCCATATTGGAATGTTCCCTGCCGCCCCGGACATACGGCTCTTGAAAGAACGGAAAACGCGTATTTCGTCAATTTTTGTGCCCCGCAGCGTGCTTTTCGGGAAATTTAATCACTTTGGCTGTCTACACGATTCCTATAGGCCCTATTCCTTCCTCTATCCCGGCCTCTTGTTGAAAATTTTCAGAGCATAAATATCCAATGGGAGTCGTGTCAACTAAGGTAGAGGCATGATAAACTCGACAAGCTGCGTGACGCACGTGACTTAACCCTATTTGCCTTATGTAGCTTCAACAAAGTTGATCGAACTAGTACTACAGCAACCCTTATATGACACTTTTTTTCCCACAGAATAGTAGTTAATAGTCTTATTTATCATTCTGTGGAACAAATTTTCAATTTTCTCAAAATTGACTGAGTAGATACAAAAATACCTTTTTTTGTACTAAACACTGTATTCTTTGTTTTTGTAGAGTTTGGCAGTTTTTTTATTTTTTGCATCTTAATTTTGGCCACCCTTAAAAAAGAAATATATGACTAATACATGACTAATAATGCCAAATATGGTAAGACACTTATATTAGTCACTGTTATTTGTCAGAACTGTAATGTCTCAGAAGACAGATTGACACTCAATAGCAAAGTCAATCTATTAGCAAATGTAAACAGTATAGTCAACATGTCTCTATAGAAATTTGACATAAAAAATGGTGAAATAAGAGTCTTGATTTTTGACGTGGGGTCCCTGGCTTGGATTTTGGCCGCTAGGGTCCTTCCTAATATGGTAAGCGAGGGTTGTGACGGTGACGTGACAAGCTTGTCGAGTTTATCGCAGACTTGACTTTCCGCATCCAAGCCCTGAGTCTCACGGCCCTTTTTTGGACGACCCTGAATGGCCACTTACATAATACTTATGTGGTGGCTCTCAGACTAAGAAGTTAGGAGGGGGGGTTTGGGGGGGCAAAGCCACCCCAATTAGGTTTAGGATAGGTTGGGCTGTTAGGTTAGGTATTGGCTAGGCTTGGGGATAGGATTAGGGAGGGGAATATGTATTTTCATTAGAAAACTGACTTTATTTTGACTTAGTGAAATACAAGTTGGACAGTGAGTGGCCAATTCAGACTAACCAAAAAAGAGCTGTGGGACTCAGGGCTTGGATGCGGAATTGACGCAACTAGTTTATCGTGCCTCTACCTTATCTCTCTTTGTAGACCACTCATTCTTATCGGTCGTATACTTCTATTCTCTTTTTCGCTGGCGGTATATGTGCGCCCTATATCACCCCTCAACGGATCTCGAGATTGGCGAAATATACGTGTTTGTATCTCCGCCTGGTTCGCGGCGACTACTTATGTGTTATGGTATTGTTGTCGACTATTTGGATAATCTATTCTAGACTGATCCTTCATTCATGAAGTATTTCCGGTCCGTCTTCGCCTCATTGTGCGCTAGATAGTGCCTGAGAACTTTTGGCCGTTCGCTGGAACTGTGGAAACTCATCGCCTCCTCCAAACTGGAATTTTCAATCACGCTCTTTCCAACTCGATTACCTCAGACGCTATGATAAATTTCCCAAACCAGGAAAGTTGTGTTGTTTAGATAAATACCTGTGGCCCCCTCACTCTTTTTCACGAGTCGATTCTGTGCACCCTCAACTTCCGGTACGAATACTATTGCGCCTCGCTATGACTACCTCCGACTCTATATCGGATTCTGGGAAAGTTTCCGATTCTCCCGACATCTCTGTCATACCGCTCGATGATAGAGGGACTCGCCCGCGCTCCGTTGGCTTCTCCAGCGTTCATCCAGCTGTGCAGGGTCATGCCAACCGCGCCGGAGGGGTCGACCCGAAGCACAATCTCACCGCCTCAGAGAAGCCTCCCTCCATTGTGGGTAAGACGGCGCAAAAGTCCAAGAGCCATTCAAAGGGCTCTAAAGCGCGAAATGAGGACTTCGAGGCGGCCGTTATCTTCGAGCACAAACTCACGTTTGACGCTGTCGCTACAGAGCTCCAGACTTCTCTAGACGCGAAAGAGCCGGCCAAGTCCTTCGGGCTCACCGAGGACGAGGCGGGAAAGCGTCTTCTGAGAGATGGAAAGAATGTGCTGACTCCTCAAAAGAGAAAAAGCGCCTTGCGCAAGGTAGCCATCTACATCTCTCGTTCGCACACCCGCTCATCGAATTTTAGTACCTGGAATGTCTTTTCACGATGTATGCTCCTTTACCATCACCTTTGTCGGGATTTAGGCTGACCGACTGTATAGGTTCAATATCCTACTCATTATTTCTGGTATCCTGGTGTACGTGCTTCTCGGAATCGACTTCAAGGTAGGTCGTTAAGTCGCTGGGGTCGTGTGCCAAGCCCCGACACATTTGTACCCAAGGACAACATACAGAACACCTATCTCGGTGGCATTTTGATCGGAGTGGCGTTTCTCAACGCATTCATATGGTTCTATCAGCTCCAGAAGGTCGGCAGTCGCTGTTGCCAATTTAATCATTGTTGTCTGACGAGTCACGACTGACTGCCGCAGAGTGCAGCCATCCTTGACTCCTTCCTTGCCATGATACCTCCTACGTGTCGCGTCATGCGTGAAGGTAGTCTTCGTACCATCCCAGCGAGTGAATTAGTCAAGGGAGATATTGTTCTTATCGTAAGTCTTTTTTTTTCGTCGGTAGAGGGCAGCCACCTCATAGACGCGTAGCGTTTGGGAGACAAAACACCCGCAGATCTTTATCTTTTCTCTTCAACGGAGCTGCTAGTCGACAATAGCAGTCTCACGGGTGAGTCAGAACCTCAGGAACGTCGAGCAAATCAAAATGGTTCGACTGCTCTTGCGGTCGATGCGGAGAACCTCGTAAATATTTTTACTGTTGCAATCGTGCAGCTTGATTGTTAACCCATTGTCGTGACAGGTGTTCAACTCAACGCTTATCGTTAGCGGCGAAGGGTGGGGTGGTAAGAACCGTTTCTGTTAAGAACCGGTGTAGCGGCCTACTAATCGTTTAATATATGTAGTTGTGGTTCACACTGGAGACAACACGATGATTGGTAAGTTATTTAAACGATGAATGCACCCGCCGTCATGACCTTGAAATTTCGATCCAGGACAAATTGCGGCACTAACTGGTGGTGAGAGCTCCATGAAGAGTCCTCTTGATGTCGAGATGCAAGTGAACCCCATAGCATACAGGGGAATGTGCTAATCTTGGGAAACAGTGGACACTTCGTCATTTTCATGTCAAGCGTCGCCGTGACATTCGCCGTTGTCTTCTTCGTTGTTGGATTGACTTCGGTGTATAAGGGACAGGTCTCCGCGACAGTAGTCTTTGCTGTCTCCGTCCTCACTGCCTTTATCCCTCAAGGCTTGCCTTCTGTCGTCACGCTCTTGTATGTTCCTTACTACTGTTGAATGGTTCTCATGGGACTAAGTCAATGTCGGCCTTACAGACTCTCAATCGCCGCTAAACGTATGGCTAATCAAAATGTTCTAGTAAAGGACCTACAAGGTGTAGAGACCCTAGGTACGATATCGAATAATCAGTTGGAGAAAGTATCTAACTGATATGAGTAGGGTCACTTACGCTGTTGGCTACCGACAAAACTGGAACATTGACACGTAACCAAATGACGGTCACCAACATATGGAGCGGAGAGATACTGTACAGCGCTCATCACGTACGCAATCAACAGTAATCCGCTATTAGAACTAACGAAATCTCTGCAGTCCAAAGATGATGATCCAGACACGACCCCCTTCGACATTGAGGAGCACCA
Organism: Fomitiporia mediterranea MF3/22; assembly: GCF_000271605.1. Lineage (NCBI taxonomy): Eukaryota > Fungi > Basidiomycota > Agaricomycetes > Hymenochaetales > Hymenochaetaceae > Fomitiporia > Fomitiporia mediterranea. The sequence continues at coordinate 1,921,420 of NW_006760395.1, read as the reverse complement.
CTTGCAGAAACTTGTTGACGCAGCTACTGCAAATTCCTTCATTAAGTTTGATCATCTTGATGTTCCAATGTCTCAGCGGATGATCCTTGGTGATGCGACTGAGACTGGACTCGCACGTTTCGTCGGCAAGTGTGTATCAGATTATGATGCTCATAAACAGAAATATAAACGGGTGTTCGAAATCCCCTTCGACTCTGCCAATAAATGGGCACTTGTCATCGTGCGTAGTACTGTGCACATTAGAGTTCTGGTTTTCATCCACTCAACTAGGTTAACAAACCTCATGAAGATGGACAATTCACAACATATATTAAAGGCGCCCCGGAACGAGTGTTTGAAAAGTGTTCTACGTACTTGAAGGATGGAAAGCTCGAGCCGATTTCAGATGAGTTTAAACGCGCCTATGAAAGAGCTTATGACGTTTGTTTTCTTTTATCCTCGTTTAAAACATCTTCTAATCATTCAACAGTATATGGCCTCAAGAGGACACCGGGTTCTGGCCTTCGCCCAGTCTCTTCTCCCCGGGGAACGCTTTCCGGTAGACTACGCATTTTCAAAGGCCGATTATCCGTCTATGGGCTATTGCTTCATTGGTCTTACCTCACTGGAAGACCCTCCGAAGCGTGGTGTTCGCGAAGCAATTGGCAAACTCCGCTTGGCCGGCATTAAGGTCATGATGGTTACAGGTCAGTTTCTCGAGATTGACAATTAACCTGGTAATTTTTTCTTAAGAAATGAAACGCAGGTGACCATCCAAAGACTGCTGAGGCTATTGCGCGCAAAATCAATCTGATTATCGAAGACACAAGAGAGTCACTCAGCGCCAAGACTGGAAGACATGTCGAGGATATCTATGAGGACGAAGTTCAAGCGGTCATTGTACATGGTGACGATATCGACAAACTACAGGATTGGCAATGGGACAATAGTATGACCGTTGTCTGCCCTCTTTTCTCACGCATATGTAACACGTGTGGCATTCTTCAGTTCTCAACAAACAGGAAATCGTCTTTGCGCGTACTTCCCCTCAACACAAACTTGAAATTGGTTTAGTATTCTCGTTTATCATTGTTTTTAATAAGGACACTGATTCGTGGGTGCTGTTGTAGTCAAGCATGCACAGGCCCTCGGTCACATTGTCGGCGTGTAAGTTACAGATCTCATCATCTAACGCGTCACCTTAACACGTTCTGTATTTTGTAGCACTGGAGACGGTGTCAACGACTCTCCAGCATTGAAGAAAGCTGATCTGGGTATAGCAATGAATATTTCCGGCTCTGATGTGTCAAAGGAAGCAGCTAATATGATTCTTATGGGTGCGTATATTACAGTTCCTATTTACCAGCGTTCCGACTCTAACTTCACTACAAATCGCTTCAGACGACAATTTCGCGTCTACTGTCGGTTCGTGCATGTGAAATTAGTCTCTTAATCCTGTTTAACAGACCAACTATTTTAGTGGGAGTTCGCGAAGGACGTCACATATTCGCGAACTTAAAACGTTCCATACAGTAAGTATTTGCGTCGCTAATTAAAAAGGTTGGATATAACCTCTCAAACTATATTAGGTATACGCTTTCTCACCTAATGCCAGAAATTATACCGCAGCTTCTTTACGTTGTTATCCCGATCCCTATTCCTCTGTCCGCAATGTTGATTTTACTTATTGGTGAGGGACACTGATTCCAAATCTACTTGTGTCTTTAACGTTGTTTCATTAGATTTGGGCTATGAGATATTTGCCGGAGTATGTTTTAATCCAGTCAGATAGGAACGTACTTTGAATGTTGTTTTGTTTTAAGCTTTCTTTTGCGTGGGACCCGCCAGAAACAGTAGACGGAGTTATGCGAATGCCACCTCGGAAACCCGGTGAGTACCCTTTTCTCTTTCCACCGTCCAATGACTCACAGTCCTTGATATTATTTATAGTCACTGAGCGGTCTATACGGCGTATCAAGAAGCGTGCTCTTCAGCAGGCAATGAGGCTCCGTCGTGACGCTGAGACTCAGGAAGTCCTTCAATCTGGGAGGTTGGCTAAGATCGCGGAAAAGGCGAAAATTGCATTTACCGCTGAGTTTTGGGAAAGTCTTTTCGGACGGACTGATGACGAGACGCTTGTAAATTGGAAAGTTTTGAGCTATTCGTACCTTGAAGTTGGAATTATCGAGTCAATTGGATCGTACGTCTTTTTAAGTCCTTTTTTTTTTACTTTTCAACTTTATGTCACTCAATATCTATACACTCACGGATTGATTTTAGAACGACTGCTTATTTTGTTGTGTTCTTGAGAAGCGGTTTCACGCCCAAAGACCTACAGAGAGCCCAGGAAGCGTCCGGAAATGGTATAACCTACTTTAAAGATGATTCACCTGACTTTATCAATCATGCGGGTCGAGCTATCCCTGCGTCCGAACAAGTTATTGCTCTCGCAAAAGCTCAATCCATTCGTATGCTCGTTTCCATTCTTCGCGTTTTTTTCTCTTTTACTCACGTGGGCATTTCTGTAGTCTACCTGTCGATTTTCATGATGCAATGCTTCAATGTATGCCACTGACGTTCCGAACTGATTATCGAATTTACTAATCGCTATTAAATTTCATAGATCTTCGCTGTCAAGGCCAAATTCAAATTCCCCTTCGGCAAGCGAGTTGTCAGCAACCCTTACAACTTTGCGGGTATTCTCGGTGGAGCTTGCGTCGCGATGTTCGTTGTGTACACTCCACCGTTGCACGTCGTATTTGGTGGAACATATCATTTGTCTCCGCTATATTGGCTTATTCCGATTGGGTTTGGAACATTGATTCTTGCATGGGCTTCTTTACGTGTCGTATTAATGCGCAAGGCGCTCGAGAGATCAAAGGTGAAGGATATCAAGGGCTTGATTATGTGTAAGTCTTTGTCGCTGGATCGTCTGACTCGTTATATTTATGTGATGCTAATGGTTTTTTCGTTAGTCCCGACAATGACAACGATGAGCGTGCGTTCTCGAAACAAATGATGCGACTTTCCATGAGGTCAAAGGCAAAATTACGGTGGAAGGATAGTCTTCGTTTATACGTTTCAGACATGATCAAGTTTTCATTTGACGTTCATTTGTAAATATTTTTTGATATTGCGCTTACACTTTGAGACTTTGACATTCTGACGTCTGGTCTTCGGACAAGGGTGGGTAGGAGTGTCTCTGGTTACATAATTCAAGTTCTTATTCAACCTTCGTACATAAATACCATGCTTTTGGCATTGCATTGATGAAGTAAAGCTTTTCCCCTAACATTTCGATGACTGCGTTTGCAGTATCTGTAAGCGGTCTCTCCTAATTTGTTATCATCACTTCTTACATAATGTCAGCTGAACCATTCCTCCTCGTCACTCCTGATGGAACTAACTCTGAGCAAACACTGTGGACCCTCTGAAGCTCGCCACCCGAAACAAGATGCTTGGTCTGCCCTGACAGGGGCTTAAGGATGGTGTGTCTCATCACAAGTAAACTCACATCATTTGCTCGTCTCAATTCCGGGCCTCCAGCAGAATTAGATTACCATCCAGCCTTGATCTTTTTACATGGATTTGTTTAGCACGTTGGTAAGTGTTCGCCTCCCTTGAAGCTCAACATTTAACAGGTTTCCGCCAGGTATCTTTTCGCGAGTTACTGCCACTAGCTAGGAAATAAAATACGCAAATTGACCTTCTTAATTGGTGCAACTATCCCGGGTCCGTTAATTTTGCTCAGGGAGGAAAAGCTGCGCTCGATTGCCTCGGTTACCCCAACTTCGGAAAGTTAGGTAGCCGTTCTAAGCGTTATATGAACCTAGTGGCGGAACAGCTCTTGATTTCCTCACCAAAGTTCATAAAGGATAAGAGCATAAATTTTAAAGGAGAACTTGTTGTTGCCGGACAGTCTTCGGGCACGAACTGGGTCAGTATGCTTCTTGCAATGCTCTAAGCCATTCAGCTGCACATTGTCACGTTTAACAAACTTGTGATATACAGTTGCGTTGGGGCTTGAAAACTCTAAAAATCACGATAGTGCTCACTCACGCACTCACGTATATATATTCACCTTGCTATGTACTGGGTCATACTCTGACAGCCAGTAATTGCTATATCCTTTGACGATACACTCTCTTGCCCTTTATATATATACGTAATATGGAGGTAAGGGTTTTTGCTCGTGGGTTTCTAGGTGCTATGCATACAGCGACCCGATCTCGAAACTCGAGCAGTATGCACCACTACCTAATCACAGTACAGTACGACGCATCAGGAAAAAGTCGTATTTCTTATAATATATTGTAGACTTTGTAAAGTAACATAAGTATTGTATGTATATTGTAAAGTAATTACAAGACTTGCAAATCAATTGTAAAGTTTGTATAAGACATGTTAATGTATATAAAGGCCAAGTAAGTGTTATGGATGAATACAATCTATTACAAGTATTATACTAACTTTGTATGATAGTCTAAAGTATTATGCTTGCATTACATTTTTATTATAATTTCAAAGAAAGAATTATATTTATAATATAATAATGTAACAATAATTATTGTTGCCTTATAATTTATGTAAAAGGTATATTAATGTATATAATAGTGTAAGAGCACTTGTTAAATCATTATTATCTTAATAAAAGTATACTATAAGTATATAATAGGTATATTATACTTAGACTATTTATACAAATAGTTTACAATATTTGTAAAAAATATTTCATCTACTTGTAATAATCACATCAGTGTGTTTAGAAAGCTATATACATGTCATATTACTTTTTACTATATTACAAAGTAGATCAATAATTTTATTTTATACCTAAATACAATAATTGAATTGAAATGTTCTTATCAGTTGACAACTAATATTATAGTTGCTTATGTAATCAACTGCTGAAGATTGAGAGCATATAATAATGCATTTCTCTTTGTCACTCCTTTACATCCTACCTTCACTATCTCCCCAACCCTCTGCCCCTAACACTATATTGTTGCTTCTGTTCTCTGAGTCTAGTCAAGTCCTCCACTCACAAGTGTCCTACTAGCAGGCACTCTGTCTACTACAACATAGGCAATAAACATTACTGTACTTGTCTCTCCAATCTGCTGTTGTAATGCCTACACTGAGTCTCAGATCCTACACTAATGCTACTGAGCTGACTACACTGTCCTTCAATATAAAGTGTAAGCAGCCAGTCCCTTCATAATAGCCTGTACAATAGTTGCTCATCCCTCTCCTCCCAACTTTTTGTCTCCCTTCTATCCCTTCTGCTCCTTGCTCTGCCTCTTACTCTGCCTCTCCTTCATTATCCTCCTTTTTTCACATTCCTCTTCCTTTTTGCATTTGCATTCGTGCTTCTGTATTGTTGACTAATACTGAATGACTTCTTTAATAATTCCATGTATTTACATTCTTCTTCCTACTGAGAGGCAAGGTTTTGGTGGGCTTGTTCCCTCTAGTGTCATTGTGGGCTCTGGTCAAATCTCTCCTTTCATTCCAAATAGGAAAGAACTAACTACATAAAGAAAGTGATTATGTAATCCAACAAATTAAATAAAATCAAGAAGATCTGATAGTAACCAAAATCAGAACTCTTCACTACTCTGTAGCACAAGCAACAATTGACAAGCACATACAAGCATGCTTGTAACAATGTCCATGTTGGATCACTCCCAAGGTACAATCCTCTCTCTGACCCTGTGTGTACTCTCCTTCCCTACCCTACCATTCTATGCTTGACATTCTTAATAGACTCACACTGTATACCTTTACATTCCCTAGTACTGTCCATGACACCATTTTGAATAACAGAAGCAGTAGCCACTACTCACCCCTTCTGAGCTGAGTCTGTCCACACCTTGCACATTGCCTTCTCCCTTCAAGCCAGAACGTCCCAGAGATACACCTTGTAATTAATGACTCAGTTTACTACACCTTCTATTAGACACTATAGATAGACAATAGAGTATATACACACAGACATGATTTTGTCTGTAGTCTGAACCTGCTTGTTCAACACTTCAGATCTTGATCTGTATACACTACTCTATTAGGAAAAAGTCTAAATTCTTGTACTACCTTATAATAGTATAAAATAAGTGAAAAAAGTAAAAAAAGTAAAAATACTTGGAACAGATCTCAGTTTCTGAGAAAGTACTACAATTCATTATAAAGTCTGAAAGGTTTGTATAGTTTGTAAACATAAATAAGAGTTATTCTCCTTAGCAATATATAAAATGTATTACAATAGATCTCTAAAATTATAAGGTTAAATCACTCTTGTTAATTATGGCAAATATTATAATTGTTTATAAAGCTCTTAAATCATTTTAATATCTTAATAATAGTTATTTTCCCTTATATCTGTTTGTTATTTAAATACTAGTTTATAATTATATTGAAACATTATATAAATACATTATAATCTACAACAATTAGGGGTGAGACAGGTTGTGAGATTGATTAGCTAAGAGTGTGAGTGTGAGTATTGTTAGTGTGAGTAGGTAACTGGATTGAGGAGATGGATGCACTACAATAGTATGTAGCAAGTGAGTAGTACACTAGAGAGTATTGAATGAGCTAATTTGAGCTGTAGGCAAAGCTGTATCTGTACATACACACTGTATACTCTGACTAAGTCTTACAATCAGAGGTGTAGTAAACTGAACCATTGACTGAGAGGTGTATTCCTAGAGTATTCTGGCCTAAAGAGAGAGCTACACCTGTGGGACAGGTTTAGATTAGTAAGTAGTAACAAGTAAGAAAAGATGGATACACTGTGACAGTGTACAGTGAGTGTGAGTAGTATATACAGATTGAGATTCAGAGTGTTGAACAAGCAGGTTCAGACTGTAGACAAAATTGTGTCTGTATGTATGTACTCTATTGTTTATCTACAGTGTCTAATAGAAGGTGTAGTAAACTGAGTCATTAATTGTAAGGTGTATCTCTAGAACATTCTAGCTTGAATGGAGAAGGCAATGTGTAAGGTGTGGACAGACTCAGCTCAGGAGGGGTGAGTAGTAGTTACTACTTCTATTATTCAAAATAGTGTTATGAACAGTACTAGGGAATGTAAAGGTACACAGTGTGAGTCTATCAAGGATGTCAAGTATAGAATAGTAGGTAGGGAAGGAGAGTATGTATAGGGTTGGAGAGAGGATTGTACCTTGAGAGTGATCTAACATGGACATTGTTGTGAGTGTGCTTGTATGTGCTTGTCAATTGTTGCTTGTACTACAGAGTAGGAAGAAGAACATGAATACATAGAATGATTAAAGAAGTTGTTCAGCATTAGTCAACAATGTGAAAGTGTGAATACAAATGTAAAAAGGAAGAGGAATGTGAAAAAAAGGAGGACAATGAAGGAGAGGCAGAGTAAGAGGCA
>NW_006760395.1:1893201-1906722 GCF_000271605.1 Fomitiporia mediterranea MF3/22 | reverse complement strand
CAATGAACAAACTATCTATTTATGATATACATAAACACCTTAGACATATAAGTTACAATTATATTAAACAATTATTAAAGACACAACCAAGTGTACTATCAACTAAAATAATGAACTATAAAGAAAAAGAATGTATTGAATGTATAAAAGCAAATATCAAACATACACCAATACCAAAACTATGTCAATCTCCTCTTGCAAATCAATTTGGAGATCTTATTCATATCAATATCATTGGTCCTATTGAACTGCATGCATATAAGAACATACACTACTTATTAATGATTGTAGACGATTCTACTTGTTGGTGCATAATGCTCAAATTACAAACAAAATCCAATACATATATGTAATACATACAATGGACAACTAAAACATTTACACAGTACAGAGTTAAAATAAAGCTTTTACAAAGTGATAACAATACTGTATTCCTTAGTAAAGATTTCCAACAATATTTAGATTCACAAGGAACAAAACAAAGGTTAACAGTACATCATACTCTACAACAGAATAGAATAGCAGAACAAACACATAAAACTATATTTAGAGGTGTAAGAGCATATCTAACATCTACTAAATTACAGTTTACATTATGGGCTGAAGCAGCAATTCATATTACTTATATTCATAATAGAACACTGTATGCTACTTTAAATTACAATACCCTACACTATAAACGTTACAGAACACACAGAACAATTGATAATATATATGAATTTAGTCAATATATTATTATTCACAACAAAAATCCTACAAAAATACAACAGTAAGGTATCATTACTTGTTAGATAGGATTAGACAATGAAAGTAAAGGCTATAAAACTTGGCACAATAATAAAATTACTATTGAACAAAATATTCAATTTCTCAAAGGTAAACCTCCTCAAATTGAAGGGGAGAAAATAGACAATACAAACAATGATACAAACAAGTGTTTAATAATTAAAAATAACAAAACAGACAATAGAATAATGAGAACAGACAACAATGATACTGTTATGGACTATATTTCTGTACAGGGATTACACCTCTTGTTGTAGGTTCACAGGCAACAGGCAGGTCCTTAACCATGTAACTACTGGTCCTGAATGTAGCCTCTATCTTTGCTCAACTAGGAGTATATCCCTAGGAGTGTTGATAGTACTTGTACTCAGTAGAAGGGGAGTTAATGCCCTTAAGAGTAGTTTAATGTGTTTGTATTTCAAGGTGAATAGAATAGTGTTTTTTGTGTAAAGAGTTTATTGGGAGAGATGAGTGGGTTTACAGCTAGTTCACAAGCTGTCCTCAAATAAACTGTTATTAAGTACAATGCTCTTTACACAATATATGAAGTGCTTTTTATACTACTCTAATTATTCCTTTATCCTCCTATTTCTTTGCAAGTTGAGTAGTTCTGTTTATTGGATGGTCTGTACACTATGTTGCAGTATTTTTAGTATGTTACCATATGCTCTATAGGATGTGTATTAGTGATTTCGTGTGTTTGAGGTGTTAGCCATTTCTGTTTTGAGGTAGCAATCTGTGTTAGATCTTTTACACTATATGCTTCTTGTACAGCCATTATGTTTACTTCCTCAGTAGCACTTCTTTTCCTCAGCTAAGCTTAATTAGCCTTTTCATGATTGGCACCATTAGTTCTGAGTTCTGGGTGGCTCTGTCATTGTGTATCTGTGTAGTATAATGACCTTTGTGTAAGGCTTGCCTACTTTACACTATTTGTTGAGTACATAGGGGTCTTCAGATCTAAGTTCTATAGATCCACAGTGTTTGTGTCCTGCTAGTATTATTGGATGGTGGTCTCTGTATATTACTTTAATATTATATTACTTTGTTGGTCCTTCATAATGACTGGTTGTAAATACAGTACAGCCATGTGTTCTGTTGTCTTGGATGGTACTCTATATTGAAGCAAATATTTGTGCTGTGTTTTCTTTGTATTCTTAGTGTGTTTTCATTAATAGATGTAATTGTACTGCTTCACATTCCTCATGTATTGTTGGGTTGTATATCTTGTATATATACATCTTGAATGATGCTTCTTTCCTTTCTTGTTTTATTCCTTTGTGTATTACATGTTGTAGTCAATGTTGCAGTTGATTGAATAACATTTGGTATGCTACTACTTGCATAGTATTTCTCTCTATTTGTATGCTTCTTGTTTTGTGGATTTGTCAATCCTAGCATATTTGATATGTCATTATTACTTGTATGTGTTCTTGAAGTTGTGTCACATGATCACATTTCTGGCATAGTCTCTGTGTGTCTTGTAGTGAATTCTGGTTTCCTTAATTGTGTGCCATTACAAATCCTTCCAAATCCTTTCACTGCCTCCTTCTCAAGTGATTAACTAATGTTGATCACCTAATAAGGACAGATTTGTATTTGTGGGTAAAGATGTTTTTGTTTTGCAAATTATTGCTTCTCCTGTTGCTTCTAAGGTAATGAATGTTATTTAGAATGTTTTGTTTGGATGTTAGCCCTAATAGTACAGTTGGTAAAGTCTTTACAACTACTTTAGAGTGTCATCATGTAATTGTGGATTCTATTCCTGTGTGTTGGCCTACTTGCCCTATTAGGGATAGCCATTGTAACAGTCAAAATATTTCTGTGTAGGTAAGAGTAGTACAAGCCTTATATGGTAAGTATTTGGCATCAATCTTGTCTTGAAGCATGTTAACACAGCTTGATCAGCTGCAAGATTTCCCTTCTAGGATGTTTCTGTGTTTGAGTCCCTGTCCAGGCTTGAGTGTGACAAATACTATAGACAATCCAATGCTAGTGTTCCAGCAGTTCTTAGTTGAGACTGAGGTTGAGGTTCAGGTTCTGGATAGAGTGTACTATAGATCTGAATAGAATATACTCTTGATTCCCAAGTTTGGTCTGTTGTATGATTGGTGATATTATGGCTACTGGTTGTATACCTTAATGTGGTAGGTAGTAATAATTTCTACTTTCATACAACTGAAGGATTTGGGGTTGTAGTGGTTCTAATACAAGAACTGTAGGGAATTCCTCTTAGTATTACTCTAGTGATTGTATTTGACAGCCATTGTTGTTGGATAATAATTTCTTTTTGTGTATATGGATTTGTAAGTTCATTTCTGAGAGACTTTTGTACTAGGTGCTCTAAGCTTTGTATTTTTTTTGTTTTACAAAGTATTTGAGAACCTAGTTACTATAGTCTTTTTTGAAATGAACTTTTGACAAATCTTCTACAACAAAAGATTTTATTGTGGTACTTGAGGTAATAGGATAGTGGGTAAATGTAGGGCTTCTAGCATTCTAATATCCTGCTCCTAGTGTGATACTGTAAGTAGTACACTCATTAGTAGTAGTAGGATATGTGGTAGTGAGGTGTACAGTAGTGCTAGTGTGTGTAGGGTCATTTCTCACTTGTTTTCTTCTGGTTCCTGATCTGAGTCCTGTATTTCTGTAATCAAAGGGCTTTGTTTGTTCAGAGGGGGTAGCCAGGGTGGTTACATGAGTGGATGAGTATTGTACCATTTTTGTATTATGTCTTGTATCATGCTTGTGTAGTAGTTAACTGTATGCTAGTAGGTAGCTGTTGTATCTTGAATGTACTAGTTGTAGTATAACATTTTGTGCAACACTGTTTGAGTAGCTTGTACACTAGTCATATGTAGGGCTATGAATGTACTGAATTGTAACCTGAACAAAGAGATTTACTGTGCTGTGTACACAATCTCAAAGCAGACCTTGATGCTGTAGTTGTGGTTGATGTTAAGAATGTTTCTATACTGTAAGTAATGACTGAGTTTGTATACAAGGCATAGAAAGTCTGATTCTTCTACTGTGTTTAATGTTGAAGCCTACTCAATACTAAATTGAAAGTGTTCTTCTCTACTGTGTGTGGGTGGTAGATATTGATACCTTAGTGTCAAAGGCACACTATATGTAGTTGCAAATGTGTCAAACTGTTGTTTGTAGTACTGTCCTATATAGTTTACTATGTAGTTTCAGCCTAGTAGGCAGAGATGAGTTTGGTTTGGCCATTTGTAATGTAGGTGAGGGAGTCATACAGAGAAGGGGAGGTGATAGTCTTGGCAGACAGTTACAAGACAAGGCATGTTGTTGGTAGTGTATGTTAATGATTGTACTAAGTTGTAGATTGTAGGGTAGCTCATTACTACTCTTCATTGTTGGTTTTACCCTTGTTTTATATTGTAGTTGTTTAGTCTTGTGTTTCTGTTACTTGGTTAGGTGTTCAGCACTTCCTTAGGGCTCTGTAGAACCATTCAGGTTCTGGATTAGGTTTGATACTTTGAGGGTTATTTTGATAGTATTCTTGGAGTTGTTCTACAGTGTTTTGTAGGTTTTCAATTGGTTCCTAAGTATACTCTCTGTATCCTCTCCATTTGATCAAGTATTCAATTTTGTTTGGTTTTGTTTGTTGTACTACTTTGATTTTCTCAACTTCATATTCTAGGGTTCTGTTGACTTCTATTAGGGGCAGTTGTGTGATTGCTTCTTGTCCTGGATAAGATTTACTCTTGTAAGGTATTAGGAGGGAAGCATAGAATACTAGATAGACTGTAACTGTTTTTGGGAGCTTCAGTCAATATGATACATTCCCTATTTTTTGTTCTACTAGATAGGGTCCAGTGTATTGTACTTCTAATTTCCTTTTAGGTGATACCATTAAGAAGTTCTTCATATTAATGAGAACTAAATTGTTTGGTTTATAATTAGGTATGGGCCCTTGCTTGAGGTTTGCATATAGGGCTATAGTGGTTTTTGCTTGTTTGAGCACATCCTGGGCTTCAGCTTGCACTTCTTCTAGTTCTTCTAGATAGTCCTGTACTATTAGGATATTGCCTTTGTAAGGTGTTAATTCTATTGTTGGACTCCTTCCAAGTACTAGTTTGAAAGGGGTTTTCTTTGTGGCTGAACTTTGTGTGTTGTTATACATGAATTTGGTGATTAGTAGCAGTTCAGCCTAGTTTGTTTTTTGTGGGTCTGTGTAACATCTAAGATATTACTCTAGAATTTGATTTACTCATTCTGTTTGTCTGTCTGTCTGTGGATAGTATGCTGTACTAGTCTTTCATTTGATTCCTAAGTTTTCTAATAACTTCTGTATGAATCTTGAAACAAATTGAGTTCCTCAGTCTAAAATAATAGATTTTGGGGTTCCCTAGTCTTTGAATATGTAGTGTATGAACATATCAACCACTGTCTGAGTGTCTAGTACTCCTCAGTACAGTATAAATTTAGCCATTTTTGTAAGTCTGTCTATTACTACAAATATAGTAGTGAAACCTTTGTTTGTTGTTAGTAAATCTGTAATTAGATCATATGATATTGATTAGAATGGATGTTTGAGAGTATCCAGCAGTTGTAATGGAGGTTGTGTATATCTCCTTAGTGTTTTAGTTTGTTGACATATGTTGTATGTATTGACATATTCTGTTACTTCCTGTTGTAAATTGGGCCACCAATAATCTCATAGTATTTTTTCTAATGTTTTATTGATTCCCATATGTTTGACAAGTTTATCATCATGTTTCTTCTGTATGATTGTACTTCAGAGTATTCCTCCTTTGTCAGAGGGTATCTATATGTGTTTTTGATAATAATAGAGCCTGTTTACAATTTTATGATTGAGTTTCCAGTCAGACTGTGTTTGTTCAATTTCTTTAAGTTCTTCTTCAGCCAGTTGCTGTTTATAGGTGTGTTTGATAGAGTCACCCAAGGCTGTGCCTATTATTGTTGATTCTGTGATATGTAAGTATTCTCTGTCAACATTAGTGTTTCAAAGTTTGGTGGACTATACAGATTCAGGGATCATAATTTTAGCTTTTGTTTCTATTTCTTCTTCTAATCTATGATCAGGTCTTTAAGATAGTGTGTCTGCTGGGTTCTTTTTTCCTTCAATATGCCTTATTTGGTAATTGAAAAGGCTGAGGAAATGTATCCATTGTGTTTGCCTTCAGTTCATCTCCTGAGTGTTCCTGAAGTAGATTAGGTTCTGGTGGTCTGTCTGAATAGTTACTAGTTCCTTAGTTCCTTAGACTAGATGCTGCCAAAACTTAAATACTACAATTATAGCCTATAGCTCTTGATTGTGAGTTTGCTAGTTGTGTTCTGTAAGTGTAAGTTTTTTCAAATAGAAGGCTATGGGTTGTAGTACTCCTGTTTTGTCTTCTTGTTCTAGAGTGGCTCCTATTCCTACTACTAAGGTGTCTGTAGTTATTGTATATAGTTTGTTAGGGTCTGGTACAGTCAGTGTCTCTCCTTCAGAGAATGCTTTCTTTAGTTGTTCAAACACTGTTTAGTGTTGTTCCTCCTACTTAAATGGTTGCTTCTTCTTTTTAAGTTCAGATAACAGTGTAGTAATGATTTGCATTCTTTTAATAAATTGTGAATAGAAATTGCAGAATCCAAGGAATTGTTCCATGTGTTTCAATTTCGTTAGTGTCAACCATTCCTTTATTACTAATTGTTTGTATGGGTCCATTTTTATTCTGTCCTTTCCTATGATGAATCCTAAGTAGTTGAGTTCTTGTTGTAAGAAATAGCATTTATTGATTTTTAAATAAATGTCTAGTTTGCAGCATTTCTGTAGGACTTGTTGTAAGAGTTTCTAATGATCTTGAGGGGTGATTGCTTTCCCTATAATGTTGTCCAAGTATATTAATATCTTGCATGATTGAATCCATTGTTCAAAGTTGTTATTCATAAATTTTTAGAATACAGATGGTGAGTTTTTCATTCTGAACATCATTATGAGTAGTACATAGATTTGATTTTTGACTTTAAATGCTACTTTCCATTTGTCTGATTTTTGTATTCATAAATTGTTGTATCCTGACTGTATGTCTAATGTAAAGAAATATTTTCCTCCTAGTAATTTGTCTAGTAGTTTGTACATGATTAGTATTGGGTATATGTCTGGTATTGTTATTTTGTTAATGTCTTGGTAGTCAGTCACCATTCAGGCTCCTCTGTCTTTCTTTCCTACAAAGAATACAGGTGTGGCTACTAGGCATAATTTGTCTGGTTGAATTTTACATATCCATCCTTTTTGTAACATATCTTTTATATATTCATCCACTACTCATTCTTTATCCAGTACAAGTAGGATGGATAGTTGCCTTTTAGGTAATAGCTTGTCTGGGTCTAAGTTGATAGGTATATCCCATATTGTATGTTCTGGTAATTGTCTTAATTTATCTGGGTTAAAGACATTAGCAAAGTCTTTAATTTTGTTTAGCAGTTTTTCTCTCCAGGAGATATTCTGTTGTTTGTTTTTTATTTTCATTTAGTTATAGATTTGGGATTTTGTAGAGGCCTTGTCATAAGTTGTTGTAACTGGTTGTACTGGATCATTAATTTTGATATTTATTTCTTCATCATTTTCAGGCATAGTAATAATTGGTGGTTCTATAGACATAGTTAGCATAGTTGGAGAAGAGTGTATAGGGACATCTGTGGATGTTGATTTTATTAGTTTATGTTGATAGTTAAGGGGTTGCATATTTTCATAATTGTCTGGTACCAATATTGTTAGATTGTTTTCTCCTAATATTTGTGCCTAAGGTTTTCTTGGTTACATTCTAGTGTTCTCTTCTGCTTTACATATCCTTTTTGGTATAAGCATATTTTCTCTACTTTTGGATCTTAGTCTCCTAACTCTAGTAACTGTCCTTGTCCATAGTCTACTTCTTTCCAGGATTGGTTCCCTGTGCTTGTTAGGCACTAGTACTTTGATTTCTTCCTCTTTAGGTTTTTTCTTCTTTCTAGGCTTCCTTTTCCTTTTCCTTTTCTGGTTTACTCAGATTTGTTTAATAGTTATCTCTATGGTTCTTCCTTGTTGTTCCAGTCTAGCTTCCTTCTAATTGATTTCTGGGTTTCTTGCTTGTAGGTAGTCTATTCCTAGTATTATGTTGTCTGATACTATGTTTGTAATAACCATTGTTTGTTCCCAATCATCCACCTCTGTGTGGATTGTTGTCTTAATTGCATGAGTTAATTTTCCATTTGAATTGGTTAATCCATCAGTATTGGTGACAGTTCTAGGCCAGTCCAACTTTTGAGCTTTAAATCCATTCCCCTTTTGGAATGATTTATCTATTACTGAACAAGTACTCCCTGAGTCTATAAGTGCAAGCGTTTGTATCTATTGGGTTCCATTATGTATCCATATTACTATTCAAGGGTGTCTTCCCTGTGTTGGTAGGCCAGACTCTCCTTCAACCTTTCTAGTTCTGACCATTACTAGTAGTCTTAAACAAAAGGTGGATTCCTTGAATCATTTGAGTGTTGTCCTTTATATTGGCAAGTGTATCCTTAGTTGTTTCCTGGTATGTCACCTCCATTTGCTGTCCATTTTGTATGATTGTAATGTATGTATTGACTACATACATTGTATTGTTCATTAAAGTTTGTTTTTTGAATTCAATTATTTGGTCACTGTTCTTTCTGATACAGTAGTTTTCCTCCTTGATTTCTATCTTTCAAATAAATAGTTGGTAATCCACAGTCTCTAGCCTAGTGTCCTGGTTGTCTACAATTGTAACATTTTGTAGATGTTGAAGGTTGCTTGTCTGTTTTTGGTTTTTGTTTTTTCCAGTTTTGTTTTGGTTTTGGGCTGAAGCTTTGAGCATTGATATCCATTATGTCTGGATTTCTATGATTTCCTTGAATGGTTGACCAATAAACATAGGTATCTCCCTATTTATACTTTGGTTCATAGTTGGTAGAATGTATAAGGGTTTGTACTTCCATTGTGTAGAGGTAATTTTGAATCCTTGTTATCCACCAGCTAAGATTTTCTTTGTATGGTTTGTCTGCCACAAATATGATTCTATAGCAAACCAAATCTGGTAAGGAAGATATGAACTTTGCTTTCCTGGCTGTGTTGGGGTAGGTAGTTGTTGGTACTAATAAGGTTAATCTTTAGAATTCAAGTAGAAAGTTTGCTAAGTTCTCTAGGTAATAGTCTTTACATTTAATTCCTACTAGTTTCTGAAGGTTAGCTGTATCTTCATCCCTTACTGTACCTGTCTGATGACTCTTCAGGAATGCTATGAACTTTCCTAAGTTTGAGAATGTGTCTAGTACTAATGATTGTAGTTTGGTTATTGTTCTATTACTTTCTACCTTGATTTGTACATAACTTTGGATCCAATCAAAAACTGTGTCTTTTAGTGATGACACTAAATAATATGCTTGTTTAGTTTCATTTGTTATTCTACTTAGTTCCAGTCTAATCATGTTTGTGCTGAGCCAAGAATTGAATCCTTTATTCAGTTTTCCATAATAATATGCTAGTTTTAATTTTGCTACGTCTGTAGTTACTAATGTTGGTACTGTTGACAGTATGTTACCAGTTTGGGTGGGTGTAGTTGCTGGTGGGTTTGTACTAGTCATTAAGTGTCTACTGATGAATCTTACAAGGATGTCCTAATTCCTTCTGTAACTGTTTCATAGGTTACTTCCACTGTTTGTTCTGTAGCTGGTTCCTCAGCTATAGTTTCTAATACTGTTTTAAGTGTTTTGATAGGTTCTCCTGGCAGAACCAGTCTTAGGACTTTGTTCATTTAGAATGCTGGTCTGAAGGTTACTGTCATGAGTGTCAAATTCCTTGAGTTTACTACTGACAGAAATGCCTCCAGCATTTGTTTGACTAGTCTTGTGTTCTGCATTACTTGTTGAGTATTAACATGAAACTGTACCATGTTTTCCATAACCTTCTGGCCATACAATACTACTTTTTCTTCTAAGTCTTGTACTTGTTTCTAGCTTTCTAGTTAGTGCTCATAACCTTGTCTTGTTAACTTTAGTTTGATGTCTTTGAGCACCCCTTCAAGCCTGTAAACCATATTGTATACTTTTCCTAGTTCACAATTTTCTGATACACCTGGCTAGTCAATTATTGATCCTCTACACCTTTCTAAGTTTCTATGTGTCTCTATGTGTTCCAGATTTTGCTGTTGCTCCAGTCTCCTTATTTGTTGTTCTATTCCTCCTACTGTCTCCTTAGGTATTCCTGCATTGCTAAGTAGTATAGTGATTAGGGATAGAGGTAGGGATCTAATCTCTATTAGAATAGTCCTGTAGCATATTGATCCAGGAATGGTCCTTAATAGTAGTGTGAGTCTTCTCTTATAGTTACTATTAAGTAAAGAGGTCAATGGTCTGTACTACTGTGTACTATTGTAAAGATGGTTGTTTTAGTATATTCCTGTTGGTTTTGTGAAGCCAGTTATGCTTCTTAATGTATTACTATTACATTCTAGCAGATTGTTCAAAACAGGCTACAACAGTGTAATACTTTACACAAGAAGTGATTGTACTTAATAACTGTTGTTATAGACTATATTTCTACACAGGGATTACACCTCTTGTTGTAGGTTCACAGGCAACAGGCAGGTCCTTAACTATGTAACCACTGGTCCTGAATGTAGCCTCTATCTTCACTCAACTAGGAGTATATCCCTAAGAGTGTTGATAGTACTTACACTCAGTAGAAGGGGAGTTAATGCCCTTAAGAGTAGTTTAACACATTTGTATTTCAAGATGAATAGAATAGTGTTTTTTGTGTAAAGAGTTTATTGGGAGAGATGAGTAGGTTTACAGCTAGTTCACAAGCTGTCCTCAAATAAACTGTTATTGAGTACAATGCTCTTTACACAATATATGAAGCACTTTTTATACTACTCTAATTATTCCTTTATCCTCCTATTTCTTTACAAGTTGAGTGGTTCTGTTTATTGGATAGTCTGTATACTATGTCACAGTATTTTTAGTATGTTACTATATGCTCTATAGGATGTGCATTAGTGATTTTGTGTGTTTGAGGCATTAGCCATTTCTGTTTTAAGGTAACAATCTGTATTAGATCTTTTGCACCATGTACTTCTTACACAGCCATTATGTTTACTTCCTTAGTAGCACTTCTTTTCCTTGGCTAAGCTTAATTAGCCTTTTTATGATTAGCACCATTAGTTCCAAGTTCTGAGTGGCTCTGTCATTATGTGTCTGTGTAGTATAATGACCTTTGTGTAAGGCTTGCCTGCTTTATACCATTTGTTGAGTACATAGGGGTCTTCAGATCTAAGTTTCATAGATCTGCAGTGTTTGTGTCCTGCTAGTATTATTGGATGGTGGTCTCTGTATATTACTTTAATATTATATTACTTTGTTGGTCCTTTGTGATGACTGGTTGTAAATACAGTACAGCTGTGTGTTCTGTTGTCTTGGATGGTACTCCATATTGAAGCAAATATTTGTACTGTGTTTTCTTTGTATTCTTAGTGTGTTTTCATTGATAGATGTAATTGTGCTGCTTCACATTCCTTGTGTATTGTTGAGTTGTATATCTTGTATATATGCATCTTGAATGATGCTTCTTTCCTTTCTCATTTTATTCCTTTGTGTATCACATGTTGTAGTCAATGTTGCAGTTGATTGAATAACATTTGGTATGCTACTACTTGCATAGTATTTCTCTCTATTTGTATGCTTCTTGTTTTGCAGATTTGTCAATCCTAGCATATTTGATATGTCATTATTGCTTGTATGCATTCTTGAAGTTGTGTCATGTGATTGCATTTCTGGCATAGTCTCTGTGTGTCTTGCAGTGAATTCTGGTTTCCTTGATTGTGTGCCATTACAAATCCTTCCAAATCCTTTCAGATACAGACAACACTGATCCTAACAAAAAAGGAAAAGTAGCAGAATCAACAGACTTAACAGACAACAAAGTTAAATTAACTGAAAAAGAAGTAGAACCTAAATTATGTTGATTGGAACAGAAACAGAAACCAACAGAATGTACTATTAAGCTTGAACAATGTATGGAGAATAAATGCATAACAAAACACATGTATACACTTAGCAAAAAGGATGAAGATAATATTACTATTCATTTAACAGAATTTAATGCTAAAATAAGTGAAATACAATCAGATCTGACTTCATTTTATAAAGCAATCCAATGTCTGGATTGTGATTCATAGATTACAGCTATGAAAGATGAAATAAAACAATTAGAAAATCATAATACATGGGAAATCACAAATCCATACAATAATATTAACATCATCAGAACACAATTTGTCTATAAAATAAAGTAATACACTGATAATAGTATAGAAAAATATAAAGCACAATTAGTAGTTCAAGGAAACTATCAGATTGATGGCCTTGACTATCATACAGACAATTTATTTGCTCCTACTGTTAGACTATCTACAGTGCAATTAATATTAGTATGGGCAGCATCTAATAATTATGAAATACATCAGATAGATATAAAATCAGCATATCTGTATGGACAATTGACAGAAGACAAAGAAATATATGTTAAACCTCCTCCAGGTAACTTAATAGACAGATTACAGAATGGACAAATATTACAATTATGAAAAGTACTATACAGATTAAAACAAGCTGGTAGAAGATGGTATAAAACACTATCTAATATACTACTTAAATACAGATTAACAAAATCCAAACATGATAACACTGTATTCTTTGCAAAGAAGAAAGAAATAACTGTAACCATATTATTTGTACATGTTGACAATATTACTATTGCAGCAATGAATAATAATACTATTACAATAATAAAACAATCTATTGCACATCATTTACAATATACAGACAGTAGCAAATTACACTAACTACTTAGTATAGAGATTCAACACAACAGAGAGCATAGATTCATTAGGATGTGTCAGACACATTATATTAATAGTATAATAGAATGTTACAAACAAACAAACGAACAAAGTGTACAAACACCTATACAGCCTGGTACACAATTAAAAACAGTATTACAAACCAATAACAATAGAGAACAAATGTCTGATATACTATACATGAACATGGTTGGTGCACTTAGATACATTGCAGACTGTACACAGTCAGATATAGCATTTGCAACAAATCAGTTAGTAAAATACCTTAATGACCCTAGTATGGAGCATTATCTGGCACTTAAACATTGTTACATGTACTTAAAAACTATGAACAATGTCTGGCTCCAACTCAGCAGCACAAATCAATCAATATTGAACAGTTATACAGATGCAGACAGTATGATGCAAGAAGGGCATCATACAATATCAGGATACACATTTTACTTGAGTGATTCATTAGTTTCATAGTCAAGTAAAAGACAAACACTAGTAGCAAATTCAATGTATGAAGCTGAATTAATAGCTCTTACAAGAGGAACACAGGAAGTGATCACACTTACACATTTAGCTGAAGAGATTCTGCAGGTCTCTGATGCACCAATTAATATCTATTGTGATAATGATACTGTTATACAAACGGTCACATTGGACAAACTCAAATATTCAGAATGAACAAAGCATTTAGATCATAAGAAAGATTTTATTAAATGCTACATTGAGTTAGAGTACATAAATGTGAAATACATACAGACGAACGATCAACAAGCAGATATATTAACTAAAGCACTACATGTACCACAAGTCAAACATCTTACCAGTTTACTCAGACTAGTAAGAGTTTGAAGGGGAG
>NW_006760395.1:1879804-1892468 GCF_000271605.1 Fomitiporia mediterranea MF3/22 | reverse complement strand
ACCTTACATCGTTGCAGCTCGCTCGGACTGATAATGGGAAGACAAAGAAAAGGCTATATAAGGAAGCGATCAAGCACAGAGTCGTGTACATCCATCCTAGGGATCAATATGTTGAAAATCCTTCGGGACTGCTAGGTGACGGCTCCCGTACGCAAGAACCACTGGAACGTTGTCTGGACGAGTATCGAATGCGAGATGACATCTTCAGCACAGGTGTCTGTTTATTCGAGGTCATATGCTTCCGGTCCCTACTTGCTTGGAAGGAGAAGGGGAAGACAGAAGCTCAATTGCGCGGCGACTATGTGTACGACGATAGTTTTGTGCCACTATCAGATGGTCGAGATGAATGGAAGGAACTCACACCGGGCGAGCGAGCAAGGAGAAAAGCAGCAGTTCTCATCGAGAATGTTAAGGAGAAAGTCCCGAAAGTTCTTGGACAGCGGATAGGGAAGCAAGTGGCTGAGATCATTGTCAGTTTTCTACGTGCCGGATACGATAATGAAGCATTTGGTGTGTCCCTGAAGGACAAGAGCGATACTGAGGTTAGTCTTTTCTTCCTGAGTGAGGCGTTAAAATGCCTCCGAGAAATCCATAGGAAAATGATCGACTCCGAGAGGAAGAAGAGAAACTCGCAATGGCAGTTTGGTGCCCTAAACTTCTGTCGATAGGTGATATTTCAGTGTAACACAAGATGCATTTGCTTAAAATTAACTGTAATTACTTCTTCGCGTGTTTACCAATGACGCATGGATTTGCAACTGAGTGACGAAATGTGTTCACAATACCTGAGAATGTATTTTTGTTTTGTTCTCTACCGATGCTGTGATTTATTCGAGTCTGCAAACACGCCTCGATTTCCTTACGAACTTATTATCCACGTATATTCTTGAACACATCAAGAACTCGATTCATTAAATTGAATAGTCAGCCAGCAAACGGCCTAATGTTAAACCATACATTCAATACAAGTATCTACAGAGGATGCTGTGCTTTACCACACATTGTTTTAGGACTGTTTGTTGCACATGTCCGATTGGTCGGGGATGACCTGAACCTAGTCAATGCAAAGTAATTATTTATTCACTCTATCCCCTATAATGCGACTTTGAATAGTTGATGATTCTATGAGCCGCGCGCTTTCAGATATCAATGAGTGCATGTAGATAATACTTCCGCAGACATAAAAATTATATTCAAAGTTCTTTGAATTTGCTCTCGTGTTTTATCCGACTATCTTCCAATCAATTGCTTGTTCAAAAGCATCGCCAACTCTTAGAACCGTGGCCTCGTCAAAATGGCGCCCAACAATCTGGGACAAGTATCTTAGTTTCAAACATAGAGATTCTTGATTTCAGAAGTTTCCATACCTGCAGGCCAACAGGTAACTTTATATTTCTGTCTTCAACTATCAGTATATCTTCTTCCGCCGCGCGCGTCCAACCTATTGGGATGCTCATTGCCGGATGGCCTGTGCCATTAAACTGAGCTGTATTCGCAATGATGTCGGCTGTGAGAAAAGTTAGCAGGAGTTGACAAGGGACGCGATAAGATCAAAGTCAACTCGTATGAATGATCAGGACTAGTTCGAAAATGAACGCACCTGTTCGCTCTGCACAATTCCAAGGAGCTGCATTAGGTTTTGGATGACGACGTGCGCCAAAAGCGATTGTTGGCATTATGAGCACATCGAAGTTTGCAAGTGCGGTGTCGTATTGTCGCTTCGCTTTCCGGAGGAGGTTTACAGAGCGGCCGTAAACGGTTGGGTAATTCTCCCAAGCATACTCGGAATTCAGGCCGGAGCTAATGACAAAGGATGACACGTTATCCCATTTCCCCTGCGTCCATCTATGAGTAAAAGCTCAGAAATTTTATTTCGCGAAGAACGCTGGAAATGGTACTTACGGTAATAATTCCTCAAAGAACTCATTGATGTAGAGTCCACGATGTCCGCATTGACGGCCTTTACGGGTCTGTGACGAACCCACTCTATTGATGATGATCGATGCTGAACGGGCCACTGTATGTATTGGTATGGCGACTTCTTCCACTAGCGCACCAAGTGAGTTGAATGTTTCAACTGCACGCTCAACGGCAATGCGTACTTCAGCTTGAAGTTCTGAAACTTCGAAGCCTTCCTTCAGCACGCCAATCTTCAAGCCTGCAATTCCTTCCTTACGTGCAACTCGTAAATCATCCGTATACTTTGGTACGATTGTTCGTGGGGGTACGCCAAGCTGGCGATCGTCAATTCCGTCGTATCCTGCAACAGCCTCAAGAAGCATTGCGACGTCCTCAACTGTACGAGCCATGGGTCCAGTGTGGTCGAGACTTGGCTCCGACGAGAGAATACCGGTGTACGGGATCAGCCCAAAAGTAGGCTTGAGACCGACAATACCACAGCATGCGGCTGGCTATTAATAACACATAAGAGATGACATTCGCTTCACTCTGAATAATGAAGTACACACAAGCCTGATACTCCCTCCCTGATCACCACCCATACCCATATCGACTTCACCAGAGCTAATAAGTGCAGCACAACCAGAGCTGCTACCAGCTGTACTGAACCCATATGCATACGGATTGTGCACTGGACCCGTGGAAGACGTGAAGGAACCTGCTCCGTGTGACATATTCTCGCAAGTCGCCTTGCCTACGATCGTACCGCCAGCTTCAAGGATTCGAGTCACAATGGTTGCGTCGATTGTAGCTGAAGAAAACAGTGAGCGTCATTAACTACACTGAGGATTAGGCAAGAACGTACGGACGAAGTCTTTGATAGCATTCGTCCCGAATAGACATGGAACTCCAGCAAGACATATATTATCCTTAAGACAAATTGTTTTGCCAGTCAGAGGACCACCCTCGCAGCCTTTTACAGTCGCCTTCCAGGCCCACCCGTTCAGAGGATTCTCTGCGTCTGGAACAGGCTTGACATCAAGGCGAGGAAACTTGTCAAAGTCCACAGACGGCTTGTAATCTACATCCAAACAAACATGAGAAGAGCAAGAACCATATGGAAATACCTGCTTGCCTTCATATTTCATGATATCTTCCGCTGCGTCGCGTATCTGACCAATAATCCTTTGGTAATCGGCCTTGTGGGTTTCTGGTATGTCATAATGCAGTCGGGCGGCGGCTGAGAGTAACTCAGGCAGGTCAATCGGGGCCATTTCGCGATAACGCGACTACCATCTGAGCCTATAAGCTGCATGGGTAAGATTCAATATTTGGAAGAAATTGAGTTTGGCGAAGCCGGCCCCTACGGAGCGGAAACGGTGTCTTCCACAGTATACATATTGCATTGTCTCAATGCTTGGAAAGAAATGAGCATATTAGTACAAGATGCCGAGCTTGTCCGATTAATGCTGATGAAATCGTTAAGATGAAGAGGACACGGCAGATAGTTAACTAGGAATGAGGTATATAATGCAGCGATGCTTCGCTGCAACATGGACGCAGTAACGTCGCAGATTGGAGGTTTGGACATCAGTGTATCTTACATAATCCACCAGCTTAGTAATAGGCACTCTTTCTCTCTCGCCTCGTCAATGGCACAACACATAGTACTTAATTTTTCTTCTATTTAAATTGTTCGAGCCAGTAATAACATGGTTGATTCACGTTGTGAATAGTCACCTCCTCTCCACGTTCCACTCGAATTGCTTGCCCGGATATGACTTCTCCAGCACCCGATGTTATAGGAACGGCGATGTGTTTGCCCAGTAGACTTATCGCATGCTTGTGTTGACCTCTCACTTAGATGAGGTTGTATCTGTGCTTAGGTATCAGTGAGATGGATGACTGGGTTTGAACAGCTGGTAAGAAGCCTGGAATATCAAGCACTTCTTGAAACGGTCGGATGATGCGAGGACGGCGGGCGTCCTTACCCTCACACCGGAGGTATGTCATTCGTTCCTGAAAGATCATCGGTAGTCCATCCGTACTCGTCAATTTTCTGTTCGGGGTATGGGGACCAATTCAGAACTCATTTCGACGCGAAGTATTCATTCATCCTTCTCAGGTATTCCGACCTTGCTAATTACAGGTTTTGATCCGGTCAGGTTGGCTAGCTTTCGTCACGTACAACGGCAGAAACATGTTAATAGAGTACGATCTTACACCGACACTCTTTTGTCCGTGTCAGAGAAGATTTCTTTGTCCAAATCTTAAATATTGTAGGTTCTGCGAGTAGTTTGGTTCTCCCTTTTCCCGACTAACACGTCTTATTGCCAGTGTTGTGTTACATTATTACCTCTGCTGCTACGACTGATCTCGAAGTGCTTATTGGTGTTCCTTGTCTACTAGTATTGCTCTCCACATATGTAACTGATAACATCGTTCTAGAAAAGCTTCACTTTCGTATCATCAAGACGATCAAATGTGTACATGACCAGTAGGATTGGAATGGACTTCACTTTTCAATGTCCAGAGTGAGCCTAGAGCATCAAACGAATACTATCCGCCTAGTTAAGACAACCTGAAGGAGTATGATGATGTATGTGGTCTTGTTATCTTTGATGTTGCCCTGATCGTCCTCCTGGAAAGAGCATAACTCACACATCACTTAAATTTTGGCAAGTTCCTTGCACTCTGCCCTATGATCATCCTTCTGCTTGTGTCCCCCGAATACATGTCAAAGCATGCAGTACTAGTCTGAAATAATGTCAGGATTTTCCAGATGGCCCTCACGCGTTTTGATTAGGAAACCCTTTTTTCGCTGGTTTCATCCGTCATTTTTACGGCAAATTCCCAGCAGACCAGGGAAACGTCATCACAAGGTAAGGGCTTCTCCACGCCCAAGTCAACAAGAAATGGATAAGTTGGGGTCGGGTAAGTGGAGCACGATGTCCCTCTACTAGTATGTCTCAGGCCTAACATACTAAAATACCTCTCGTTCTTTTCATTCAACTTGGCTACAGCACCTAAGAGTTGACCCCTTTTTCCCAGTTTTCAGTAGTTCCCACTCGATATTCTACACACGCACCTTGAGGAGGAAAGCGTTGGATTATCTCCGTTCGGCTAGCTTCTCGGTCCTCGTGGATTAAGCTGTGATCGTCATTGGAATATCATCTGCCAGTAGGGACGGCCACGGGACGCCTTTTAGGTGTTATCATATCAGTCTAACCACTGATGGAGAGATTCACAAAAGAGATTGATATCCAGGAATAGACGTTGATCATCAACATCAAGCAGACAGATGATGGATATGCTCTGCTAGATGTTTTGCGCTGGTCCACCTGGAGAAAGTAGGTGATGGGATGGCGAACGACGAGATCCCTGGTCACAAAAGTTCCGGCAGCTGATTGGACATTGGATACCTCGTGATACGTGGGATTTTCGGAATAGAAAATGCTCGGACGGAAAAGGTTTAACGGAGCAAAACGTGACAGAAGTACCCCAAGTTACTTAACCGAGAAATAAACGTGAACCTCTCTGCTCTTAGCATCCCAATTGTGGATACGCATGGCCTATGCCAAATTGTGGATTTTCACGGTCCAGAGTGTGTTGAAATTTGACAGTGGCAAAGCAGAGGGTCAACAGAATACTGTCGAATCGGGGAGGAATCTCAGGGGTGAGCTCGCCAAAGTCACTTGATCGTCAGCCGGGAAAAGCGTCGATCTATGCAATTTGTAAAATTTGACCCTGGCTCTTCCAGTCAGCTTGGCACAGGCAATCCAACTCTTGAACACTACTAACCACAACCTGCCTGGATATAGGACATAGGTGCAACCTGTTGTGCCTGCAGCGGTTAGGCCCCGCGGGTCATCCGGGTTGCTATACGTTGATACCACGCTTAAGACCCCAGAACCGCGCCCGCATCCCTACCCCCGCTTTCTCGTCCAATTCAATATCTAATCGGCGAGCGCTGGTATCCCCTTCCAACCAATTCTTACAGAAAGGGCGGCGCGGATCCGGTTCATATGTACCGATCACACACCAAAGTTTGATCTTTCCGTGATACTCGCGCTTCTCAATCAGAACGCCCACTTTGTTACTGCATTAGCGTCATTTGTACGTGTCCTCCTATATAAGCTGTGCTAACTCCGTTGCTCACGTCTCTCAGAGGACTGCCGTGCTGCGTTCATTTTTACCCTCTTTTTATTTGTGCCCACACGCAACATGTCGTCGAGTGAACTAGCTCTAGCTACTAAGCTGGTCAAGTCAGCAAAGATACCTCTGTACACGTCGCGTACGCGTTTAAAGTGGTGACTTCTGCCATTTATCCGCTAACAGTTTTTTGCTTTCAGCTACTGCGCTGACGTGGGTCTTGCTTGATTACTGTGAGTCAACATTTACTTGTACCATCTACAAGTGCTGTGCCCCTGACCAAGACTTGTCGTTTCTTCTCAATCTCAGTCGACACTCTCCCAGATGAGGTGAGTAACATGCAGCTCGTAGCCCGTTGACGACGCTGACGTGCGATCTGTCGCTTCTAGGTCCGGTACATGTGGGTCAGTCAACCGCGGAGCTTCGCATTGACTTCTCCGCCTGACATTGCACTTCTTTTAAAAGCCCGGAGCTCAGGGCCTCGGGAAAATGTTATTCTACTGGGTGTGTTTGATGGACACATGTCCGTACACGTACTGATACCTTTCAATAGATTCGATACTACACGATTCTAGTGACAGTCTTTGACGTCGCCCAAATCCACTCCTTTTCAAAGTTTAGACCAAGTCTAACGACGTGAGTTAACTTTGTTTCCGTTCACATCACGCTCATTATTGATGAAATTTGAAATATCTGATAATAAGTTGTGTCGCCATGGATTCGGTCATTCGTATTGTCGGCGCGATCAGCCTTTGGTCCGTCGAGATTATTATGCAGCTCCGAATTTATGCGCTCTACAACTGCTCAAAGAGGGTACGTGAATATATACTTAGGGATAGCGCTTAATCGCTAATTGGTTTGACAGGTGGCTGCCTTTAACATTTTCCTTTTCCTGATGTCTATCGGAGGTTTCTTCTGGATCCTCGTCCACAATGCTCAGGGCCGTGCCGCTGTTATCCATCAGGCAAAGGCTCTTCCCATTCCTGGCTGCCCGGTAGTGCATACGGGGATCGAATGGGCTCAGTGGATTCCTGGTGAGTCAGGAGCACGCTCAACCGTCCAGGACATTAATTAACGTCTATGAAAAAAAATAGCTACGGTATTCGAAGGGGTTCTGTTCGTCTTTGCTCTCCTCAAATCGCTCCACACAATTTTCGCGAAGTTCCGGGGAGGTGTAAACATGATGCACACGAACGGCATGCTTTTTACAATCATTGTAAATGACAACTTGCTGTATTTCTTCGGGTAAGAAATCCACGATTCTGTATCGGTTTCGTCGATTGAATGTAATTCGTATCAAGCATTTCCGGTTTGCTGGTCCTCAATAACCTGATGGTCGTCGTATGTTGCCTTACAGTGTTCCCTGTTAATCAAACAATGACGACTTGTATTATCTAGGGCGCTACCAAAATCCCCTGGTTCAGTTACAGGTGAAGTCGCTCGTTAATTCTCGTCGAAAGGGGTTATGTTAATATTACCTGCATTAGCCCTTTCCACGCCGCAATGGGAATAATGACAAGCCGTCTGCTAATGCATCTCCACAAGGCAGTGGTGCATGGAAGAGTCGTCATGTCAGGAGTGAACCCCAGCCGCACAAACAATGCCACTACCATGAATACGTACCCCATGCAGATGATGTCCACAAATGGAACCATGAGTTGGAACGTCGATAGGAATGCGTCTCTTGGATCCTCCACGCTGATTGCGAGCGAGGATAGGTATCTGGGTCGATATACAGACGCTTAAGGCTTCACTAACCGGACATCGATATTGTCTGTCTGTCTTTTCTTGAGGATTTCGGATTCATGTTTATATTTTTATTTATCTGCGTTCGTCCGTTTTTATTCATATGATAGGGCAAAGGGGCTCAGGGTCTTGTAATAGTAAATGTATTCCCATGAGAATGTTTATTTCACACCAATTCACCGTTGCAATTTGTATATAACATTTCCACATCACTTACGATCGATTGCGCAAGAATTCAGGATACCGTATGCTCGACGCTTTTCGATTGTGCCCAGGAGTTGTTTCGTGTGAAGCATGGATTTTCGATCATAAGGTACTAGCCTAACCGTGCACTCTGTGAACGAGTGGTGGGACTCGTTAAGCCGAAGACAGCAAGTCTGCAAGGTATTAAGAGTGAACTAGGACAGCTGCCGGCAATAGGCGGAAATCCTCAAATATCGTCGTATTAACTCAATCACAGAACACCGATATGACACATGCACTGGAATAATAATTAAACAGTCCAAAAGCATGCAGGCCAGCAAACCTTCAGACACAGTTGCCTACACAAACTCAAGTCAATCGTGTACTCGTGCAAAGTACTAGAAACTTACTCGGGACAACAGTCTTATTGGAGACAAATGGGAAGAGTGGATTAGAGGTGTCACAGAGTACGCCTCGTACGAATGTCTGCGCAACAATGTCTGCGCCTGCATATAACCAGTCAATATCTGACTACACCGTACAAGAAAGGATTGTCTTACCAGTCGGAGACGTGTGTGTATGGTCTAAACGGTTAATTAGTTTGTAATCTATAGCTTATTATAAGACAGCTATACTAACCGACGGGGTACAAGGCATTTACAGCCGCCTCTCTCATAGCTCTGTATTGTTCGATGACGAGGTCGAAATGGTCAACGTAAGACGCGCCGGTATCCTGTATCATATTGACCGTTCAATCCTCTTCTCAGACACTTCCAGTTATGAAAACGTTGACGCACTTTTGCAGCGGTCTGCGCATAACCAACAAAACGCGATGGTGCAAAGCCGACATCATACGGGTTGTCCGGCGTCTGGGAGGAAACAATGACTTTCGCCGACTTGCCTTGCAGAGAGTTGACTGCGTCCTCGATGTATCTTGAAAATACGTTAGGTTCATGACTTTCCAATATGGTAGAGTTGGCGTTCTCACTTATTGAACGTAAACACTATTGTCCCGTTGCTGTAAATGGAATATTACCTTGTGCCTTTCATGACACGAAGTTGTGGAACTCACACATTGCAGGTAGTAGTTGTATCTGCCCCGGGACACACCCCTCTAGTTGAAGCCGATGGACCTCCACCGTCATTATGACCAAACTCGATGACGACAATATCTCCAGGCTTAACAGTGTCGATAATCGTGCTGACTGGCAAATGAAATAAGTTAGATACATATTAAATCGTGAATGAAATAAGCGCCATCATACATCGTCCTTCGTCTGTATAGCTTCTGGAGCTTCTACCAGCAACTGCATCGTTGACCACCGAAATGTTAAGATAGTTCCCAATGAACACTCCCCATCCGATGACCGCATCGTTCCCGTCATTTGCAGCCATGGTAGAATCGCCTGCCAAATAGAGTGTCGCAGCTCTGGCGCATGTTACTGCCAAGGTAAGACCGGCAGCCAATTTCGACAGCATGGTTAGATTCAGTTAGGTTCAGCTGGGATACAACAACTGGAAGATGAGCGTTAGGACTCGAGACAATGCCGTATTATATGGTTGCGGTGTCTCCGTATACGTGGCAGTACCATATCCGTGTAGACCTTTAGACTTGAAAATGCGGGCCATATATTTCGGAATTCATGCCTTACTACATAGGGATCGCATGAAGAAATACCGCACCGTATTATACGGACTATACACTAGTGATACGCACGGTCAGGTCGTGACCTGTTTTGACCCTGACCTGACCCCGACCTGACCCATTTTGACCTGACCCAGTATGCTAGGTCAGGCCAGGTCAAATTTGGGTCAGGTCATGGGTCAGCCTTCTCCCAAATTTTCCTGACCCACTTTGACCCGACCTGACCTTGACCTGACCTGTAACCTATATGTAAATAATGTTATTAAAATACACTTACTTATAATAGACAAATATAATATATTAAGGTACATTTGATATAATATCAGAGGATTGTAACTGAAAATCAAGCTAATAGCAGAAATATACTTTCCTTACAATTAGAGATCTACATTTTAAGGAACTTCTATTAGACTTCAAGTATATATTCTGTCTGAATGACATGAACACATTTAAGTATAAGTTGATGGCAGATGCCAGAATGGAGGTCTGGGACGAAATCATGGATTGGCTTTTATCAGAAGCAGAACAAAGTATCCTATTTGTACAGTGTAGTAGGGTCCAGAAAGAGTACAGTCATAACAACCATTGTAGAGTACTGTTGTGAGATACTATACCTTAGTACATACTAGTTTTCAATTGAGTAGATGATGCTGACTCTGCTGAGGATCAGCTCACCTCTATCTTCCAGAAGATAGTATTCCAGCTGGCCTTGTTCGATTCGTCTATTGCAAAGTACATTAAGGCTGCTATTCAGAGAAGTGATTGTATTGTAGAGGCTGTTACTGAGGTGCAGTTCAAGAGGCTCATCAATACAGCATTATCATCAAATGCGAATAAGTCTGTACACGAACTCGCGTTAGATTCAGACTCAGATAATAGTCGACAAGATGTTCTGTAATACATTGATCACAAGATGAAAGTCAGCCTCGAGGACTTAGGACTCGAGATGCTGAATGAATGGGGCACGTATAGGAAACACCTTATGATGCATCTCAGGGACTCTTCATTTAGGTTTCAACAGTAATCAAGCTAGTCAAGGACAATCCCGGCCTATCTAATACATATGACTTCTGGAGTTGGATCAGAATGCTTTCCTTTACATATCATACACTTCTCTCAAATATATAGTCTCATTCTTTTGAGCAATGCACTACTATCAGACACTATGATTTAACATAATCCTAGGGTTATCAAGCCATAACTCATCATGCCTAATTCTTTCAAGCTGCAGAGTGTAGCTGGATATTACCAAACAATCCTTGCACAGTATAGGAGTGTATCCTCATGGCACTGGCATTTTGCTTGAGGCACTAAAAGAGCAGATTGCTGTAGTCTGTTTGAGATTGTTCTATCTGCAAACCAAACATCATCCTTGCTGTGTGTGCAGCTGATGTAGATCTTGCAAACTCATAGCTCTCCATACTAGTTCAAAGTCTAACTATTTGAGGATACAAGCAATTGGAGTTGTTATGAAGATAGCCTTAGTATCTCTAGAACAGGGTGTAGACTGCTACATTCTGTTCCCCCTTATTTCTTGTAACCCTTACACAATTTCCTGTAATGTAAAGTACAAGAGAAAACTACATTCTCTAGCAATATGTGTACAGATAATAGATTGGTTTGTGTTGGACTATTATTTCTTTTTTCCTAGCCTTTTGCTCAATGTCCAAACTACCTACCACTACTACTACAAGTCAATATCTTACTATGGCTCACTCTGAAAACACTCTTGGTTGTACTCTTGATAAGAATAACCAGCTGAAGGATGCTAGTAAAATAGTATTCTTTAATAACCCAGATGACAAGATTCCAATTTCTGGGCCAGGTTCACATAATCAAGAGTCTGGTTTGCTAGCTCCTACCCAACAACCTGTATGCAATGTCAATCAAGCCAAGCTACATCATGCTATTTGCTTCCAGTATGATGAAGACAGTGATTTTGGTGAAGGGAACGATTCAAATGAAGAAACTAATCATCCACCTGTTCTGGGCTGTAAACAACCTGCAAAACCATGTACTACCTGTCCTGTAAAGAAGCATAAGGTGCTTGTCAAGTCATCTGGTAGCTCTACACTCACAGAGTGGAAGGGGAAGGGGAAGGCTGATGTAGGAGAGAGTGTTGCTGGGCAGTTTTTGAAGGATGTGAGCAGAAGCAAAGGTATGTTAATCTAGTCTAAGTAGAGAGAAAGCAGAGTCAACTGTCTGGCCAAAGACAGTAAGAATGGTTACTCACTACCCAGTCTGCTTGAGAGCTTCCATTATCTTTGTTTGGAAGACATGGTCAACAGATTCAACTGACATAGTTGTCCTTGACTGTTATATTACAAACACATCTATTACTTGTACTGTGTATTCAATCAACAATCATGACTAATTTTACATGTTATAGATATGCCTCAAGATATTCAGGAGATCAAGGACAGTTCCTCTGAGGCAGAACCATCTATTTTAGCTGGAAGGCAGGGTATAGAGGACATTGCCCCTCTTTATGAGTTCTTCTCTACAAATGATAGTAAAAAGCAAGTAAGATGTCTTGTTTGCAGGTGAGATACTCTAAATTATTGTACTTAATGAACATACTAAATACAAGAATACATAAGTGAGCTCAAGAACGAAGCCCTAGCAAGATATCCAAAGTTGGAACCTCTTTTTAAGGGAAAGTCAAATACCACCACTTTGTGTCATCATATTGCTCAAAGAAAAGAAGACAACTACTGGCACTTCAGAAAATATGAAGAAACCTGCAAGGATAATAGTCTTCTTGATTCTCAAGTGTACCTCAATAACTTGAAGTATACTTGTCCTGAAGATCTTCAGAAATCTAAGGAGATTGAAGATTCAGGCAAAAAGTATGTATTCTAAAGTATATATTGTTCTTTTTAATCTAAGTACTATATTCTAGACAGTCCAAATTGACAGGTTTTATGGTACCTAGTACTGATACTATCTGGACTAAGGATGGACTTTCTGAGAGGATTGAAAATTTTATTGTTAATACAAATGTTGTAAGTATTATACTAATTTGTATTCCTTTATTCT
>NW_006760395.1:1809041-1875562 GCF_000271605.1 Fomitiporia mediterranea MF3/22 | reverse complement strand
AAGTTGACTAGTTACTTTAGTTTTGAATCCCCTTACAAAAGGGCACTACTTTAAGGAGTTTTGGTCTGAAAAGGGTCAGGAGACTGCTTTCAAAGTTATTAATACTGTTGTGAGTCTTTATTTTTTCTCTAATTATTTAATATCTAATGTATCTATAGTTTGAGAAGTACAACATACACTCTAGGCCAATCCCTGTACAGTCATCCCAGCCTGAGATTAGTCTTAGCACTTCTCATAAACCCTTAGAGAAGTCAGCTTCACTCCCCTATAGACACAAGCAGATGCAAGCAGCAGCTCTAGCAATGAGAAGACAATTTGGAGACAAGCCAAAGGATCCTCATGAAGAACTTACAAGGTACACTAATGATGTTGAAGATATAGACCCTAACAAGGGTTTGGATCTATTACTCTGGTGGAAGGTATTCTATTATTCTTATTTTGTAATAAAGTATCTAATGTTTTACTAGGAGAATGAATTCAGGTTCTCTACCCTTTCCTGGATTGTAAGAGACTATTTGCCTATTCAAGCATCATCAGTTCCATGTGAGCAGCTCTTTTCAATGACAGGGATTGCAGATACAAAGCAGTAGAACAGGACAACTTCAAATATTTTTACTTTGTTCCAGATGGTGTGTGACTACCACCAAATGATTGTACATTGCCAGGCTGGTCAGAAATTTGAGGAGGCAGATGTCTTGGCCATATTTTCTTCAAGCAGTTCTGATTCTGATTAATCTTTTTATGTATACTACTTGACTGGTCTTTCTCCTCTTACATAGCCTTTCTTTACTGTTTGGCTTAAAGTGCCTAAAATATGCATGCCTTATTCTACTTGCAGATGCAACTGAAAAACCAGATAGCATCTTTATGTGCTACTGGATGTATGGGTACTGGCTCAAGAACAAGTATATGCAGCTGTTTGTAGAGAGGAGAAATCTCGACTAGGATAGGAATGCCAGAATCATCCTCTTTAAGATAATGGACCAGGTACTATCAAAGACTGAGATCTTTTTCTTCATACGTCCAGCAAAATACTGTGGTCAACCTGCCATGATTGTTGGCTTTGTCCATGATGTTCGAATGCACAAAGTGGATGAAAGCAAATATCCACAGGCTCACATAGACACTGTACAAGAGGCTATAGGACTGCTGAAGGGGACGAAGCTGAGATGGTTTGAGATAAATGGACAGGAATACAATCCAGACATAGATCCAGAGAGCAAGGACAAGGAACGTATGGTTTATGTGAACAACAGTGAGAATGCATCTACTGACTGGGACACAGACGAGTGGTCTTAGCTTCTCAGCCACTCTACCCAGGAGTAGTATGTATCCAATTGTTTGGAAAATGTACAAGGTTTGTCTGTCTGGACAGACTTAAGATTGATATTACACACTATGTAGTATGTATAATCTGTTCTTATCTTCAGCTCAAACAAAGCATGGCTACTTTCCTCCTTCATCTGTATCAAACACAGTTTGTAATGCAAGCATAACAATTGTTGACTACTCAAGTATACATTCCATAACTGTACCTTAATGATTAACTGTAAGTGTTTCAAGTGTAAATTTGGATTACTTTGACAGACAGAGTTTTATCCTACAATAACTGAGCTTATTAACAAACCTATTAACTCAGATAGTAATAGTCTCTGTCTACAACAAGGGCTGCATAAGAAAATCTGTAGCAAGAGACTAGTATAAGTACACATTGACCCAGGTTGACCCCTGACCTGACCTGACCTGACCCACTTTGACCTGACCCAGCTGGGTCAGACAAGGTCAGGTCACAGGTCAGGATTTTTGGAAAATTCTGACCTGGGTCAGGTCATGGGTCAGACTAAAAACCCTCCTGACCCGACCTGACCCGACCTTGCGTATCACTACTATACACGTCTAATTTACGGTGCAAAGCTAGAGGACCACTTTTGGACCGGACCTGAGGTCCGGTCCAGGTCCGCCCGGGAATAACCCGGAAGTGGTTAAGGTAATGCGTCACGACCGTGTCTTGCTCATGTACTGGAGCATGAACAGATGTGGGAGCGCTGCAACGATTTTGAAGAAGACGGAGAACGACTAAACAACTTCAACGAACGTGAACTTGCAACCAGAGATGAGTGCGAGGAACTCAATGCAAGACGTGTTGATCGAAGTGCTGTGTGTTGATGTGCGAGATCGTATATGTGGTGCGTGTATGTGGACGGTTGATGAAAAATCAAGGAGACAGCGATGTCGAGTGAACTTGTGTATGTGCACGCATCCTTCTTTGCGTGGCAGGAAGGCCAGGACGCACCAGATTCAGACCCCTATAGGACATAGGATGTAACAGTTGCCCTTGATGGAGAAGAACTTCATGATCTTGTACAAAGAGGCCTGCTGTCAAGGAAGAGAACAAGGTAGCGCGTGATCAGTACAACGTCATAGAGTGCCTGCATATTGGACGAGACGTCCATGCACAGAAATAT
The DNA here is from genome assembly GCF_000271605.1 of Fomitiporia mediterranea MF3/22. Lineage (NCBI taxonomy): Eukaryota > Fungi > Basidiomycota > Agaricomycetes > Hymenochaetales > Hymenochaetaceae > Fomitiporia > Fomitiporia mediterranea. The sequence continues at coordinate 1,873,097 of NW_006760395.1, read as the reverse complement.
ACGCGAGCCAGCACATCGCTGTCCTTCATGGTGAACTTGATATGTCAGCATGATTGCGACGTCCGTATTTATTCGGTAAATAGCAATCGATGCCGAATGCGAAATTTTCACCTACTTTTCATTTTCGTGGCGATGTCCAGGATTCAGGAATGTATCATTTCACAGACAGAAAACGTCCCAAAGTAAGCAACAGAGCTCACCAAAGTAGGGAAAGGCATTCATGCTGGGTATAGCGTTCCTCGAGTGAGGTTACTCTGAATCATCAAGGTCGGTTGTAGACACGAAGGTGTGAAGATAAACACGATTTCGGTCCTGTCTGGACTTCCCTAATGAACGTTACGTCAACAACATATTGTATATGGTGCATATAGCCAAACATAGCAGAAGAATACTTCTCCTTTTTTGTGCAGTATATAATAGTCGAAGGTGCATTTAGATGTCTGTTGGTTGCAGAAGTCGTGGAAAGTCTAATTCATCCAATTCGTTATCTAATGTTATCGACAAGGTATTATGTCTTCTCCCGAACTTGATACTACCTCGACTCGCCTTCGGTTTCCAGTTACGAAACTCTCGCAGAACTCGGATTACTCATAGTAGAATCTCGAGATAACTCAGCCCGCTAACTGTCAATATTTCCAGAGGACAGCAGCACCATTAACAGGGAAACGAAGTCCTGCGGCAAATCCTGGCGTTGGAGAACGAGAAGCATTTGACTATGTGTCTAAGCCTAACCAGCATCCGGGGTTGCAGTCGGCGTGACAAAATGAGAGCATGGTGGTAACCAATGGTCAAGTGCGCTATGATAGTCAATAATAATCGAACTATACTACTGTGATTATTCGAGCGTTTAAACTCTGTGCAGTATGCTTATTGCAATTGCTTATAAAACTGATATCAAAAGCGGCAGTTGTTTCCCTTTCTCCTTATCAGTATCAATGACAGGTGCCATTACTCCTGCCGCAGCAGGAATAATATTTCCGGACTGAGGTGCAAGAGAAAATCGGAATTTACGAAGAGTTTCGATCATGAAGGTCTGGAGCTCGATTGTCCTGTTTTCCGTTTATCGTCATTACTCGAAAGATGATGTTACTTGTAACTTACGCAAAGCGATAACTTGATGTGGTTGGGTACATTAGAACAATGAGCAAGATTTCACGTATCATCTATTGCGCAGAAAACTCACCCAAGACAGGCCTGGAATCCAGCAATGAAGATCCCCCTGTCAAAATTTCAGGCTATATCTAAGCCCAATAGTTTAGCGTGACTCACAGGTTTGAATATACGCCAAAGATACTCGAGATCGGCTTGTCAGCATTCAGCCATCTTTCCGGTATCAGATCATCCGGATTGTCTCCAAAAATGTCTGAGCTCCTAATGCAATGTTAACTATTAATAATAGTCGAAAGCAGAAGTCGGAAACGTTCAAACCGGTTGTAGGCGAATATTGAGAGATGGACATTTTGGCCTTTCTCTATCGGTATTTCCTCGATCTTCCGTCCATCGCTGGTAATAATCGGCCTGGATAGCGGAATGACATCCGGCTTTGCAGACTGCAGCCATGTTTGATACACAGCAGGATACAGACGTAGCACTTCCTGGAATACTCCTGTTATTAAGTCATGACTTTGAGTGATGATGAATGATGATTACCTTCATGAAGGCTAGCCCGTACTCCAATTTCTCCATATTATTGATGTTGAGGTCCAATTGACCATTTGCTCGTGCGACCGAAAGCGCATCATAGATCTCCTTTCTTATTTTCCCCTGCATATCGGGTGACGAGCAAGCTCATAAAAGGGGAATGAAATCGTGTTGCTTGTAGTCTCGTCTGCGAATAAGAATGTCAGCCGCGCACAGGCTTATAAAAGAGAAAGAATTCTACTCACGTCCCGCTACGATCATTGTTCTTTACAGGGATAAATTAGCTGCAATATTCTTGTGATGAGGTCTCTGACCGAATCTGCGAAATCAATTCCTCGTCGGAGAGTCTATTCGCCAAACTCTCGGACTCGTTCGCTCTTACTGAGGCAAAATCAGAATTAATATTAAATAGTGCGTCCCGAGCACGTACCAAGCAAACTCAAAATGTCTTTTGAGTTCTGCTTTTTACTACTATTCGTGCGTTCATCCAGCAACATCCGACCAGTAACTCGCCCTTCTTCAGCGACCTCTCGCAGAGGCTTTAGATTTCTCGACGGCAGTTTTCCTAGCAAAGGAAAGAAAGACTCGGGAAGAAGACCGAATACTTGCTGAACAAATATGCTGGTCGGAGTTGGAATGCCGAACGCAGAGACACTGTAAAATCAGTGAGTACTAGCCATCCGACTCCAACCTTCTTTTCTTACAGAAAGTTATTATAGATACGAGCTAATCTGTTTGAATCATCCGCCAGCGCATTGAACTGATAGTCGAACGCCGCTGATTTAGAGCATTAGCACAGACTGCGAGAGGCAGATAAATACTGCACCTTCGCCGATAATGTCCAAAGTCGCACGAGACAGCCAGCGAGTAACATTGACAACAACCGGACCATCTGCTACAACATCCTCCCATCGATCGCACATCTGAGAAATGATGAGAACTGATTTTATACAAATGTCAAATCGTATTTAGGCTCCTACGAACCCGTCGGATGACAGTCCTAAACATTGGCATAAGTGCTTTCATCTCTGCGGGGCCGAATGCTGGAGAAAGGGTCTTCCGGTGTCTCTTGTGATCTACGCCTATTCCAAATGTCAATAATTGGAAAAGGAGCATAAGGACTATGCGTGCCTTGAGCCCATGCTATACCGCGACCATTAAACATGCGTCCGAATTCTCGCCGTATCGTAGGTTTGACGTAACCTTGTCCCGCATTCTGACAGATGTGTTGCATGGCCAAACGTGGAGCTAATATTTAGGAATGCCGTGCGAATAGTTGCAGCATTACCTTAGGGTCCAACAAGAAGAGTCTCTCAGTCTATTGGGAGACGCATGTTTCAAGCTCATAAACGCATACGCTCGTTGAAAGATAAAAGTAAACGCACGCCGAATAAACCCTTGAATCGTAAGACAGAGCCGTAGTTGCGTGTCCATCTCAAATCAACTTCTCCAGACCTGTACGCATAGATTACCCGGCCGGAGAAGTATTAGAGCCGAACACCTCTTATGGTCGATAAGATTGTATCAAGGAGAAACGACTTTGGTGGCGGACCCGGTATATGTTTCAAACAGGCCCATCTCTTTGGGATGAAGTTGAAGACAATCAGAGTGCCGAGCAGTAGCGTGAGTTGCATCAACATGGCAGGATGCGACCTTGCGCGGAGCACAGACAGACATGTAATATAAGAGATCGCCATCAGAATTATGATGTCGCATCGATAGCGCCCAGGTTAGTAAGTAACAGACCATTCTCTGTCTGGAGCAGCCTTTCAGCAGAGCCACCAGGTTCGAACATGGGACATACTAAGAAAAAGCAGTTGGGCGTCTCGCCAATCAGAAATTTCAAGAACGGCAAGCCATTGGTCAGGTGACATAATTATTAAGGTTTAATGATACTTATACCAAAGGGACTCTTGCTTGTAAATAAGTCTCGTCTGCAGGAGTGTTGCCAGCTGTTACCTCCTTCCCACACATCAATTCCATCTAGCCTGCGAAAGCACAATTCCATCAACTGGTGTGTGAACAGGCGAGACTACACCAGAGCCGTTCGGGTCCTTCCGGAATGTTCCATCGTAGGCCTCCCTGCCTTGTATATTCAGCAGGATACTTTCCGAGCCCAGTAGAATACCTAGAAAGCACATCTGCTAATCAGTGAGTGATGTATCTTCATGTGGCAGTGGCTGTTCCTCCGCATCAGGATGATGACAGATCCGAGGTTTCCACACACTGTTCCTATCTCCCACCCAGCATGCCATCTAGTTATATTTCATGTCGAGAAAACTAGTTGAGTCTCCTGCAATTCATTTAACGTGTTATTAGGTAGCGACTTCTTTCCTAACATGACTTGTCTTGCTAGTGCTCTTGGAACTTATTTCAGTATTGAAATAGAAAGGCCTTTGCGATAGCTCTCGTGCATTTCTATAACTGTTCCTGAGATGATCATCAGACGATAGTGCTATATCGAGCCATCGTATCATCTCTTGAAACCTCCGGGCTTCTGTTAATACAGCGTATGGTCACCCAGGCTATACGTTGCCTTCTTACTATTGTCTAAATCCCTCACCAGAGTGCCATCTCATTGCTCTTCATCCCTCCGAGGTTCTGAAAGTGCTGCGGTGATTTGATTCTAATAATTATAATAAGGAAATATAAACTATTACCAGCCACATGCCAGTGAAACCGAGATTCAGTATCATGATGTACCACCCGCTGGACTGACAGCAATGATAATCACACACTAGTACTGATCTACTATTTATACACTCTCAGACAGTATAAGAGGCTTGGCCGAGAATTGAAAAATAAGAATCCCCAGTGCTTCTCATCATGTCAAGCATCCAGGACGAGTTAAATATACTGTATAGTGCTTTGCGTCAACAACGTATTGTACTGTATGCAGATGGTGAGCGCACAAACTTTGATTCTGAACATTCATTGCTTAAATGCTCTCTAGCTGCTGCACTAACTTGGGTAGCCTATGACATTCTCCTTACCGCTTCCCAGGAAGTATGATGCACCAAAACCTACATGTGTCTTCGAATGCTAAACTCTTTGTTTTTATGTCAGCTTAAAGTTATTTGGAGGTTTGTCAAATCACTACTCGTCTATTTCGCAAAGAAGCCAATTGCTCTATTAATATAGAGGGAAAGTCTCATTAGCAAAGTTCTTTTATTTCATTGCTCGTTATTACCCCTTGGCTATGCTTATGTAGGTATAATCTTCAATTTTTAATTTAATTTAATTTTGCTAATTATTCCGCGACAGTATGAATATGGCCGTTGGAACTAACACAAGTGATATGAGTGATACAGTTAGTTCCCTATTCTGTGGATTCAGTTGTCCTCTATTGCCTAATAATTTATATTTCTCCCATCCATAGTTGTGCGTGTTATTCTCGGTTTATGCTTTAAGATTCGGCTGAAACAATGTAGCTGTAAGCGATGGATCAGGTTCTATGCCTCGTATGCCCGTTTCCTCCTGTTGTTTAATGATAATACTGACGCAATTATCTATTCAGAGCCCCAACTGCGGTTTCATACGCTGTTGATGCATTGTTGATAATACGCCTGTATGCATTATACAACAAGAACAGGCTGTGTGAGTTGTTTCATATGTATACATTGGTATTTTCACCCTGACCGGCGCGTGTCCTGTTGTAGTGTTAGGGGGTTTATTAATACTGTATTTCGGTGAGTGTAATTTCATCTGCAAGCGAAGCCTATTCTAAAACTTGCTTCCACTTATCAAAGGAGGACTTGCAGTACTTTAACTCCCTTTTCCATTTGATGTTCCAAAGTTAATATTGCCTTTAGACAGGAGCAGCATTAACCGTCATTGATCTTAGAGGGACCCAGTTCTTGTCAAAGCCATTTCACTTACCATATCCAGGCTGTCTTGTTACTGTCCCTGACGTGATTGAGAACTCGATTGCAGCCTGGACCATTAGCCTATTCCCACAACGTGAGTATTTTGTATATCTTGAATTTATGGGAACCTGTTGTGCTTAAAAAAACAGTTGTCTTCTTTTCACTCATTTTGTACAAGTTCATTGCTTCAGTAAAGACTTTCATCTCCCATGACTTGACCATGGGAAATATTGCAGAAGAAGGTTCAACCAGAGGAACAATTTTACACGCGTTACGCCAGACCCGCAAGCTATCTCCGCTCTTCTCGCTTTTCATGAGGGATGGTACATTTGCATTCTTAGTGTAAGTCACGGATAAAGTTGTACTTCTGTCATCTTATGTGACTTCGTGTTATAGGGTCTTCGGTATTGTGCCCGTTCTTTGTTTTAGTCTTAATTTCTCATCTCTTGGCTTGGATTTCCAGCGGTAGTCCTTGTGAACTTAATCTTTGCGGTAGCTGCCAATAAAGGACCAATAGAGCAGATGGGTACTCCGTACGTCTGGTGCTACTCCTCTTCTATGCACAGCCTTACGTTTTATTTGTGCATTTAGGTGCTTATTAGCTGCAGACGCTGTCCTGGTCAGTATGATTTTCTAACTTACTGTTTATCACCACTAAACAAATCCCCAGGCATCGCGTCTCGTTCTGAATCTTGGAGGCTTTCTCGATTCATCTCCAGTTGTAACAAACTCCGGTGGAACAAGAGATACTCACGGTCGTCCAACTATGTCCGAGAATCTCGGGACACTTCAGTTTGCAGACCGTCAAAATTGTGAGGGCCAGATGACGGTGACAACGTCAATGGGGGAGCACGGCTTTGTTGCATCAGAGCACAGGGAAGATACGAGTAGTTAGAGTCAGTTAGCATGTGGGTTGCAGTCAAACTACCATAAAGACAAAAGGATAGTTTCAGTTTCTCGGGTCTGCTATAATATTCAATAAAACGTTGGAATATGATATCCAATACTATTGCCTAAAACTTCGTACTCTACAAAATATGGTTTCCCCAACCATTTACAGAAGGGATATCAATAGCGGTAATTGTTTCCCTTTCTCCTTCTCGCCCTCAACGACGGGCGCAAGTACACCCGCAGCAGCAGGTATAATGTTTCCGGATTGTGGTGCGAGCGAAAATCGGAATTGACGAAGTGTTTCGATCATGAATGTCTGGAGCTCGATTGTCCTATTGTTCAGTGAGCATCGGTACTCGAGATACGTTGCTCGGGACTTACGCAAAGCGAAATCTTTGAGTTGGATACGTTGGTCTATGAGCAACATTTTACGTATCGTCTGTGATGCGGAACTCTTACCCGAGACACGCCTGGGACCCAGCGATGAAATTCCCACTTTCAACCGTTCAGACAGTATTTAAATCCAATCGTTAAATAGCTCACAGATTTGAATACACGCCAAAGATACTCGAGATCGGTTTATCAGCATTAAGCCATCTTTCCGGTATTAGATCATCCGGATTGTCACCGAAGATTTCTGAGCTCCTGAATGCAACATCAGAAATATGAACAGTCAAAGGTAGAAACAGGAAATGATCAAACCTGTTGTAGGCGAAGATTGAAAGGTGGACATTTTGACCCTTCTCGATGGATATTTCCTCGATCTTTCGTCCATCACTGGTGATTATTGGCTTGGATAGCGGAATCACATCTGGCTTTGCGGACTGTAACCATGTCTGATACACAGCTGGATACAAGCGTAGTACTTCCTGGGATATTCAGTGTCAAAACGGGAATTACCTGTGGCAAAAATAATGGGACCTTCATGAAGGCCAGTCCGTATTCCATTTTCTCCATATCGCCAATATTGAGGTCTGGTTGGCCATTCGCACGAGCAGCTGAAAGGGAATCTTGGATCTCTTTCCTTATTTTCTCCTGCATGTCGGGGTGACGAGCCAGCTCATAAAAGAGGAATGAAATCGAGTTGCTTGTGGTCTCGTCTGCAGATAAAGATAAGTAGGATCGGGGTCACACTCAGGTCCAAACCGAATAGATTTTACTTACGCCCAGCTGCCATAATCGTACTTTCCGAGAATGAATTAGTTACAACGCCTCACAAGTGCGAATCTTTACCGAATCTCTGAAATTAATTCTTCGTCGGAGAGTCTATTCGCCAAACTCTCAGATTCATTCGCCTTTACTGTGAAAAAATGAGCACTGTGTCTAAACAGCTCGTCCAGACCACGCACAAAGTAGGCTCAAGACGTCCTTTGGGTTCTGCCTCTTACTGCTATCCATACGTTCGTCAAGTATTATCTGACCTGTGATTCTTCCTTCTTCAGCGACTTCCCTCAGTGTCTTCAGACTTCGCGATGGCAATTTATCCAGCAAAGCGAAGAAGGAATCGGGAAGGAGTGCGACTGTCTGCTGTACGAAAATACTGACTGTATTTGGAATACCGAACGCAGAAACACTGGGCAAGTTATTAAATATAGTGAGCATTATTGTTGCTGTACTTAAATCTCTCAACTTACAGGAAATTGTTGTAAACGCGTGCTAATTTGTTTGAATCATCTGTCAGAGTATTGAATTGATAGTCAAATGCAGCTAATCAGGAGTTTTAGTCAAATTCCGGAAAGGCAATCGTGGATTTTGTACCTTCGCCAATGATATCCAGGGTTGCGCGCGACAGCCAGTCGGTAACATTGATAACAGAGGGACCATCTGACGTAACTCCTTCCCATCTACCACACATCTACATCCGGACGAAAAATAAATTAACACAACCATCGGCAGCATGCGTTACGGTTTTTACCAACCCGTCGGACAACGGTACGAAACATTGGCATAAGCGCTTTCATCTCAGCGGCGCCGAATGCCGGCGATAGAATCTTCCTGTGCCGCTTGTGATCCGGACCTATCCAGATGTCAAGCGGAAAAAAAGAACAGGAGGTCCATTTGAACATGCCTTGAGCCCACGCTATACCTCTACCAAGGAACATGCGTCCAGCTTCTCTTCGTATTGTAGGCTTAACATAGTCGACTCCTGCGTTCCGATAAATATGTTGCATAGCCTAATAACGTAATAATAATCAACAAGGACTTTAGCGAAACTGGCACTCCATTACCTTTGGATCCGAGAAGAAGAGCCTGTCAACCTTCGTAGCCATACATGTTTTGAAATTATGAGTGACCAGAACCATAATGTGAGGAATAAACAAGGTGAAAAACATACTCCGAACAAGCCCTTAAATCGTAGTGCAGAACCGTAGGTACGTGTCCATCTCAAATCCACTTCTCCAGCCTTATATGCAAAAAGCTCGGAGAGATTCCCTGGCCAAGAAGGTATTAGAGCCGAAGATTGCCTCCTATGTTGACAAAACACACCAAGCAAAAAAGACTTTGACGGTGGGCCGGGGAGATATTTTAAGACTCCAACCGGCCTTCTCGAGACGTAGCCAAAGACAACAAGAGATGCTAGAAATACTGCAAGCTGCGTCAACATGGTAGGACGTGACAACCTGGGCAAACAAAGAGTGGGGGTCCGCTTTTCGGTTGTGAGACGCGGTCGAGCGGACTTTGAAAATTTGCCATTTTAAGCCGAAATGTGGTGATCAAAGTGTCCACCTTGCTTATACTTAACTTGAAAAATCAGTAGTCATAACAAAATCAATATTAAAAGAGTATATTGATACATGTTATACTTAATAATACAATTCATGTGTTATACTTGAGAGAAATGTTATACAGAAATTTATTTGGCTAAAGTAAAGTGTAAGCTACAAGTGAATCAGTAGTGATCAGCAGTCTATTGCAAAGGAACGACGCGAGTGTGACAAAATATTAGCCAAATTCTCTGTGACAATGTGTGACTACAGCCATTCTGGCCTCATTCTTTATTTCATTCCTCATGCAGAGGTCAGTTAATTCACACAAAAACATTACTATAAATCAAAATAAATCATTATTAAAAGATTTACAGAAGGATTTTGTCAGAAGAAAATTATTGCTCAAGATATAGTTGATTTGGAGTGTAAAACAGTTATATTTTAGCTGGTTTCTAATAAAATCAAAATTCCTTCTGTAAAAAGTTTCTTTATCATCTTTTTAATACTATTCATATTTTTTTGTCAATTTAAAATACATGTGGGGAGCAGAAAATCTTTTCTACAAGGACAATTTTAACCCGGACACTTGTCTATCAGTTTACTGCTTAGTTTGCCGCTTAGTTTGGTAAGTTTTCAAACTCCGCAGGACCGCGCGTCAATAGGGAAAAGCGGACCCCCACAAAGAGTGCTGAAGGCAAACGTATCGCGCGACTTCAAAAATGAAAAATGAAATGCCGGTGTTCAAATCAGAAGTGTGACGTTGCGTCAGATGGCATTCAAGTCAGTACTAGTGTTGCACCAAATCGAGATTTTTTGTTTTTTGTTTCTTCCTCTCATACCCAGTGCAACAGTGAAAGCTACTCGTAACTCAACTCAGTTATGTCATTGTTTACATCATTTCATTGCATCTGTTTGCACGTGTATACTTAAAGTTTGCTTTACAATCGACGCTTTTTCCAAATACGGCAATGTGATTAGCGTCGGAAATCGGGGACTTGTGTCATGCTCTTACGCCATAACATATTCAGGTTCTATAATACTCTGCGGCTCATCTCAGGAATGGCATACCGCTGCAGTGGGACCACCAACCAACAGCTCATTGCAAACATGCGCACAAGCGGATTGATCAATTCAGACATCGTTGAGGTGCGACCTAACTTGCCCCCTTAGAATCATCTCGCGCACCTCTCTAACGAGGCTGCACAAATGCCACTTGTTGCACGTATAGGCCGCTTTCAAGAAAGTGGATCGGAAGAATTACGTGCTTGACGAGAGCGATGCGTACATTGATGCTCCTCAGTGAGCTTTCGTTCACCAGTGACCGCGTCAGACTGCCGACAAAAATGTAGGCCGATTAAGTGCAATGCGACCATCTCTGCGCCCCACATGGTACGGAAGCAAGTTCTTGGGCGAATTTTGACATATCTTTACTATTGATACTTGTCTTGGTACAGCATGCAGAGGCAACGACCAACCTCCTGCCCTTCCTTAAACCAGGTTCTCGCGTACTCGATGTCGGGAGCGGATCAGGGTACACCGCGGCAATCTTCCATCAACTCGTCCGATCAGATAGTCTCGAGGGGGCAGGTCCGTCCGGTAAAGTCGTCGGGATAGATCATGTAAATTCATAATCCTTCGATATTAGGAGATCATTGAAAATGTTTCAATAGATGACCGAACTCGTCGCCTGGTCAATCGAGAACCTCCGCAAGGACGGTCTTGGTTCCGCTCTTGAAAGTGGTGAGGTCGAGATGGTCGTAGGTGACGGTAGGAAAGGGTGGCCCGCCGCTGCTCCCTATGATGCCATTCACGTCGGAGCAGCAGCTCCTGAAATTCCTAAAGAGTTGATTGACCAGCTGAAAGCCCCTGGACGTATGTTCATCCCAGTCGGTACTGGGTTGCAGAAGATCTTCCAGGTAGATAAAGATCAAGCCGGAAACGTTACACAAAAACCGTTGCTCGACGTCATGGTAAGGTTTTGTTTTCTAAACCCAACCGTATTTCCTGCTAATGCTGGTGGTGTTTAAATAGTATGTTCCCCTCACCGACCAGGCGACACAAGCGCGGAAGTTTTTCTGATTCGCGAAAGACATCTAGTCTTTATTCTGATTCTTTTATGTATATTTTAGCAGAACAAGTTGCTCTCGCCAACGTTCGTGTACAGAATCGCAATTCTTTTTATATCCGAAATCTGATAGCTCTCATACTCTCTGGGAAAAAACTTTCGGCTTCGGATTAACGGTCATTTTGGTCGTAACTGAATTTTTGCTGTCTATAAAGCTTAAAGTCAAGCCATCAAACGAATATAAGTTATATTCGGTCTCGGCTCTTGTGTGCGATGTCGCTTTTAAAATTATATGTTCCATTCTTCTATAGACACGAAGCGAACTACGAGGAATGCGGTAATGCCAGTAATCAGCAAGAGATACTACTCGGGTTATGCTTATGTAATTTATTTGGTTATGTTAGTCAGGTATCTGGCTTTGAAGTTTGAACCGAACGGATAAACTAGTCCACTATGATGCCAGGTAAGCATCATTCAAATCCTCCAATTAAACTTCGTTCACGGACACAGACATTCCTGATAAGTGCGTGAAGAATCTTGTGATCTCCGCTCGCTCACAAAGATGCAAAGACACCACACACAGTTCCGATGATCGGGCTGAAGACTTTGAAATTACTGTTTTCGTTGGGGAGCGCTGAGGTGTGCATGTGGCAAATATCGTCTTCAGCACTCAGTTACTGCAGAGATGCCGGACAACAGAAGACAAAGGTGCATACAAGGCACCGATACCAATCTGATGGTGCTGGTCCTCTGTCTCATACTGATATTGTCTCACGCGTTCTTGACCGCAAAAAGCCTCTGCAACGAGGAGTACTGTGTGTAAGTAGTGCTCATACTCCCTCAATTTGGACCCCTGCTTCGCGAGTGAGTCAACTGTTCGAATTCTGGTACTAATACTTATAGCGTCATAAGTCGCTTCAGTTTCCAGATGTAGAGCCTATTGATCGAGGGACTCGATGCTCATCTCAGACTATGCCGTACAGTACAGATCAAATTTGATTACGGTGAATACCCGCTCTGGCGCAACTGCGATTCCTTTAGTCCTCCTAAAACCCCTGTTTTCCGCACAATGTACTACTGGTCACCAAGCGCCTGCCATAACACATCTTGAATTTATAAAGCAAGCTGTTCGTTGGAGATTTGTAGCACCATCAGACCACACTTACACCAACTATGTCTATGCTTCGTCTGTGCTTCGCGGTTTCCATTGGTGTTCTCAATTGGGTAGTAACCTCGAATCCAGCGCCAAAGCCAAAGAAGCATGAGGAGGTGACTTCCAGTAAACAGGAAACGTCTTTCATCTCGATTGCTTTGAACTTCTATGGAGTTCCACTTGTAAGTTAGAGCTTATCAACTAATTTGTATCTTGTCTGACAATCCTTGTTTCAGGGGATATTGCTATTGGCTGCCGTCCTTGAATCATGCGTCGTTCTCGCAGTCCAGTACCCAACAGAGCTGTCGCCAGTCGTAACGTCCTTGCTTTTCCCGGAAGGCGGATTTGACTCAGCAGCACACGTTTCAATCACACCTTTCGCACTCATCACGGGGATTACTGCTGTATTCGGTTGTCTCCTACGCTATTTCTCTATCAAAAGGCTCGGTCATCTTTTCACCTTCCGTCTCGCCGTTCGAACCGATCACGCTTTAGTCACCTCAGGCCCGTACGCTTATGTTCGTCATCCTGGGTACACGGGTAATATAATCGCCGCAATAGGATCGGGAATGTTTTTCCTCGGCCCGGGATCCTATGCATATGAGTGTGGGTTGTTGAAGACGATTCCGGGAGTTATCTGTACAGTCACATGGGTAGGATGGAAATTATTCACGACCGTTAATATCATCCGTCGTACGGCCTTCGAGGATGAATTTCTCAGGGCGAAGTTTGGTAAACAGTGGGATGCATGGGCTCGGAACGTTGGGTACAGGCTTTTGCCAGGTGTCTATTAGTCTGCTTTTACAGTAAACTGAAACTACCAAAATGCAATCCTATTTCTCCGAAAAAAGCGGGTTAAAGGTAAGATCACGATAATCTGTAAATACGGACTGCTGCACCCCTCCCTATATCCTACTATTACCAGTATGTCCTGTTTCCCCTTGACTGCGTAGTTCTTTTGATATCTCATATTCATCGTTCTATCTCACAAAGTCGATCATGGTACATGGACATTATTCGAATGTTTTTTTATATGGTGCAAGCAGGTGCTTAGCTGCTCGGACACTGATAGGAATACAAATAGCATTACCACGCCTCCGCAGGGTCACGTAGGTAGATCATAACAATCAGATGTCTCAGGTCGCATCTCAGCCTTATACAGTACCTACTCTTCAGGCTGACGACTTGATAATTTTAGTCATTTCCCCACAAACTTTGTTGCCCGGAATATTAGTCAAGGATCCTTTGATGTTTACCTACTGACATTTTATATAGAGGTACTCTTCATGAGGATGCGTAGCCCTTTCAGTGTCCTCATCCACATCAAAGCATGTCTACGCTCCGATTATGCCTCACACTTTCCGTTGGCGTTCTCAATTGGATGATAACATCTTCCCCGACACCTCCTCCCAAGAAGGACGAGGAAATGACGTCAAGTAAACAAGAAACATCGTTTATCAAATTCGCCGTTCGCGCGTATCGTATTGCACATGTTTGTTCGGGTTTCCTGAAGCTTTGTTCCGCTAACTGATAATAACTATTCTAGAGCATATTGGTCATGGACGTCATATTTGAATCTTGTGTCATTCTTGCCGCTCGATATCCGACACTGATACCATCGTTTGTAACATCCCTGCTCATTCCTGAGGATGGAAACGATCTTGCAACGCGCATCTCTGTAACGACTTATGCCCTCATCGCGTGGATTATAGCGGCATCGGGCTGCTTCCTACGCTATTACTCTATTAAAATGCTTGGACGCTTCTTCACCTACCGCCTTGCACTTCGAAACGATCATGCTCTAATTAGTTCCGGTCCATATTCGTACGTTCGTCACCCTGGATACACAGGTGCAATCATCGCTGCGATCGGGACAGGCATGTTTCTTCTTGGTCCTGGGTCTTACGCTTACGAGTGTTTCGCGTTGCGAACCGTACCAGGCGCAATCTGTGCAGCAATATGGGTAGGATGGAAAGCCTTCGCGGCCGTCAACCTTATACGCCGTACGGCTTATGAGGATGAGTTTCTCAGAGGCCAGTTCGGAAAGCAGTGGGACGACTGGGCTCGGAAAGTCGGTTATAGACTTTTCCCCGGCATTTATTAGGACATTATCGATCGAGGGTTGCGGTGAGACGATGTTGAAATGTAAGTGGATTTTCAACGATAGAATTGACTTTATAGGCAAGATGACCAAAGAATTTTTCCCCCATTGTATCTACTCCTATTAAGAAATTACGCGATAACAAAAGAAAACCCCTACTGTTCGACAGCTGAAAAAATAGTTAGAATATAAAGAAAATGACATGAAAAGGAGGACGGCGATATGTAAGAAGACATCAGTTGTTCGTAGTGATACACCTTGTCGAACAGGTTGGCTCGATCCGTTAAAGTACATCATTCTTTCTTGTTTCAGCACATTCCGCATTCGCGCAGACTCTGTGGTATTTCCCATTATCCTTCCTCACAGTTTATCTTCACTATCCCTGCTCGTCTCACTCTTGCTAGTACGGTCACTGCCCGCACCCGCTGGCATTGGAAGTAGGCGCTTCATCCTTTGCGTAAACGGATACTCTAATCGTCCGTTCCAAATCCTCTTGAATCCAATGCGAATAATGATCAACGAGAAGACAATGCCCTGCAGGCAAGACGTATGTTTTAATAAACATAAGATTTTGAATCGAATTGAAATTAACTCATACGATTATCTGTGTTATCTGTGGTGTATGATAATACAATTAAGCATATGAGAGGAATATCCCTCGTTGGAGAAAGGATAGCTTGACTCACCCATTCGACTACTACAGCAAGTCCAAGAGAGCGCGCCAAAAATAGTCCGAAAAGGCCTAAGAGGGAAATTGAGTAGAATATCCCAGGATCAAGCAACACTACGACGAGAGGCGATAGGTCGAAAGTCGGAGTTGCAGCGGGCATCTTTCGTCTTGTCAACCAGATGCGGAGTGTGATAGCAACTACAAATCACTCCATCAGATGAGCGGAGATACGTAGAAGATAAATCGTACCTGTTCCGCCGAAATTCACAATAAAACTAAATGAAAAGAATGCAATCATCCAATTCAGCGGGTTGGAGGCCAACGAGAAATTAAAGTTTTGCTTCGAAAATGAAACGATCATTCCAATACCACTTGCTTGGAACGCAGGGTTGTAAGCTCAGACTGCCAACTGAAATAAAATGGTGTGACCGCTCACCGAATCCGCCAATGAATACGGCAAGGGCGGGTATCAACACTCGCTTATCTCCACTACAGACAATATATACACGATATAGCTGGGGCAAGAGAATTCAAGTTGTGACGGCAGAAGCTATTAAAATAACGAATGCTTACAATTAAGACATCCCCTATCAAGCTTTGGAGGGCATATATTACAATTCTGGACACGTCTAGGAAGCCCTGCTTTGTGCTTAAGTAGTCCGTAGATCCTCCTGTTTCGACATAACTATCGGTAAAGCCTTTTAAAGAGCGTTCCATATTGACGGCAAGATGCTGGAGCAAAAAAAGTTAAAGAATCTGAATAATATGTAACGAAGGACTCACCATAAGACCGAGGATATACATCACAGACAACGCCCAAAAGAACCTTATTCTCAAAGGGCCGCTCACAGTCGTTTTATAATGAAGTAAGTATGACGCCAATACGTAAAGCACGGTAAAAATGCCTAAGATTATGCTAGATTAGAACAAATAGATACTTTCGAGGCTTTAACTACTTACCGAAAAGCATTGACTCGATCATGATGGATACAAGACATGCCTTGTCAATTTCAAAAGCCATGTTGATGATACAATGAGGCTAACGTTTAGTGAAGGGAACTGCTAGCATACGAAACCATTGTGTCGACTTATTTATAATAGGGAAGGGTACAGCATGTCCATCACTATGCAGTCGAGGAGCTGATCCGGAAGCAATTACTTGTTCAACAGGCGGTAGTAATTCCATGACAAAGGATGGGTGTGCTCTTCATGTTCGCACTGATTTCTCCCATGGATTTCATGAATGTAGCCAATCGAAGGGGTACTCTCGGCTACCAATCAGTTAGCATCAGAGGAAGTGTAGCTGTCACAACATCAACGTTGATTGTAGTGATTCTGTACACAATGTCTGTTATAGCAACATAGTAAGGAAATAGACAGTGACGACAATCCGACTCCCGCAGTCGTATATTATGATGATCATACCTTCGGTAACCAGTCCGACATAGTTCATTGTTGCATGCAGCCGCCACCCCTAGTTCCATCCTGGTTGGGTACTGTATCCAGACAGAGACAGCGCACTTTGGTTGATACCCGGGAAGTCCATCGCCAGCATCTTCCGGCAACAATAATAATTGCGGCTACGCCATGTACAGGGACGCTATCCGAGTGCATCCTGAGATCCCAGGCAGATATCCAGTCGTCACTTCATTTTATAACGACAAAAGGAAGAGTTTCTAGTGACATTTTCTAGCAAGTGGCAAAACAAAAGAGAGCAGGACGATGTGGGCGAACGGACGAACGGCCTTATTGGCTTTCGCAAGAGTCTCAGGCTTCAGCTGCATAAACAACACGTGATGGGCACGTAATCTCCTGTCTATAACACAATTTTCATGGACATGAATACAAACTCTTCGGCGGAAAGCTACATAGCACTACACATCGGTATGGGATACAGGTCCATTCAATAATTTGATTCTGTCCAGCTTCTTAGACTTCTCAGACTTCCCTACTTCTCGAATTCGTTAAGCACCTCGGGTGAATTTAGGTATTCCGTCTTTTCCAGATGGAAGTCTTTAAATAACTCGATTAGTTCAAAGCAAGATAATACGAGTTATGATGAATTACCATCGTTAATAGCAGTGATGTTATTCCTCATGAGCTGCAACACTTGTCTTCCTTTCGACGTAAAGCGTGGCCAAGACGCTTTGTCATGTTTTTTTTTCAATTAGAAGGCGATGAAAGAAGGATAAAAGTGAACCACTCACGTCCCGGATTCATATCCGAAATGAAGTTAATATAGTAGTCCAACATAGTGTTTGCAAAGTCATCTTCGATTGGCGTTGGAACTGGGCCAAAGAGTAGAGGTAGCTCAGACGCATGAGACACTGGGGCAGCTTCGGTTAGTCATCTTGACAATCATAATCACGAAACGAGGAACATACCTCCGAATGTTGGGTTGTTCCCTGGGATGAACTCTCTGAAATGATAAGCATACAGAGGTTGCAGGGACGCCGCTCGGTCAAAGAAGAATCGGCGTGGTGCAAGGAACATATTATCACCGTACCAAGCCGAACCTCTGTCATACAGCGAATCTCCAGTGTTGAATGGAGCATCATTCTCTGGATCATTCGCAGGATACAATTCATGGATCCTATTAAGGACGTCTGGGGTCAAGGTACGGTTGTCCAGGATTAACCGTCCGATAAAGTTGTCGAAAGCCTGATCCTCTGTCATTCCCGGATGCGTAATGTTGATGAGAGTTTCGCTAAATGTTTTACCCTCGTTGAGCTAGGTATATGGATCACCGTTAGAAAAATTAGTTACGGGAATTGCGTGTTACAGAATACTCAGTGAAGCCCTCACATTAGTACCAGCGAGATACGGAACATGTAAGAAATTTCCCGAGCTAATTTTTGCAGATGCCCTCTCTTCTACAATGCCTCCAGGCGGTCCTACGGTTGGCTCCCACAGCTGTGTGTTCAAAGTTGATGAGATCATCTCGTTGCTCACTTGTAAAAGCGTCTATGCGGATGAATAGCATTATTAATGAGCTGAGCGATGCACAGTTGCTTAATCATACCTCAAATGGAACACTCTGAAGACATTCAACTGACTCGGAGCTCAGAGGGCACCCGAGGTTCTCAACTAGGCGCGCAAATGGCTTTCCTGGCTCATCATATTGGAATGCAAATGGTGCGCTCTTACTAGAAAAATACATTCATTATTTCTTTCTGTCAACGAAAGCTTGTTTCAGCAGGATGGCACTTACAATGGACCAGTTGGCGAATCTCCCATGACAGCTCGGAACAGCGATTGATTTGTTGGATAGACCATATGAGCTAGAGTACTACCAGCGCCTGCTGACTGAAGGCAGCGTAAGTTGAGTTTCTGAAGAAAAGAGGGTAAATTTTACTTGGCCCCATATAGTGACCTATCTGACGGTTAATCTGAACAGCTTGATGAAACACTGAAAGCGTAGAACCTACCTTGCTCGGATCACCGCCAAATTTTGCAATGTTCTCTCGGATGAACTTTAGAGCTAGTGTCTGATCTTGTATCCCATTATTAAGATCTTGAGGAGCAACGTGGGAGCTGGCCAACTGGCAGATAATTAAGTCGTCAGTACGTGTACAAATGTAAATTGTCGACACTCACGAAACCAAAGGTATTGACGCGATAGTTGCTAATGATCGCAGTCAATCACATTGCATTAAAGTGTGCAAGACATGGTCTCACAAGGATGCAAACATGAAGGGTTTCCCGTTTAAAACACCTCGATTGATCATACCTGAGTATCAAGAATGAGTGTATTTCATCATTTTATAATAAAGTTAGCGAACGAGTTGGATCGTATGAGTGGATGGATGCAGCTCTTTGATAAATTTAGCTCGAATCTTGAGGAATGGATCGAGTGCCTACCCCGACGTCCACTGCCCTCCCTGCGAAATGCACAGACATATTAGTTAAGCTGTTTGGAATCAATGAAAAGCACACTAACGTAGATCCATGCCAGCACCGGTAGCTTCGCATCAGACGATGTCCCGTCGGGTCTCCAGACATTTAGATAGAGACAGTCTTCGCTCATGGGAGCGCCAAGTGACGCAGGCCGCTGTGGACAGGCGTCTCCGAATGTCGACGCATTCTTGATTCCGGCTGGTGCTGTAGTGATTGGGACGGGTGCCTTGAATCTGAGGCTTCCGACAGGGGGCTGGGCGAATGGAATACCAAGCCAGCGTTCCGTTCCATTTGTAGTTAGAACACCTTGGAATGCTCCAGAGGTCGTGTCAACAACTAAGCCATTAGGACTAGGAGCTGCCCACACTAGAGGCAGACTAATGAGCAGCCCAAGAGACGAGACAGCTTTCCAAAGACGCATCCTTTCAAGCTGGGGTTGTGGCACTGACCTTCTTTGAAAGAAGATTATATAGGGCTAGGAAGTATATACCTGGGCCAAGTACACCAGACGAGCCGTTCAGCTAGAATCCTCAGTAGAATACTGCCTCGAATCACACAATACGACTTGCCGGCCCATGTCACGAGGTGCTATTTACAAACGTGCGTTTGGCCTTCTAGGCCTTGTTCACTTGAAGAAAGAAGCCGCCGATGCCATCCGGTCTGCTCGGAGGGCTTCCAGACGTACCGGGCGGAGCGACGGAACCGATTAAACTGTTAGAGAAGCGTACGAGAAAATTTGTCGTATTCATATAAATAATTAGAACCCGAGTAGTTTCAAGCAAGAAGACCCGAAGAATACCTCAGAATAACCCCAGAACGATATAGTTAGACCATGCCACAAGCTCGTCGTCAGGAATAGATTCAGCATTCACTTCTTCCGCCAGGAATGGAATTAGAGCGGACCAATCGTAGGAGGAAAATCGATAAACTTCTGCTAGAGACCGGAAAGGGCGCAATGTGAGTGCTGTTGTAATTGGCGTGAGGACTGCTGAATGAGTCAGAAACGATTGCTGTGATGGGTAGTATCCTTGTAACACATGGCCGCACCACTGTCTTATGCACTGTGTAGTGAACGTCGCCAAGCAGTAGTGCATCAGGGCAATCATCTACACCGTCTCTAGCATTGCAGTTCCCGGTCGACTGGCTGCGGTAGTTGCGATGACTGCGGCGGACGTCAATGTGCTAGAGATTTGTGCGGTATCCGTTAATTACGTCATCACAGCTCACGCTTACTACCCACTGCATTTCTCGACTCGCTGACTGCAGTGTGCTTCCGTCAATCTTAACGTTTCAATCCTCCTATCTGTGAATACTCCCTATCTGTGCACCCAACAGATGGATTCAATAAGGTAGCCAACGGAAGGAGTGCTCTTGGTTATTTATCACGTAGTATCATAGGAAGTGTGGCATTGCTGGTATCATCGTTGATTGTGGTGATTTCGAGCACAAAGTCTGTTATAGCAAAATAGTAACGAAATAGACATTGACAACAATCAAACTCCCGCAGTTACATTTCATGATGTTCATAGCTTCGATCATCATAAACCAGTCCAACACGTTTCATGGTAGCATTCACCCGCCAACCCTAGTTCCATTCTGGTCGGTACATTGGATCCAGACCTCGCATTTCGGTTCGAGCCCAGGTGGTTCATCACCCGCATCCTTCAGCAATAACGCGACTACACCATGCGCAGGGACGTCTGTTGCAGTAAAGTTCCGGACCGCCGTTCCGTTATCCGTGTGCGACCAGAGATCCTATACAACCTGTCAACAATCGAGTAAAACCGAATAAGAAAATCATCGACTCACACGAACTGAATACTGTCTGCCAGCTCTAATCCACGGTGATTCCGTCAGATTGAAGTACATATCCGTTGGCTGATCGAGAGTGTTCAACTAAAGACATTGTTAGCTCAGGATTCACGACTTTGATACAATTCAGACGCACAAGCATGACAATTGTGCCGTTTTGCGTCGGTCCACTCCAATATCCCGCAGGGTTATTCGGATCGTTCGTCCAATCGGGCTACATTGGCATGAGTCCGGGTAATCTGTAATTAAAGTAACGGAATCTCACGTTAACACCCCATCGGAACGGCGAAATACTCATTCCCACAACGGGGTCTTGATTAATCGCTATCAGCTCGCGGTTTTTCATAATTTCCAGGAGACTAAGATCCAAGGCAGAAAGCTGTAGGGTTATTATAATTGAGCATTCGGACACCTTTTTTCTACGGGAAATAAACACCTACGTTTGTGCTTATGAAAAGTGGTGACTTCATTAATGCCCAGGCAGTGAAATGTGATTTTGCCTCATCGAACGTCAGCCCGCCGTTGCCTCTGTGAGAACGAGTCAATATAGTCAGTGCATGTTGTAAATATTTTGCGTACATTTGAAGCTAAAGTAGTTCATTGAGCAAGATGTCCGTTTGACAAAGGAAGGAAACGTACATAGTCCAAATCGTTGTGACCGTTAAAATCAGTTGCCATCGTAATGAAAGAGTTACTACATCGAAGTGCTTAAGTTTCAGTTTGGATAACATCGAATGTAGGCGCACAAATTGATCGTGTTGGTCAATAAAGGCCAAGTCGGACCGATATCATTCACCTAACGACATTTAAAACCTGTTCAGATGATAACTCGGTGGTATTCACTGTTCGCCAACTTTGGCCAAGATTCTTTCCCCAAAGCCAGACTTGGCTCTATACGCACGAGATACGAGGTGTCAGTCACACTACTCTGACCCAAAGTAATCAGAAATGCTTACCCAACCCCACTCGCATAGGTTGAAAACCAATGGTGGCTTCCCGGATGACTTGGCAAGGTCGGCGATTGCATCGGCCATCCGCTGAAACTCTACGAGATATAAGCCTTCGAATGAGTAGTTTGTATCAGGCTTCACTCACTTCCCATTGTATTCTGGCGCAAAATATCGTCGTATGGGACTTCAAATGGTATTAGTCTGACAAACAAGGAGTAAATGCCTAACACCGACTTGCGCAATTATCGTACCTAATCCAGCAAGGCGTCAGCTATAACCTCAAGGAAGATAGGTGAAACACACTTCAAAAAGTTAAATCCCCAATCTTGGAACGTCTTCGCATCCCGTGCCTCATTCTCAAAGGAGCCAGGGTACCCCGCGCACGTGAACCATCCAGAATCCGAATACTAGACAATTATATCAATAAATTTTTAAGAGAGCTTGAAAATAAATTTCACTCACTATTCCGGATTTGCTGAAGTGAACACATCATTGAGCACGCCAAGAGACTGTAAACATTAGAACGCTTACAATCCCATTGAATGGACTTGATCTGTCAACCAGTTGAATCCGGAGCTGAAGCGCGTTTTATCTGCGGTGGATCTCAGTTGACATAGAGCTGGACTGCTATATGTTCACGTACCAGGGACGAGGTCTCCCGATTCGCTGCGATTCTTCTCTGCCCAGCAGTCATCAAGGTTAATAAATTCGTAG
This sequence comes from Fomitiporia mediterranea MF3/22, assembly GCF_000271605.1. Classification (NCBI taxonomy): domain Eukaryota; kingdom Fungi; phylum Basidiomycota; class Agaricomycetes; order Hymenochaetales; family Hymenochaetaceae; genus Fomitiporia; species Fomitiporia mediterranea. The sequence continues at coordinate 1,850,629 of NW_006760395.1, read as the reverse complement.
CCAGCGTCCTTTGTAATGTTATTATAGAAAAAAAAAATTAGCACAGCTCCATTGCTTAGTAATGGTCATTACCTGAAGCCCAAGAGACTGCATCAATTTTGCGGTCGTAATAATCAAGTCTTGATCGATATTGCACTGGAATAGTTACTTCAGCCATGTCAAATACTATTAATGACAATCATTGGACCTGCCTGGTATGCATACCACGCTTCACAAATGTTATTCAAGTGATATTAAACTTAAGCCATTCCAGATGTACTTACTATTATATCCCATAGCTTCCACTTAACATTAGAAGAATACATGTAGTATCAAATGAGCAAGTACGCACAAGGAAGTCTTGCGACGCCATTGTCGAGAGCAGATACCCCATATGAACAGACTAGAGCTACAGCAAGAGTCGTGACGATGCCCGGGGCCATCGACTTGCGCCTTGTCCGAGTTGGTCCAGAAACCTGATCCCAGGGCATTGCAGAGTGTGTCCGTTGAGTCGACCGAGTCAAATAGACAGTTTTATATTATCCAATCTTAACCTCTCGGTAGACAAACAATTTACATTTCGACAGGAGAAATTGAAAACCTCATGGTACACTGGTCTTATGACCAGGGGGGAGAGGCTTAAGCGCTCGGACACCAGAGACAGCAGGGAAGTGACGTCAAAAACAGAACGGCACAAGAGGATTCAATATGGGCGACAAGGGCATGCTACCGCAAGAGAGCGGACTTGGCAGAACGTGAAGTGTTCTTTCTTCTTGATAAAATATGCATGCTGGTACCGACGTGTGGACTGGCACAACCGACCGACGTAGAAGCAGACGAAACGGGCGAGGTTGGAGATACAGCTTGAGCTGGCAGAGCTCCTGTCAACGCTTACGGATCCGATGATCATCCACATGACAGACTTGCGGGCGCAAATGCCGAGTATATATGAACAAAGAACAAGGCGGCTGCAGAGTAGAGGAGAAGGGATAACGTTGACGGGTCCGACGACGGTCCGAGTCTGGGCACGTGCTTCTTGTCACAAAGCCATCACAGAGAGAGAAAAGACGTTTGCCTCCCTCCCACACTCGTCTTTGCAAACTTGGACATACACGAGACTGCAGAGTACATCTGTGACATACAAGACTCGGGTAATATCTAAGAATTGACAACTGGTTCTGACGGCTCGCGAGATAGCTCCTTTCCGTTTATCCTCACGCTTCTCAAACGTTTGGTTCTTTTTCGCTGATGCCCTCCCCGGCACATGCTTCACCCGTTTTGCAATCATGATCATCGAGTTCGAGAACTACGGAATGGACAGGCACATGAGCAGACTGTTGGGGAGCTATATCAAGGCCTTACCTCGCTGCACAGACATTATATTCGTGTCGCGCTCGGCTTGCGAGATCGTGCCGAAAATAATATCCATTTCCTCGAGGCTCTTACCCCTCGTCTCTGGAATCATTCTGTGACAAGGCATAGATGATAAGCAGAAGGCCCTATCAAACTCTTGCGATTCTTACAGGGAAAATGCAAACATAGCTCCTATGTCGATTGTGCCATAGAGTATGAAGATCTTCCAGCCAAGGCTCGCGATGAGGTTTGGCGTAAGGCGACTGACAACGAAGTTCCAAAGCCATTGACTCCCGCTGGCGACTGCGAGGCCGTGATGGCGCGTACCGTGTGAGAAGATCTCGGCGACATATACCTTGACGAATTGTATTTAGGGAAAAGGGCAATATGCCAAACGGAATACCTCCTACCCAAGGTAAAGGACCCCAGCCGACGCTATAAGTGACATCAAAGATGTACAATAGGGCGGCCATGGCTTTGCTCGCCGACGAAGGAGACGCTCCAACGGCAACGGCGGTTGAGGGCGGATACGTTTTGAGAATCGCACCAATTACGTAGAACGTGATTCCGCAGCCAAGGGAGCTTAAGGCCAAGTACGTCTTACGACCAAGACGCTCGACGAAGAAGAAAATAAATATTGTAGTCGAGACGACCTTTACGATTCCATATACCCCGGATGCTAACAGCGATTGCGTTGCCCCATGGTAACCAATCTGTTGTATGATTGTGAGCCTTCTCGAGGACATGCCAATGGCATTGATCTGGGCGTTGACGTACTGCTTCGAACATCTGCGGAGCGAAGTAATTCACCTGATTAGGTATGACAATTTAGTATCGTAACGGGATATATTTCCATAATTGCCTACTGAGTTCTGGCCAGTCCATTGTTGGAAGAAGAGTAGAAAGAAAGCGATTACAAAGCGAGACAGATGTCCCTTCCCGAGGTAAATCTCCTTGAGACTCAGTCCATCTTGTGCTTTTCGTTCTTCCTCGATTGCTGCCTCAATCTCAGCCATTTCATCCCGTACGCTCTGCGAATTTACGCTTTCCTTGCGTAGGTATGCGAGTGTTTCCAAGGCTTCAGTTGTGCGTCCACGAGAAGCGAGCCAACGTGGAGACTCTTTGGTAAATAAAAGTCCAATGGCCATCATACCTGCTGGAATGACTTGCACTCCGAACGGAATCTGCCATACGCGCGGACCAGTAATGTTTTGCCGACTGACTCCAACTTCAGGAACTGTCAGAATGAACATTTCTTTCGTATTAGCTCAATGCTTACAATTAACGAAGTACGATAACATCACTCCGAAAACAACCAGGATCTGGAATAGTCCCGTAAAGCGACCACGAACTTCTTTAGGAGCGCATTCGGAAACGAAGGCCGGACATATCGCAGAGAGACCTCCGATTCCAATCCCAGCGACAACTCGACCCGCATATATGTAGCCTAATCCACGACCACCGACTCCTGCGATTAATTGCAGGATCTAGACGCATTAAACGAAGAGAAAGACGGTAATCAAACAACGACGTACTGCGCCAAGCATGAAAATGAGGGAAAAGCTTATGAGACCTCTTCTCCGTCCAAGTCGGGCTAATCCGGGCCATATGCGATATTAATGGCCAAGAGATAACGAAATATATCAAAAAGGTGTGTTCGTATTAATTTCCAAGCACCGTACGGTTGATCGGTCAGTATATGAACAATCGCACATCCGTTGTCCTGGTAAATCTGCTGTCAATCTGAAAGTGACTCACAAGAGATCGGTGCACTCCCCAAGGAACCGAAGAATGCTCCCGCCTGAAGCACTGATACGACGTTTCCGGAGACGTTGGTCACCTTATCAGCATCAATGTTTCCCTTGTCATCCAGAAAGAAGTGGTCTATAAAGGCATCTTGTGCAATGACTCCGCCAGCGACTCCTCTGTTGAGTAACATCATGAATAGTAAGCCCACATTAATGAGAATACACACGTGTCATAACCAAAGGAAATGAGGCCGCAAAATACAACAAATGCAAGCCCTGACAAAGTGTATCAGACAAAGCCAAGCGCAAAGGAGGATAGCTCACAGTACGCTCGACTATTCTTGAAGTCTATCCAGGTGGTCATTGTCTAAAAGCACAACCTCCACAAGCACAATCGGCCTCGATTGAAGCAGAACACATTATAAAGCGTGTATTCTCCTTCAGCGTCATCTGACAGTCGCGGTGCAAAGTGCTACCGGATATATATTAGGCATTTTTGCTGCTTCTTGATTTCTTCCTCATTATTTTCTTTGTATCATTAGACTGCTTTACATCACATGGTCCGCACTTCGATATTAAAATGTGTGGAAGTACACCGGGCCGTGACCGGTGATAAAACCATCACCGCAAGTACTAGGCCATGTTTTCAGCAGAATACCCAGCATATAGCTATTAAGCTAAGAATAAGAGATATGGACTCTAGTGAGGAGCACTCTTATGACATATGCATGAATTTCACCAGCACTACAATACGCTGTAACCGAGATTCCATTACCATTAGCGATGCCCTCTGGAGGAGGACCTGTTCTAGAACGTGCATCGACCTGCAAAAGAATAATAAAATCACTGTGAAACAGCACTGTGGTGACTAGCATTTGCATCTCTTTTGTTGCACTTGCTGTAGTTAGTATAAATATAATGGAAGCAGTTGTTAGCAGATTAGCTTGTCCTTCTTGTTATTTTGGTACCTCTTCCCAGGCCTCAGCTGCCAGTGAGCAATTCATACTATTGTATTATGAGATGATTAGTTCATCAACAGACAAACCATAAGACAATGACTTCATAATGTCTCAGTTAGAATACATACAATATAAGGACAAGAGACACTGAGCAGTCAATCATCACCTTACCCCTTGTCTATACATGCCCCCCTTAAGTTTTCCCTCTCAACAGGTTATGAGCCTTGAGCTCCCTACATACACACATCCACTGTACACTCTAAACTCTTTACTCACATACATTTGCACACATCTGTATCATGGTTCCCCCACATACAGATACACACTGTAAACCAGCCAATGTACCTAAATACTTTGGTCAAAACATCACAATGCTTAAGACCAAAGCAAACTACAAGATGTGGCACTACTGTATCATTTCTAGTGTTGTAGCTACATACTTTGAACACTTACTAAAGGATGAACTACAGAACAAAGCTGAGAGGGAGATGGCTAAAGCCATTCACACATGCATAGTTAATAACATTGCTGACACAATATTGGCAAACTATATACACTTTAATACATCTATCCCTTAGTTAATGAAAGTGCTTGAAGAATGCTTTAACCCTTAGACAGTATGTAAAAAGGCTATTGATGAATCCACACTGTTTATTTGTAGAGATTATGTAAAACATTTCAGACATACACTAGACAGACTTGAGGAAGCATACACAACTCTGTCTGTTAACAGTGATCCACCACACAACTCTACATACAAAGTAGCAATATTGCTTACCACTCTCAAGCAATATACACACATAGTAAATATGATAATACAATCTACTAATGCCCAAAACAAAGGCAAACCAGTTAATGAACATAAGAAAGTCAAACCAAAGCAACTAATCCTTACATTACAGAATGCCTACAACAATTACTGTACTAAACAAGTACAAGATTCCAATGATTGGACAAAGAATAATGTACACACTAATACAATGTATAAAGCTAATAAGTGGAGGAAATTCAATCTGCCAAATCTGTTCAATCTGACAAAAGTGAAATGTTTCAATTGTAGAAAAACAGGACATTTCTCTAAGGAATGCTGTAAACCTCCTACTGAAGCTACAAAGCTTGCCTGCACCAAACATCAAGCTAACATTGTGTATAAAACAAATCAAACTGTAGAAAACACAACAAACACATTTATTATTGAAAACCCAAACAAAAACAATGTTGAATTAAAGGAAAGCAATATTGAAATGAACAATAACACCTACACTCGTATTCTGAGCAACCAGGACAAACAATTCAAACAATATGCTTCCTAGGTATGTACCAATGTATTTACAAATACAATCATAGCTAACAAGAAATCCTATACACAAATGATGGATTTACTTGATTCTAGTGTATTAATACATGCTACTCCTTATCTATTTCAATTAACAAATGTACACAACATAACTCCTACAATTGTAACTATTACAAATAGATCAACAATGACTCTTAATCAAGCTGAATCTATGTGTATCAAAATCCTGAAGAATATACAAGAAAGAAGTGTTATAACATTACAAAACATCTATTACTATCTACAAATGACCTTTTCCCTCATAAGTCAAGTACTACTATGTAGGGAAGGTTATTCTTTTATGTTTACAAACAATAATTGTACTATAACATCATTATGTAACAAATACATCAGACATATATGATTGAGAAATAACTTGTATATTTTGTACAATAATTATTTGTTAAAAACAATGAACAAACTATCTATTTATGATATACATAAACACCTCAGACATATAAGTTACAATTATATTAAACAATTATTAAAGACACAACCAAGTGTACTATCAATTAAAATAACAAACTACAAAGAAAAAGAATGTATTAAATGTATAAAAGCAAATATTGAACATACACTAATACTAAAACTACATCAATCTCCTTGTAACCTTGTGGAGGTTACACACGATCTGTTAGCCTCATCACATGACTTATCTTATAAATAGCTCTAAGACATTCCTGAGACAGTATCTCTTCTTGTACCTCCTTCAATACTAGTCAATTGCCTGTTCTACAACCTGAGTGAGACATTGTCTCCACTTTTTTTTGAACACATAGCAAGATTACTGTATTTGTCACAAATGCACAAGACTACAATTCCTAACTAAAGTACATGATGCTGCAAGTCATTCCAATGTTTAAAGAGCCTGGTTGTCCTTGAGTACAGTGTAGGAGTGTTCTTTTGCTTCCTTGGAGACTCTGAGATTAGTAAGAGTAGCCTTGTGACCTCTAATAACATTCCCTGTGTTCTTGCCAGCTTCTATGTCAGGCTGCTGAAGCTTACTACTGTCCCCCATTTCCTTAAGGGCTTGTTGCAAGCACTCCTTAGCTTCCTCAGAAATGTTCAGATTCTTTAAAGCTGCCTTGTAGCTACTAGTAATGTTTCCAGTGTTCTTACTAGTCTGTATTGACAACATGATTGAAATTTGAAAGGTTGTGAGCAAACAGGTATGTATGCTAGTGAAAGTTGTTGATTGAGTGTCACAATTGTCTGGCCTGCCAACTGTTATAAAGACTTACTAGCTTCTTCTACTGTCAACCTGCTACCTGCTACTCATTACTTGTACCTGCCACCTGCTACCTAGACCTGCCACTTGCCACCTGCCTCCTACACTCAACCTGTCACTAGCTACTAGCCACCTGTCTACTCTAACATGCCCTGTCCTCTAGCCTAAATTAGTAGTTATAAGTCTAACTCTGCCCCTACTGTAACAGACAGTCAAATGACCCTAAAGCTCCTTAGTAAATATGCCTACAAATGTGCTACCTTCTTCACACACAAGAATATTCCTAACAATGAACAAGTCTGCCTCATTATACATAGTCTTGAGCCTATTAAAGTCTGTAGTTGGTATACAGTCTAACCTGGCTGGATTAAGGCTATAGAGTTTGAAGAGTTCATTACCAACCTTAAGGGAATTGTTCTCAAGTGTAATTAGGACCTTAAGCTGTGTGATGAAATCGAAAATCTTAAACAGGATGGAAAACATACTAACAAGTTCTATTTTGAGATTCTTGGCCAAAACCATCTCCTCAGCAGAAGTCCTACCATCCTCTCTTACTAGGAAATCTGCTTTCTTATAAGCACTCATCTAGATATTGACCTTAAACAAGTGTGCTCTGAACCTGGAATTCAAGGTATTACTAACTTCTAGGACTAGCTTACTACTGTTTGTAAGGCTGACAACTGTGTATGTAACTACTACAAGCTTATTACAGATACAATCTATAGTTATAAAGGCAGTTGTGCCACACAGTCAGCTCCCTCTTTCTCTAGTCCCTTAAGGACTTCTAATACAATTTCTCAGGCCTAAGAGAATGTAGCAAGCCTGAAAATTAAGAAACTCTCAACTGTAGAGAAATTCACACTCAATTGTCACAATAGATGCTTCAAATACTGTTTTATGTATGTTAATCACCTTATAAAGGACTGTCAGATCCTGTATTCAAGAATAAATTGTATGTCTATTACTGAAGCAGAAGGTATCTGTCTACATTCAAAGTACATACCCTCTCTACCATCTTTGAACCATGTCAAGTCTGTGCCAGTTGTATCAATCACAACTAATCTTTAGCTTGATCAACTTCCTAACTATGTGTGTGTTTCATTACAGCTCAAGCTACTTGCTACTACAAGTTCATCATTGTCCTATTAAGAAGAAGATACAGTAGTAGTTACTCTCAGGGTAGAAATGCTCTCAGCTGTCTATATTGATGACTCAGACAAGTATGTACCTATTAACCCCCCCTCAAATCTATTAAGAGTATCTGCTAGACAGTCCTGTAACACTAAAACCCTTGTCTGTCTGTACCCTTATTGACAATAGCTCTTCTCTAACAATTATTAATGAAGCACTTGTACATAACCTCAGATTGCCCTGTTTCTGTCTCTCTAGCCCTATTTATATCTCCCTTACTCTATTGAATTCTTCTTCTAATTCTTTACAAACCCTACATAAATATGTTAAACTCTCCCCTACTTCTGTTGATTACACCTGGAAATCCTACACTATTAGGGTAGTAGTTGCCCCCTCCCTGTGTTCACTAATCATTCTAAGCCTACTATTCTTACTTGTAAATAGAATCACAGTCTCTTATTATTACACACAGACTATTTGCTCTACTCCTAACTACCAGCTCCTGTCTATATCCTACTAGATTCCAACTTTACAAGTATTGTAAGTTGACTCTCCCTCTCCAGACATTATCTTAGTAGTACATACAAAAATCTAAGAGCTTGCCTCACAGGATCAGCTCTCCAAGTTAAGTGATAGCCTGTGTAAGTAATACACTTTACTTTTCTGTTCAGAGCTCCCTCATGTGGACACACTCCCTTCTAATGTTTTCCACTACTTCAAATTGAAAGATCCAAACCTTCAGATAAAGCCTTACTAGTACTCCTACCTTAGAAAATATTGTAACACATAGGAGGTCCTTCTACAGAGCCATCTTCTGACTAGCAGATTAAGACCCTCTTCTAGTCCTATCTCCTCTCCTACTTTCCTCATTACTAAATTGGACCCTTCAGCTCTTCTACATATGGTTTGTAATTATTAGGAGCTTAACAGTAATACAATACCTAATAACTATCTACTACCTTGAATAGACAATATTCTGGCTGACTGTGTAAAAGGTCTTATTTAGAGAAAAATTAATATAATGAATGCCTTCTTTCAGACCTGTGTTCATCCTAATAACATTTACTTGACTGTAATCAATACACTACTTAGACTCTATGAATAGACTGTCATACTTATAGGCTGTAGAAATGCTCCTGCCACCCACTAGTGTTGTGTGACAGAAGCCTTACATTGTCTTATTAGTAAGATCTGTCATGTTTATCTGGATGACATTATTATCTGGTCTGCCAATCTCAAAGCCTATACTAAGAATATCTCTGTTATTCTAGACTCCCTTCAGGAAGTACACCTCTTCTGTTCTCTAAAGAAAACCTCCTTGTTCTGTTTATTAATTGATTTCTTAGGTTATCAAATAGATTAGTAAGGTATATACACAGACTCTACTAAAACTGAGAAGATTATATAATGGCTAGTGCTACAATCTTCTTCAGACACACAGAGGTTTCTTAGTCTTGTCTGGTTTCTTACTCCCTTTCTACTTAGACTTACAGAACATACTACTGTCTTGAACCCTTTGACATTAAAGGAATGTGATAAGGATTTCCCATACTAGTCTTCAAAGTTTCAACATGTGTTTAACACTATCAAGGCTCTTACTATGTCTGTACAATACTTAACAGTCATTAACTACCTGGATCCTAGTAACAATAAGATCTATCTCTACACAGATGCCTCAGATCTCTATACAGGCACAGTTCTCTCCTTTAGGCCTTTACTGGACTTGGCTTGTCCTGTTACTTATGACTCTACTCTCTTAAAGTCTATAGAGTGTAACTACCTAGTCTATAAGAAGGAATTGCTTACTATTGTAAAAGCTCTTAAAAAGTTCTACTCCAACCTTCTGGGAACTACATTCACTGTATTTATGAATCATAAGACACTCACAAGTTTCCTTTCCCAGAGAGATCTCTTATACTAACAAGTATGTTGGCAAGAATTCCTGGCTCAATACATTTTTAATGTTTAATACATGTCTAGCAAACAAAACAAAGCTGCTAACACTCTGTCCAGACTTCCAGATGAGGAATTCTCCCCCTCTACAGTAGTATCCTCCTACCTTACAATCTCTACAGATGAACAATTACTTCTTCAAATCCAATTGTCCTACAAAGATGACTTATTCTGTACTAAGCTCCTCTCTCAGCCTCTCAAATCCCTTAGTGTTTGAGTTAAGAACAGTCTACTGTTCTTAGGTGACAGGCTTGTCATTCTGTGTGTCAATCAACTCTGTAAACACTTCTACAAACTCACTCATAACTCTATAGGCCACTTTAGGATTAACAAGACTTATGTAACACTGAAATCATTGTTCTACTAGTCAAACATGTATTCTGACCTTGAAAATTCATACATTAAGTAATGTGACTCATGTTAGAGGTATAAATTGTCTACTTGAAAACCTGCCAGTCCTTTACACCCTCTTACTATGACTAACCAGTATAGTAATACAATTACTATTAACTTTATAAGTCCTCTGCCTCCAGACTACAGGTTCAACAGAATTACAACTATTACTAACTAACTTAATAGTAACATTTGCCTACTCCCTATCTGTATGAGCCAAACTCCTGAAGAGTTTGCCTGTGTTTTCTTCAACAGATAGTATTGTGAAAACAGCCTTCCCCTCAACATTATCTTGGATCAGGATCACCTCTTTACCTCCAAGTTCTGGAAGGCTCTTTATAAAATTTTAGGGGTTAAACTAAAGATGTTTACAGTTTATTACTCTCAAACAGATAGAATCTTAGAATGTACAAACAAGTCAGTCATTTAGGCACTTTAATTCTACATTAACTGACAACAAAAGGGCTAGTACTGTACACTACCTTGTGTTCAGTTTAAGCTTATAAACACTAAAAATGTGTTAACAGGATTTTCCCTCTTTCAACTTCACCTTAGCTAATGCCCCTGTCTGATCCTACCTTTTATACCCTTACTAGATAACAAGCCTACCCTTCTAGAGGACAAGTAAGCTTGTTCTCTCATCCAGCAGCTTGATCTTAATGTTGTAAAAGTGTGGGACTCTCTCATCCTAGCTAAAACTTCTTAAGCTCATACTACAAACTGGAAGAGGAGTCCAGAAGACTCTTATACTCCCAGTGATTTTGTTATACTATCTACCTTCTATCAGTATTAAGATTACACTCAGGGTGGTGACAATTGTGTAGCTAAATTCATACTAAGATAGAACAGTAAGTACTGTGTCCTTAAGGCTTTCCTAGAACACTCTACTTACTAGCTTGAATTGCTAAACTCTCACACCAAATTTTCTACCTTCTATACATCTTAGCTTAAACAATACTATACAAATAATCCTGTGTTATACTCTACACATGAACTTGTACAACCTCCTCCTGTCCTCACAGAGGAAGGACTCAAAGAGTAGGAAGTAGAAGCTATAATTGATTAATGAAGACAAGAACACAGCCTCTAATACCTTGTTTGCTAGAAAGGGTACAGTCTAGAAGACAATCTTTAGTTGCTCAAGCAGGAACTAGACAACTGTGTAGTATTAAACTAATAGGAACAACAGTTACACACTGACTCTCATATATAGCCCTCCTTAATCCTCAATTTCCATTCTACAAAACACTTGTACAGTGTGTTCAACTAATGCCTTCTCCTCTCTTAACTTTATCTTTGTATTTAACACATCTTTTCTCTTACAGACATTCTCAATTTCCATTCTAATATATCCCTCCTTCTTCAATCCCTTCCCTGCCTTGCCTGTTCCTTACCCTCTATATTTATTCACACACTCTTACACCACTCTTCCCTTTCCCCTCTTTCTCTCTTCTTCCTAGTAGGGAAGAGTGTAACCTTGTAGAGGTTACATACAATCTGTTAGCCTCATCACATGACTTATCTTATAAATAGCTCTAAGACATTCCTGAGACAGTATCTCTTCTTGTACCTCCTTCAATACTAGTCAATTGCCTGTTCTGCAACCTGAGTGAGACATTGTCTCCACTCCTCTTGCAAATCAATTTGGAGATCTTATTCATATTAATATTATTAGTCCTATCAAACTGTATACATATAAGAACATACACTACTTATTAACAATTGTAGACAATTCTACTTGTTGGTACATAATACTCAAATTACAAACAAAATCCAATACATATATGTAATACATACAATGGACAACTAAAATATTTACACAGTACAGAGTTAAAATAAAGCTTTTACAAAGTGATAACAATACTGTATTCCTTAGTAAAGATTTCCAACAATATTTAGATTCACAAGGAACAAAACAAAGATTAATAGTACATTATACTCTACAACAGAACAGAATAGTAGAACAAACTCATAAAACTATATTTAGAGGTGTAAGAGCATATCTAACATCTACTAAATTACTGTTTACATTATAGGCTGAAGTAGCAATTCATATTACCTATATTCATAATAGAACACTGTGTGCTACTTTAAATTACAATACCCTACATTACAAACATTACAGAACCTACAGAACAATTAATAATATATACAAATTTGGTCAATATATTATCATTTGTAACAAAAATCCTACAAAAATACAACAGTAAGGTATTATTGCTTGTTAGATAGGATTAGACAATGAAAGTAAAGGCTATAAAACTTGGCACAATAATAAAATCACTATTGAACAAAATATTCAATTTCTCAAAGGTAAACCTCCTCAAATTGAAGGGGAGAGAATAGATGATACAAAGAACAAGTGTTTAATAATTAAAAATAATGAAATAGACAATAGAATAACAAGAACAGACAACAATGATACAGACAACACTGATCCTAACAAAAAAGGAAAAGTAGTAGAACCAACAGACTTAACAGACAATAAAGTTAAATTAACTAAAAAAGAAGTAGAACCTAAACTACATTGATTGGAACAGAAACAGAAACCAACAGAATGTACTATTAAGCTTGAACAATGTATGGAGAATAAATGTATAACAAAACACATGTATGCACTTAGTGAAAAGGATGAAGATAATATTACTATTCATTTAACAGAATTTAATACTAAAATAAGTGAAATACAATTGGATCCAACTTCATTTTATGAAGCAATCCAATGTCTAGATTATGATTTATAGATTACAGCTATGAAAGACAAAATAAAACAATTAGAAAATCATAATACATGGGAAATCACAAATCCACACAATAATATTAACATTATCAGAACACAATTTGTCTATAAAATAAAGTAATACACTGACAATAGTATAGAAAAATATAAAGCACAATTAGTAGTTCAAGGAAACTATCAGATTGATGGCCTTAACTATCATACAGACAATTTATTTGCTCCTACTGCTAGACTATCTATAGTACAATTAATATTAGTATAGGTAGCATCTAATAATTATGAAATACATCAGATAGATATAAAATTAGTATATCTGTATGGACAATTGATGGAAGATAAAGAAATATATGTTAAACCTCCTCCAGGTAACTTAATAGATAGATTACAGAATGGACAAATATTACAATTACAAAAAGTACTATACAGATTAAAACAAGCTGGTAGAAGATAGTATAAAACACTATCTAATATACTACTTAAATACAGATTAACAAAATCCAAACATAATAATACTGTATTCTTTGTAAAGAAGAAAGAAATAACTGTAGCCATATTATTTGTACATGTCAACAATATTACTATTGTAGTAATGAATAATAATACTATTGTAATGATAAAACAATCTATTACACATTATTTACAATATACAGACAGTAGCAAATTATACTAGCTACTTGGTATAGAGATTCAATGTGACAGAGAGTATAGATTCATCAGGATGTGTCAGACACATTATATTAATAGTATAATAGAACATTACAAACTTATGAATGAACAAAGTGTACAAACACTCATACAGTCTAGTACACAATTAAAAACAGTATCACAAACTAATAATAATAGAGAACAAATGTCTGATATACTATACATGAACATGGTTAGCACACTTAGATACATTACAGACTGTACACAGCCAGATATAGTATTTGCAACAAATCAGTTAGCTAAATACCTTAATGACCCTAGTATAGAGTATTATCTAGCACTTAAACATTGTTACATGTACTTAAAAACTACAAACAATGTCTGGCTCCAACTCAGTAGTACAAATCAATCAATATTGAATAGATATACAGACATGGACAGTATGATGTAAGAAGGGCATTGTGTAATATCAGGATATACATTTTACTTGAGTGATTCATTAGTTTTGTAGTCAAGTAAAAGACAAACACTAGTGGCAAATTTGACATATGAAGCTGAATTAATAGCTCTTGTAAGAGGAACACAAGAAGCAATCACACTTACTCATTTAGCTGAAGAGATTCTGTAGGTCTCTGATGCACCAATTAATATCTATTACAATAACAATACTGTTATACAAACAGTTACATTAGACAAACTCAAATATTCAGAACAAACAAAGCATTTAGATCATAAGAAAGATTTTATTAAATGCTACATTGAGTTAGAGTACATAAATGCAAAATACATACAGACAAACAATCAACAAGCAGATATATTAACTAAAGCACTACATGTACCACAAGTCAAACATCTTACCAGTTTACTTGGACTAGTAAGAGTTTGAAGGGGAGTATTATGAGATGATTAGTTCATCAACAGATGAACCACAAGACAATGACTTCATAATGTCTCAGTTAGAATACATACAATATAAGGACGAGAGACACTGAGCAGTCAATCGTCACCTCACCCCTTGTCTATACGTGCCCCCCTTAAGTTTTCCCTCTCAACATATTGGCTGTGGCTTATTAACATTTCCCAAGGATCGGTACTGACCCTGTATATTATCCTTATCCAAAGACTGATCTGACACTTCAGATGCCGCATGTAACCGTGTTCAGCCAACAATATAGCAAATATTCCTTGTGCGAAACGTGTCTTTTGCTTGTGCTGCTTTGGTCACCCTGCCCTGAAATTGGAATAAAATTAGTCATCTCACGCGTAGATTCTTATCACGTGTACATGTGACAACCAATAAATTTGAAAAATCAGGAATTCCGGTGGCAAACTGTTGCTATACCCTGCCTCTTCTGGCCTCACGAATCTGAACAATACTTTAAATGTGGTTCGAGCTGCAGGCGCTGCTGGCTAGCAAGCACAATCCCGGAATTCAGTGGTCAACCGACCAACGTCGCCAAAGAGGGAGCGATGATTATTTCCTGAAATTTTCAGCCTTGTAAAGCAGCAGCAAGCTGTCGAGGTCGTGAAACATCGCTAGTTTTAATCCACGGGACGTCCCGACTGACTGTGCACAGACGCATCCTATGCACATCAAAACGTTCGTAATCGCACCTGCATCAAAACATCGCGTGGCTGTCGAAGGCGATACTTTCTGCAGTCCCAGACTGTCTCACATTTTACGGCCTCACTGTGTTTACATTAGGGGAGAATTGAAGCGATCACTTTGATAGAGGTTGACTTATGATAAACAGTGTAAACTCAGCCTCCGTTGTTCGCAAAATGACAGGCAATCGGAACGAAAGTTTTATCGTAACAATACGCGAGTCGTAACTGTTGTTGCAGAATTTGCAATAAACTTCTTTGATACTAGCGGGGTATTTCTTCATTCCATGTAGAAAAAAGGCAGCTAAACTATATCTCTCATACTCACAGTGAAAACAAATCGAGCTACTAGCACATTATTACCTATGAAAGCACACTATTAAATTTACAAGCCAACGTCTGGGTTGAGTTTGTTGTATAGAGGGCACAAGTTCGACCAGTCAGCTAACGAGAAATGATGAGTCATTCGTTTGGTGAAACAGTCGGAGCACGTACCGTTCGGCGGATCGACCGTGGCGATATCCTCCGCATCTTCGGCAAGGACGACAGTCATTCCGTTTTCCAGATGCCAGTCAATGTGGCAATGGAGAATCCAAGGGCCAGCATTGTCGGTAACGAAGCGGAACGTTACATTATCTGTGCCAGCACCAATGCTCACAGTGTCCCGGCGCACCGGATTCTCGAAGTTGTACGACGAATTACCCGCGACGCGAATGACGATGGAACGGATGCTGGGACACATTAATCACGTCAGTTATATCTACGAAGAAGGGAATCCAAAATTGCTATAGAACGTACGTTTCCGCCACCTGGGATGTTGAGTTCGATAACTTTGTTCGGAGGCAAGTTGATTACGGAACCAGTTGGTAAAAGCTGGTTCGCATTTGTAGTTCCGGACAGGATTTGAAGAAGGACAGGCACATTAGGTGGATTGAAAGACGCTCCGTTGATAGTGAATTCTCCGCCTGTCCTTCCAATTTTCAATGTTTTGACGACATCTAAATTTGCAAGTTTATGGGCCTCTCAGGGTCGTCCAAATAAGGCTCAGGGTCTAGCAGCGGAAAGTACACAACTGTACATGTTTTGAGACACCTTTACGTCACGTGAAGTTATTACATGATACTCATCAAGCACGTGGAATTTTTTTTGCCTCAGAGTTGTTCTCTGTCGTTCTCGGAACCTATCTGTGGCTCACAGATCCTCTGAGTCTGAGCCTGAAATGAACGTCGTTGATTGGATGTCTCATTCTCAATCGCGTTAAAAATCTTGTCCATATCGCTTCCTCGATTTTATGATTTCGCTCTACCTCCAGCACTTTGACTATTACCATTGGAGATACGGAACATGCGGATTGAAGCGCTTCTTGGCACTTTGAAGCATAATATTACTTGCGCAGCAGCATGTTGTATGTATGTCAAGGCTGTTAATATGCATCATCTCATCATGGAGTATGCGTGCTTTTCTTTACGACAATCACCACACTCTGGCGGCCCAGATCTCTCGGTCATCCCTGCATCACTAATTGAGAAATAATACTAATGGAATTTCCTGTCGCTCGTCTTGGCCGCAGCTCTTGACCAATCACAGTTTTTGCCACCCTCGCTAAATGTGTCGTTCAAACTCGTTTTCTCTCCGTTCCGCCCCAAAAGAGTCGTGCCAAGGTCGCCTGTGTCGTTGCACAGCATCTCTTGTACGCCGCTTGTGTCCACGATTAGCAACAAAGAGCGCACTACTCGACTTCTTTTCAGGCTTGCGAGGTTTCGGCACCCTCGTATCTTTCTGTTTCAAGCAACCGCGGATGCGAACAAGACAAAGAAATACTTGGCTGGCGAATGGCAGTTGGGGATTTAGAGCCAAGCACTGATAAAAACATACGCCTTGCCATTCGTATATGTACAGACAGACCGAGGCTCGGTTGTGTCATGATAAGCGGCTAGGTTGCCCACCCATTCCTTGTACCAGTAGCAGCAAAGACTATCTCCGACACGGCTGTTCTCTGTCTATCATCTTCATCATGTCGAACCAGTCTACGGCGCTACCCTCACCTTCGACGAGTAACGCGCCCCTACCAAAGGAGGTACAGGAGGCAATCGATACGAAAGAACTAACGGAGGAGCCTAGGGAAGAACCAAAAGCAGAACAGATCTTCTCGTCGTGCGCATCAGTGTCATCTTCAGCATCGTCTGTAACATTACCGACACCAGCCACTGCTAAAGGCCGCGTCGTGTCATTCTGGCGTCGAGTAGCCAACACGGAATATCTCATGCAAGACATCCATCCCGGACATGCAACATTCTTGCTGTTCTGTTTTTGCTTTATGTCTGGCTTCATGTAAGTTTTCTTTAACAAAACATTCCCATTTATCGTTAAGAGTAAACATTGGATCCTAGTAATTCTGTCCCATTCACGGCCGTTCTGCTTTGGTGTGGGTTTCAAACCGGGAACACCGTTCAACTAGCTATTGCCATCGGTCGCTTCCTCGATCCACAGAGGAAACACTTCACGTTCGAAGTAGCCGACCGACAGGCACTTATCTCATTGCTCTCTTACCTCGGCGGTGGTTTCGCAGGCAGATACGGCGATCGCATCGGTTCGAACAAACGTGCATGGCTCTTAATGGGCACACTCTGGCAAGCACTCCTTACCATGGCTGCAGCACTCACTATCTGGAAAAGCGGAGAACCCAGTATATCTGATTCACGCGGGGAGGATGCATGGAAGAATGCGTTGAGTTTCGTCTCCCTTGCATTCGCAAGCGCTAGCCAGGGTCTACAAGGTGTAATGGCCAAGCGTGTCAACTCCCACTTTGGCGCCACTGGTACGTATGAATGACACTCCTTGGCAAATGAAATGCTCACGTCTTGATATGAATTTTTTAATCCTTTCTTATTTCAGTCGTCCTTACGACTTTGTGGTCCGAGCTGATCGGTGACCCGGACCTCTTCCGTCGAAAATATACGAAATCGCGCGATCATCGACTCCTTTCTGTGCTCGGTTTCATACTTGGCGGTATTTTCGGGCGCGGACTCCTTAACCGAGTAGGAAGCGCAGCTGTCTTTGGAGTCGCCACTGCTCTTCGTGTGGTCATCGCTTTTGCTTGGCTCTTCGTTCCTGCGAGATAGACGGAATCGTGGGCAGAGCATGCCAGCCACTGTCCTTTTCCCTCAAGTTTTCTCATGTATTGTGCGCATCGACAACCATTTAGATGATTGAACCGCTATCAAGGACGTCTCTTACTTTTTTTTTACGCATTCATATATAGAACAAACCATAGAATGAATGTATGTCAAGATGTTGAGCATCTTACCCAACAAGTTTCCTTTTGCTTTCCCTGTTGTCTCGCAATGACCAAAAGCACAATGTATCCGTAGCGTAAATCGGAATTTCATAATTTGTTATCTGCACAGCTTACTCTGGGCAACAAATGGAAGACCCTAATGCCAATGTATCTCGAACAGCCAGACAACACTTGGCCTAGTCCAAGACCAAAGAAAAGATGACACGCGAAAACCCAAGATTTCATTCAAGACTCTACTAGTACAAGCCCATTTATCAAACAAAAAACATTGAATGATAAACCCAATGGAAACAAAAGAAAACTAGGCAAAGGTGGAGCCAATAGGGCCGAACTTGATGTTGGAGAAGGTAACAGACGAGCCTGGGCTCTGGGATTCAACCTGAGTAGGCTGACCTGAGGACGTTGGGCAGTTTCCACGGGCGATACCAGGCTGGGTCGCAGGTGCGTCAGTCGGGTAGTTGCTGTCGAGCCAGAGCATGTTAACAGCGTGGTCGTCCCAAACACTCATGACGAGAACCATGCCATGGTCGAAGGCTTCGCCCATCGTGTTAAGTCCGCCCATCGACTCGAATGAGTTGTTGTCGCCGAATGTCCGCTTCTGGGCATTGCAGAAGTCATCGGTGATCGAGTCGTAGGCTTCCATTCCTGGGATGTTAACCTTGGAGTTCTGGATGACTCGACCGTTCTGAACGTACAAGCGGCGGATCTCGCTGAGCCTACCGGACGTAGTGTTGTCAGCAGTGACGAACTGAGTCACTACGGTCATCTTCTGGCGCGTGTCGACCTCGAGACCTGGGCCGAGGAAGGACTTGTCACCCATACGGAAGGAGTTAAAGTCGCAACCATCCTTATCGCAGATGCCATCGTAGCGCTGGTCACCGTCACCGCATTGAGTACCCGAGCAGCGAGTCTGACCCTGGATGGTGCAGGCATGCGGCGTCACGGCGGCAGCCATTGAGTTCGCCTCCCAGACGTCCATCTCAACGCAGCATGTACCGTACTGGCCCGATCCTGCGTTCACGTCATTAGGCGATGGCGCCCATCCCTCGACGTTAGCCTATAAGTCAACGAGGATTAGAACAAGATTTTTTATAGTGGCAACTCGGGTCTTACCTCGCCATTAATGAACTTAATGTCGTGCGGACATTGCGTGTCACAGTAACCAGTCCCGTACTTCGCGCCAGCCTTGTTGCCTGAGAATCGCGACAAGCCACCGTCCTGGTCCATTTCGACGAAGTACAGTGCCCCGTTCAAACCACAAGGAAGGTTAGACATGTCAACGTCGAACGTGAACTCCTGGTTCTTCAATTTGAACATTTGGTAGTTGCTCTGGTCGGCCATCAGGTACACTCGTGAACCGATGTTCTTCGAGTATGGTCCTTGCGTAACGAACTTGAGCGTGAGCGCATTGCCAGACGTCGTGATACCATACGTTCCTGAGTAGTCGGCACCGTCAAGTGCACAGTTCTGAGCGCAAGTTACAGCGTCGGGGCACAGAGATGTATCCCAGGTGTTACCAGTGTAGCAGTTCGTCGAGGTACCGACTTGGTGCAACCAACGCCAGTTCGAGTCAAGGACAACCGACCTGGACTGCGTCGAGCAACTACCGCCTTGAGAACATTGTTGAACAGACAGAGACGGATGGTTTTCAGCAGTCAGTGTACCGACTTGCTGACCGTGTACGACGGCGAGGAGAGCGAAGAGCAAAGAACCAGCGCGGAACATGGCTTTGAAGAACCGTAGAATGTTGACTACTGAACCGATGCAGTCTTTGAGCTCTGGAACAGGTCATTTTATAGTACCCAGTCCGGAATATAATATGGAACGTCAACAAGTCGTGCACTACCGAGTTGACGGTGTCGGGCCCGACTTCTGGCAACACTTCGGATTGTAGGTCGGGTTGGAATGCAGGTTCCCGAAGAGTACCCGCTCCTCGAAGCAAGGTCCACATCTGCTGGCAGGCCCTTAGAACAACATTGTCGACTTTATGGCATTCTTTTAATCAGGATACTTACTACTGAGTTACTAGGACTTACTATGGGATTGGTCACGCGGTGCTTCTCCAGGCACCAACGTCAGAAGGTTAAATTTACCCCGGTATCTTAATTTTGCGACAACGCTCCTTTAGTCGTGAACATCGCCTAGACCCATATCGACGCTGTTGCGAGTTGCTCTTGGCATGAACATCGACGTACGCATCAACATGCGAGAAGGTCGTTCTTTTCTCCGGCTTGGCAGATCGTGCGTTCATGTGACGAACGTTAATCCTATGATTCAGAAGTAGTCCTCTGATGAATGGTAGTGTTCGCATTGACCATAAACTCGCATATGTGCAAAGCGAAGTTTAGCAATGGTTTAGAACGAGAAAAGCCGTAATTACGTTGAGTCTTATCCGACTGGCCAGGCCAGCCCACATTGCAGTTGAACTGGATGCGTATTTCAAGGGTATTCGGTAATCAAGACCAGCCTGCGCCAGCAGAGCATGAGGATCCTAGGGGATATGCTCTGCCTAAATGATCATTTGACGCAGAGATCACCTTAACATCCTGCACGACTGGAGGTATCCCGGATCAGAAATTTTTTCGCTCTACAGTGAAGTTGAGACGTTTGGCCGGAATGATAATGAGCCCTATCACGAAGGCGATGTACACATTTGGAAGATTGTCTGCAAGTGATGGATGAGTGGCAGGACGGGTATACTAGGGCAGTATCATTTACCGCCGCACACTTGAAGCGGGGAAGCAGAATTCTCTTATCCCTGGCAGCATCCAACCGTGCAATGGCCCGCTCGCATGTTACGAGAGCCCGCTGCAGAACAAATATTTGCAGCTACGACTAGCGGTGGCAGGTTCATCTCTGCAAGTTATTAGTTGAAGTATCCCACGATGTTCGCAGAATCCAGAATAAGCTTTGCCGAGACCGTGTCAGACACAGAAAGAATTTCATCGGGGCCGGGTGTAAGAAGCACCGTCGTCACGGATCGAACATCCGCTGGTCTCGCCCGGTCCGCCCATGGCAAAAGACGTGGCAACTTGCAAGGTCCATGTGCAACTGGAATGCTCTCATTGTCACTTGTGCGAATTTGAGGTGTCTGTTGGATGTACGAGAGACGCTGAGATAGGTTTCGACTGGAAGCGACGCAGCCAACGAGAGGGTACCACTTTGCGGATGCGCGGTAAAATAAATTGATCCAAATAAATTGACCCAACGGAGGCAATCTCCTGACCTGATTATTAAGTTTCCCACGATCACACTGAATGCGTATCTTCTTTGATGCCCTGACCAAAGTCATGTGCTTCGCCCCCAAACTTGTCATTTATCGTAAACAATTCTAATTATTTGATTTCTAATTCCGCGGTCGACAAGGGATTATACACAACGGCCGCCATCTCAGATTACTGACCATTCATCGGCCGTTCATATGTGGCTACAAGAAGCAGGACCCACCTGTCCATCAGTGTGCCTTGGTGTTGCAATTCCACCGGGACATACACGTGTTGTAGAGAAGAGTCGAAGACAAACTTCTTCACTGAAATAAGTACCGTGCCCGCGTCACCCCGCTATCACTTAAGCCATCAGCGCGAGTCTTCGTCTTCCTTTCCATCTCTCGACGAGGCGGAGACCAACCATGGCATTCTCTGCGGGCGAGGTATGTATTGAAACATAAACTCTCGATCCGACAAACTCTAACATAGCGCTCCCGTAGTCTAAACTTGTATCAATCTTCGTCCAATCGCTGCTCTATGGTAAGTATCATGTCCTTGATGATGTTCGATTGACGCTTATCTGTGTCGATCGCTCGTCTCCTGTCAGGCGCCTATGCAGTACTCTTCTTTGTTACGACGTACATGCTTGTTTCGAAGCGTTCGTCTGGACGTCCGATACGTAGGGGAATGCTATTTATTAATTTGTTGATGTTCGTTGTCGCGACAATGGTGAGTTAACTATTTGAACTTACCTGCTCTGAGATTACTTAAGTCTGTGAGTAGCATGTAGCGGTCAACTTTACTCGGATAATCAAAGCTTTCATCATATTCGCAAACGCACCGGGAGGACCCGCGGCGTTCTTCAATCGGTTATCGGAGTTCACCCAGATGTTCGGGAGCACACTGTATGTTCTTCAGACGCTGATCGGAGATGCCATGGTGGTATGTTCAGCGATTTTTTGATATTAGAAAGACGAACTCAAAATGATTATGTCGAAGCTCTATCGTTGCTACCTTGTTTGGGAGAGAAAGTTTTGGATAATCGCATTCCCTTGTTTACTTTTGCTAGGCAGTACTGGTACGTCTAACACCGGTCTATTATTCAATTCTGGTCTGATTTCTGGACATTACTTCAGTTACGGGAATCGGTATTCTCTACTCGTTCGATCGTGTAAATCCACAAGCCAACATATTCGTCGTCCAACTCTCGCGCTGGATCACAGCCTACTTCTCCATGACTTTCGCTACGAACATCATCTGCACAGGTACTTCTTTCCGTTATCATTTACGTCTCAATTCAAAAGTACTTAACTTTTGTCCACAGCTCTTGTTGCATACCGCGTATGGTCCATCAATCGGAAATATATGTCATTTCGCATGCGGAAGCTCCGGCCCATCATGCTTCTCGTTGTGGAGTCGGGAGCGTTCTACTCCGCTACGCTTCTTGCGTTACTTATCCTCTATAACGTTGACTCGTGGTTCCAATACGTTGTTTTGGATGCCGTTTCGCCTACTGTCGTGAGTTCTTGTCCAATATGATTTTTGTGATGTTCCAGTTGCTGAAGTCGAGCGATTTAGGGAATTGTGTTCACGGTAATTATGCTACGCATTATCATGGGAGTTTCAACCGAGGAAGGCGAAACTGCTCTTATGGAGTCGAGTGGAATTAGGATGGAGCGAATGAGGACTGATAGCGATCGGAAAGTCAACACAATCGACGAAACTGTCTAATAAATGTCCGAAATGGGGTGCTTCACTTCACATTGCTCTGCATATATATGCTGTATGGTTTCGACGAACCACGATGATATTCGTTTCTGTTGCTGTTGTTGCTAATCTTTGTTGTTTTGTTTTTGTAAATTGTAGTACAAGTGAATGTACTAGTAGTGTAGATATGCAAACAGTTTCATAACTATGACGGCGTGATGCGCATAAGCGGTTACTAGTAAATACTCAATGGGCAGCCTCACAAGGTAAACTATTAAATTATGTAAGCATGAATATTGCTAACCATTAAATATTACTTGCTAGGCTATAGCCAATCAAACGCCTAGAACACGTTATGTCACAAAGTGTAACAAGAAAACACGTCTGTAAATGTAGCAGAAATATACCTACCTTCGCCAATCTTCTGTACGTTTGTGAGTGCTAGAGCTATGGCGGAACCATTGACCCGTTCATCATCTCAAACTTCTTTTATCCCATCTATTTCCGAGACAAAGCTGTCTCCTCCGCCAAACTTATCCCCTGATACTAATAATAGCCAACCATCACCTTCTAATGCACAGGAACTATCTTCCTCTACACTACTACACAGTGTACACACTGCTCTCGTTTCACATCCTACCCTTGGTCCTTCTTCCTTTGACCATGGAGACTCAAACCTGGGCAATGAACCTTCAAAAAATACGCCGCCACAGCATACCTCGACACGTTCTGCTCAAACACAGTCTCGGCGTTCTAGCGCTCGTCGATCCAATTTAACGGAAGCACAAATGATTAAGTTGGTACATTGTTACATTGCGGCTCGGGTCGATCTAGCGAAGCATGATGAAAAGGGTGCAGTAGAGGCAGACTTTGCAAGGGCGGCTCGGGCTGAAGGTATCACCGGCACAGATAAGTCCCTTCTCGTTGAGGTCAATGCCATTCTAGATTATTACCGATCTGAGGTACTTTCTTCACTTTTTTCTTCTTCTTTTTTGCTGTATAACTAATATGCATGTTTAGAATCTTAAAACTGTGGCGGTCAAGGCAATTAAAGCTGCACTAGGACATCGAGAAATTGACGACAGCTTACTTTGGCAACTGTGTGATAGGGCCTGGAGTATTCGCGACATATACTCAACTAAATCGGACGAAGAAAAGGAGCGCGCACGTAAAGTCAGTATTCAATACCACCTCCTCTAGGGTATTTATTGACTTTCCTACAGAAGATGATTGAGGATGAGCTTGCTGGAGAATGCATCCGTAATGCGTCACTTCAAACTGCAATAGCTCGTGGCATCATCAAGCCAAAGGCAAGCCCTGTCCGTCAAATTACTAGCGCTGGAGCAGTCGACCCTCTTACCAACGCTGGATCCGTTGAGGATCCTTGCGCTGTAACTGCCGCCCACCTCGCCAATGTCGGATCAGTCGATGTAGTTAATAGTGGTGGTTCCTCAACGAATGCCGGTTACAATGGCGGACCCATTAAGGCAAACGTAAGTACTAGTGTTCATAACTTGTGCTTTATGTTTGATTCTTATGGTCCATATTTCCAGACGACCGTCTCTGTCGAACAGCTCACCGATGCTGGCTCCATCGACTGTCTCACCGATGCTGATTCAGACGGTCTGAAGAATGCAGAATATGATGACCAACATAGTAGTGCAAAGGTATGTCGACTTCCTCATTGTCGATGTTGCAGGCTCACATATCATTTGCCAAGGCTCCCACGAAAGCTAGTTTCATCGACGCTCTCACGAATGTTGACACCAATGGAAGCCTTACAAATTCTGCCCCGGAGAACACTCTCACGAGCACCAGCAGTCTTGGCACGCTCATGGACAAGGGCACGACAAGCCATCTCACCAATGCTGTTTCAATCAACCCTCCCACCAACACCAGCTCCGTTAGCCAACTCACGAATGCCCGCTCTGTGGAACATCTCACAAACGCTGGCTGCAACAATACATCCGGCAATACTCAAGCGAAGACTAGTTCTGTTGACCGTCACTCTGGTGCAGACTCTGTTGACGCAAAGACCAATGCTGGTTCCGTTGATACAAACAGGGAGAATGATCATAGCCGACGCGCCCTAGGAAAGACACGAGGGCTGAAACGGAAGGCTCCTTCTCAAGCAACTGATCTGGCCGACTCTGATTCCGATTTCAATCCGTCAGAGGATCCTCTTCTTGCACTTCTTCAAGTTGAACGCCGTGAGACGAAGCGCTTAAGGAAGGAACTTAATCAGACCTTCAAGCAACTTAATGAAGCTATGAAGGCTAACACAGCCGTATACAAGCAAGCCGTTGAGTCTCAGAAGGAGTTCAATATGAGCTTTCTTTCATTTCTTAGAGAAAAATTCGCCTAACCCTTTTCCTTTTATTCAATCCTTGTAACCATGTTAACTCTCATGATTATACTCTTTATTAGTTGTATGTTTTGCTATCATTAATATAAAATAATATTCATCAACGTAATATAAACTATAAAGTAAGCATAAAAGTAAGCATGTGCATTTGAGGGCTGACGTTGAAAAGAAAGGAAAGGAAATGCTTTCTCACTACTACCTACCAAGTATGGTTAGACTCACGAGGACGATCTCGTGACACTGGTGCCGCCTATGCATGGTGCGCAGCCACAAGTTCAAACGACTGCACCACCACAAATCAAGACTCCCTTCGACTGGCATTCCACAATTGTACCTCCGGCGAAATGCTACGTTCCTTATTCTTGATCTTGCTTCACCTATCACTCCAATGAGGCAATGCACGGACACGGACAAAGCGAAGAGTGCGCCGTAAAACATAGGTGACGCGCGGCTGCGGTGTTCTCCGCCCATCAAACAACGTGGAAGCTGTGCTTTGGCGGCAATGAAGTCCGCGACGTTTATGAGTGACTTTCGCAATTTCTTGCGCTTTTTTTGATGTACTGCGTATCTGTCAGAAGAAGAGCCAAGGGTTTTTTTACGTGACTGTTCTTGATCTCCGCGCTGACCGACATACATATTTCTCTGGTACCTTGTCAACGCATGGATACACTTCATCAAGACGATCACATTTTCAATAGCCTTTTCTCATGGATATAGCGGCGTCAATCCGCGTACACATATGTTTTTCTCGCGCTATGTTCTTGGCAGCGGAACCGACTACAAATTCTCGCGTTGGAACGACAAACCCGCGTTCTGTGTCAGGGAATTGCTATGCTGCAGACGCTGTTTCGCAATATCGTGTCGACAATTAATAGGCGACTTCAATTAATTGGCAGAGACACTTGCAGAAGGGCTTTGGCAATTTAGAGTTAAGATGCCAAGAGTTATGCAAGTCTCTCAAAATTGAAGAGCTGGACTTGCAGAGATCGACATTTAATGCCCATGTCACGTTACTCATGATTTTTGTTGGGTTGTAGTCAGACATTTCTTTATTTCAAACTCCGACGCGTCTACAAGTGCCAACAAGTGGGTTCGAGCACTTGCAGAAACTTGCAGAGAGTTGCACGGATTTACATCTCTATTTGGTATATATTAAGGTACGTCCACTTTGCTGAGCCACCCCAAAATTTTCCAACTGTCCTACAAGTGCTCCTGCCAATTAATTGAAGTCACCTATTGGCTGTGATCAACTGATGGGCCTGTAGCGGCATGTCATCCCGTGCACCCGCGTCTCTTTGCCGACGCTTACTCTTGGCGCTGAGGCGGTCCCGCAACTTCGTCAAAACAAACAGATATTGACGTCCAGAATGGTATAAAAACACAATGAACTAGACGGATGATACGCACCAATTCACGTTCTCTTTCTACGTTCTCAAGAGTCTTCGTTCGAGTTCATTCTCTTTGCTGTCTTTATTCTTCGACCTGATTCAGTTCTCTTCACAATGGTCGGAAGATCTGTCGTTATTCTTTCTTCACTCGCTCTATCCCTTTCTGGTGTGCGTGCCGCAATCACCAAGCGTGTTAACTGTCCGGATGGCAAAAACACGGCGTCGAACGCAGCATGTTGTGCTTGGTTCCCTATTTTGGAGGATATCCAGCAGAACCTCTTTGATGGTGGAGAGTGCGGCGAGGAGGTTCACGAATCCCTTCGCCTGACGTTCCACGACGCTATCGGTTTCTCACCAAGTGCTGGTGGAGGAGGTGCTGATGGTTCGATCATCACTTTCGCCGACACAGAGACGAAGTTCCATGCGAATGGTGGCATCGACGATATTGTTGGCACGCAGGCGCCATTTGTTCAGAAGCACAACGTGACGCCTGGCGATTTCATTCAGTTCGCTGGTGCTGTCGGCGTTAGCAACTGCCCTGGCGCTCCCCGTATACAGTTCTTTGCCGGTCGTCCAGCGCCTACCGCCGCTTCTCCAGATCAACTCATTCCTGAACCTTTCGGTAAGTCTATCTCGTACTTTTAGTTCTGTAAATGCTTATAATTGTTCTTGACTAGACTCCGTTGACAAGATCCTTGCAAGATTTGCGGACGCCGGGTTCAGCACGAACGAGGTTGTCGCACTCCTTGCTTCTCACTCTATTGCCGCAGCCGACCATGTCGATGAGACAATTCCGGGATCTCCGTTCGACTCTACCCCAGGTGTCTTCGACAGCCAGTTCTTCATTGAGACACAGCTTAAAGGCACACTCTTCCCCGGTACTAGTGGAAACCAGGGCGAGGTCGAGTCACCGCTCCTAGGTGAAATCCGTCTTCAGTCCGACGCTGATCTTGCACGCGACTCTCGTACTGCATGCGAGTGGCAGAGCTTTGTCCTCGACCAGGACAAGATGCGTTCGGCGTTCGCAGCTGCTATGTTGAAGCTCTCTACTGTTGGCCACAACTTGAACGATCTCGTTGACTGCTCAGAGGTCATTCCTGGTAAGCTCGAGATTCATCCAAGACGATGATTTGAATATTGACCAAAGGATTCCGCATGCAGATGTCAAGCCGAACAATGCTGCTCCTTACTTCCCTGGTACCCTGACCACCGCTGATGTCGACCAGGCATGTGACGCTACACCTTTCCCTTCCCTGGCCTCGAACCCTGCGGTTACTTCCGTAGCGCCTGTGTAAGTGTCTAGCATCGCATCTACAGACATCTATTCAAACTAACTTTGCTTTACTCTTCCAGTCCTCCCTCTTAAGAACTTGCATAACGAATCCGTACATTCGCTTTTCCTTCCTTTCTTTGGGAGATTTTTGGTTAGACTGGAACGAGGACTTTTTTTTACAAGGATAATTTATGGATTCTGCAATCCTCACGGACATGTCGCAATTTTTCCTTTCTGGACTCTTCATTTGACCGATTATTACAATAGTACTTATTGATATTATTTGTTTGGATATCCATTTTGCACGCACGAATTTAAAACGATAAATAGTGGTTCTAAATTATCTTGAAGGATAAGTTGAGAAGTGCTAGTGATTATTTATTGCAGTTCAAGTTGAGCAAATATTGTGTGGCATACAGTGGTAGACGAAATTATTGCACAATTCCAAAAATTCTCTTCAGAGAATTAAAAATGTAGTTGGGAAACAAACGGAAGAAATGGGCAAAAATAAGAAATATGTTCAACATTATTACTTAGTTTACTCTACCTGAAGAAAGTGAGATGTGATAACTTCCTTCTATCCAACGTAATTGATGGGATGGGAAACTTACAAACAATTAAATCCCCGGCGTCAACATAAGCCTTTTAACCATTAGAGTTTATCTTTAAGCGAGCGTTGTGCCATACCTTTATTTCTCCTTTGTCGACGTTGATTGCAATTCGCAAAAATCATTAATAACTCTTTGATTGAATTTTACATACAGTGGTAGATAAAACTATTGCACAGTTCCGAAAAGTTAACCACCAGAGTTGGTAAAGTAGTTGAGCTGTGAACCAAAGGAATAACCATTTTGGGACAAAAATATTAAATAAAAATGTGTCCAACATATTACTATTATTACTAAGTGTACTCCGCCTCATGAAAGTGATACAGTATAACTTTCTTCAATCGAACATGATCTATGGGAAAGCTAACAAAAGTTAAATCCGCGGCGTCAGCACAACTGGCAACCCTCCATTTGCCATAACGAAATGGTCCTCAAGCTCCTCCTCCCATCTACAAGGGTCATACTCAGGTGCGAATTGAATATCGAATCTCTGCATAAGGAGAGCAACGACCATCCGCATCTCAGCAAGAGCAAGTGCTCGTCCAGCACAATTCGCAGGTCCGTAGGAAAATGGTATGAATGCTGCCATGTTCGTGTGCACCTCTCCTGATTCGGATCGGGATGAGGACTTCAAATCTGCAGAACCATTTGTTCTGTCGGATTTGGCGGAATGAGCAGTACGTTTGACGGTGTTGGGCTGTAACCACCGATCTGGCCAGAACGTCTCGGGTGCTGGGGAGAAGTATGCCGGATTGCGGAAGAGTGCGTATGGTGGGACGACTACAGATGTTCCTTCTGTGATGAATCTAGATAATTAATTAATCAATCAGTTCGTCAGCATGGTCGTGATTGTGAATGTGATGCTAGCTAGGAGGAACTAGGAACTAACCGGTCCCCGACCCATTTACCACCACTCCCGACTTCGGGTGCACGTTGCAAGTAGCTGCCAACAGGAGGTTGAAGTCGCATCGTCTCGTTTCTAATCACCGGAATGTGATGATAAGTATTCTTCTTATATATGTGCAACAGGAGTAGAGGTAGACCCACATGACTGCATTAAGGATTGGCATCTCTGCAAGCTTCGTCGTATCAAATGGATCGCCCTCGCCAGGTGGGAAAACAGAATCGATCTCCGCCTGCAGGCGCTTGTACTCATTCGGATTGCTTAGGAGGTAGTAGAACAAGCCGCTGAGCGTCGTAGAAGTCGTATCGGACCCGGCGATGATGGCAAGTGTTCCGTCGGAAGTGATTTCTTTATCTGTCGGTGTCACTTTTTCCACATGGTCCTCATCAATCTGTGGACAATGTTTGACATGCATTTACAAGTTAGGCACTCTGCGGAACTTACGAGATGATAAAACAGATCTTTGGTGAGCGATCCATTTGCCTTTCGTGCACGTACGAGTTCATTGGAGAATTCCCGCATCATACGAGGGAACTTATGTGCGGAAGGGATCCTACGCAGAAGAGGCATGAACCAAGGGATGTGTTGGTATATTCCCGCAATACTGTTTATAAATTTAGTCTGATGCTCTTATATATTAGCTGATGTAGAGCGTACTGCATGGTAGACTCGATCAGTGTCCAGATGCCTTGCTTGTCGCCACCGTCTCGCATGAGTTCAAAACCTCCACCAAAACTAAATTGAGATTAGTGTGGGTATGGCCTGCGAATAACGAGTAACTCACGCCATGTCACCCATGAAATCAGTCCTGTGGAGAAGTAATTATCAACATAGCGCTCGGACACTAGTAATGGAGGCGACCTACGCAAAATAACTCAACCATTGGGCCAGGTCTACAGAAGGAACACCCGTTTTCGCCGTTCGTTTGTTTAGCTCACTGACCAATTGCAGTGCACGCTTTTGTACGATCGGCTCGTAGCCTTTGACCGCCGAGGTATTGAAGGCACGATTCCATGCTTTACGGCGCCGTGCATGTTCGTGCATCGTGCGTATCCCGATTAAGGCAGGTTCTTCACCCTTTCCGGTACGAGCGGTCCACACTAATACAATACTATTATTAAAATGTGGGTTAGAATCGATTTAGTTTATTGCACTTACTTGGACCTTTCGGCATCCCATCTCCGCCTAAAATACTAGAAATTGCAGAGACGTCTACTACGGAGAGCTCATTTGGCCCTAATATATTACAACTACTCTTCAGAACTTGTGCTGTTCGAAATTGTTCAGAAGACTTACCGATCCGAACATAAGGCCCATATTTCTCATGGAGTTCCTTATGCATAAGATGATTCTTGCCTTTTGCCATTTTTGATAAACCCCAGAGCTTTGTTATCTTTGCAAGGAAGGGGCCCGGATACTTTGCAAGTGGATGCCATGGTGATAAGCGGTAAATCACGATACTTGTGACCAGCGAGAAATAGAATAATGCGAAAGCACTAAGGACGGCTAGTATGGCGGAATCTTGTTGGAAGTGAGGCAAGAAACAAGCAGCGGGGAGACTTGGGATGACGACTAGGAGGATGAACTGAACGAAGAGGTGAGACAGGTCGGGTTCGAAGCGCTTGTAGATTGCGTGAACAGTCTGCGAAAACGAAAAAGACAAATTAATCAATGCCACTTGAAAAAGTTGAACGGTTCTCTCACCAATGCGCATGCCACGTCGAGCAATAACACGTCTCTAAACGCGAGATCAGGTATCCTGATTGTATCCAACATGATGGACAGTATGTAAAGGCGTTCCGGGGGTGGAACTCAGTAGCACACACAAGTGAGACTTTGAGAGGGGCTGGTTTGGCTGGACGTGTCACTTAGCCGCGCACGGAGCCACTTTATAGGAAGGAAAGCGGTGCGCGGGCAGAAGCATCGGGCATTCGGTCATTCAGGTTATCGACGATGGATATACAAAGAAACACATTCATATGATTATGCATGCCTCTGACACACTGAGCGGCAAATGCAATGAGCATTACGCCCATCGGACAGACGTCCGAGTCCAAGTACTTGATACAAATGACATATGTAGGCCCATTCGGCGATATGCACGCGCGAAAATGAATTGTTGTCGAAGAACCTATCCGGGGTAGTCGACGGATCAAAAGGCGCGACTGCGCCGGAAGAGCGTCTTATTCGGCAGGTGCGCAATTCACCGAGACCGAAACGTACTTAGACGGTAGTACTACGTACGCTTGTCGGCAGCGACAACTGTTGCATTTCTATCACTGTATCAGTGGAATGAAACACGTCGTAATTAGCGCATCGCTCAAGTCATGTTTGTACCTTGAGCATGCTTTCTTTCGATGTTATGTTATCAATGGCGTCGACGACGTCAAATTGGGAATCCGATTGGATCGCATGCATTATCAATGCTTTAAAATAAATAATAATAAATAAACGAGGAAGGCACCGCATATATCTTTCTCTCGGGCAGGTAGTACTATCCTGACCGAGAAATGATTCCGCTGCTGTAAGGATAACTCCCCAATCTTTAGTTTCGATTTATACAAATATTTTGTGTCCAGCAGCGACTTGCTACATGAGTTGAATGCTTATCGCATGACGTGACTAGCTCGCAGTGGGCGGTCCGATCGTCTATCTGACCCTTCGCCAAAAAGCATGTCCCTGTTCTCACATCCGAACTCGTCGATGAGCCTGCGTCTTTAGTTCTCATCCTCGCTCCTTGACCTACTGAAGACGAGTTTAGAAGAAAAGATGTCCACTGTCGCTGGCCTGGGGGAACGACGTCGTCTGCTTGAGAACAACGCTGATGAGAACGATCCATTGCAAAAAGGCACTTACAATTCTGTGGATGTCGTGCCCTCTGCCGACGAAACACAGGGATCGAGCGACAGCCAAAGCGAGGACAGAGAGGACATTGAAGCTGCGAAGGAGCGAGACGGCAATAAGCGGATGGCGAAGCTGGTGAGTCCTCAATCCTTGGTCGTGCTGAATACGAGAACTCGTTGATAATCATCATGGTCATGAATGCAGATAGTTCCTCTAGGCCTTGGAGTATTCCTCGCAGCCATGGACCAGACCGTCGTCGCTTCGTCATACGCGTCAATCGGTAGTGAGCTCAAGCAACTACAGAGCACAAGTTGGGTTGCGACGGGTTATATGCTTACGCTCACGTCCTTTCAGTTAGTATTCAATTTTCTTCCTAATTCTTCGATTTCTGTCAACATCAAATTAAAAATATTCTCCTTTTAGGCCGCTTTATGGAAAGTTGAGTGATATCTTCGGCCGGAAGCAATGCCTTCTCTTCGCCTTCTCCGTCTTCGGCGTTGGATGTTTGTTTTGTGGATTGGCGAGGAATATGAAAGAGTTGATCGGAGCACGCGCCATACAAGGTCTTGGAGGTGCTGGGATATCGACGTATGTTCACAGTTTGACGGAACGTTCATTGCATCCTCACAATATCTTTTTGTTTTCTTGCATGTCAGTGTTATAACGATCCTAGTTTCGGACGTCGTCCCGCTGCGTTCAAGAGGAACATGGCAAGGTAAGTTAAATTCACCAAGTCGTCAACGATTTCTAACGGTCGCTGCTGTAGGTGTACTCAACATTATATTTGCGACCGGTGCAGCGGTAGGTGCTCCATTGGGTGGTATTCTCGCAGATGGGATTGGTTGGCGATGGTAAGTCAGGTCTAACATCGCGACGCAATTATATTAAGTTTTTCTCCAGGGCTTTCTTATTGCAGGTGCCCATGACTTCCCTCGCCTTCATCATCATCTTTTTCGCTTTCCATTTGCCTGGTGGTAGAGACCATCAAACAGACCTCATGTCAAAACTCCGACGCATTGATTTCTTGGGAGCATTTACCCTAGTCTGTGGTGTACTGTCTCTACTCGTAGGTCTCGATCGTGGCGGGAACGTTTCTTGGCGCGAACCAATCACTGTCATCTCCCTCTCCATCTCTTTTGTATTTCTGGCCTTCTTCGGCCTCACCGAGACGCGACTAGCTGCAGAACCTTTCGCTCCCGCTCGCGTACTCGCACATTCATCCCTCATCGCTGCATACCTATGTAATCTCTTCTGTATAGCTGCAGCTATTTCTGTCGTTTTCAATGTTGCGTTATACTTGCAAGCCGCAAGTGGAGCCAGTGCAGCTCAAGCAGGACTGGGGTTAGTCCCTTCCGTGCTTGGAGGTGTTACAGGAAGTCTCGGTTGTGGGCTTATCATGCAACGTACTGGGAAGTATTATTGGCTTACGGTTGGGATGTATGTTGCGCAGTTTGTTGGGACGGTTGTTCTTACGGCTGGGACTCTGTTGAAGAAGGGTTCGATAGGGATAGGTGTTGTTGAGGCTGGGCTTGTGGTGCAAGCTCTTGGAAATGGTGAGGATGCTTCTGCTTCCAGGATTTGTCTCGTCTCATGAAGTGTATTCTAATGACATCTTGGCATTTGTAGGAGCTGGAGTTACGACTACTCTCATTGCTATTATCGCGAATGCAGCTCCGGAGGATCAAGCAATCGCAACTGCTAGTACGTGTATTCGCACCAATATCCCATTAACTATACTGTCCTGCAATTGTATCATTAACTGACAATGTGATTATGCTATGCTAGTATCGTATTTATTCCGTTCTATGGGCTCTGTTCTCGGTATATCCATCGGCAGCACACTCGTCCAAAATACCCTTAGAAAATACCTCCATGAGCGGCTAAAGGGACATGATGTAGACGTAGACGAGGTCAGTCGTTCTTTTTGTCCCTTATCTTCTCCACTAACTCGAACTTTTATCTTCCTTTCGATACGATGATAAGATCGCCGACCGTGCCCGCTCATCGCTCGCTTCTCTTGCATCTCTGCCACCCAAAATCCAAGATATTGTTCGTGGATCGTACGCTGAGGCTATCCGCTCTGCTTTCATATTTTCTGTTGTCCTTGCTGCTCTTGCTTTGGTTAGTTCGTTCTTTATTCGTGAGAAGCCACTTGTGCGGAAATCGACGTAAAAATATATTATTAGAGTAGAATGTGCTCGTTGAGCTGCACAGCTGTTTCTCCCTTCTCATATGTCTACGTTGATTGCAACGCCCCGTGGTTCATCGGGTACGGTGAGCACGGAAGATAGACCGCCACAGTTGATTGCTGTTAAGCTACTTATTTCGGTTTGAAATTTAATCATAAACACGCACTTCACCTTAGACATCTACTATACTATGATCCCTCTTTGCCAACGATCCCTCTTTGCCAATTTGCATTTACACACAAAACACAACACCTAATGCTCTACAAAAATTCATGGGGGTGTGTTTTTACTATTTAAAATACAATATCTCTTTTTTTCTACAAAAAAATTGATAGAGGAATTAAAAACCTGTAAATACTGCTATTTCCACTAGTTGCAAACCTTATAATTAGCAGTTTTAATTTTTATAATCAAGTTAATAAGTTGATATTACTACAAATGTATATGAATTATACACAAGTACTTATAGTATTTTTCTTGAGAGATTTAATGGTGGTTGTAAATTAAAATTAAGTAAAGATTGTTTTGAGAGTGACAAAAGTGACAGATTCCCAGAGAACCTTTGATTTTCTGCATCCAGACCCTGAGTCTCACGACCCAATTTGGGATGACCCTGAATGGCCACTTACATAATACTAGTGCGGCAACTCTTGGACTAAGAAGTTAGGAGGGGGGTTTGGGGGGTTTTGCCCCCAATTAGGTTTGGGATAAGTTGGGTTGTTAGGTTTGGGTGTTAGGATGGGTTTTGGCTAGGATTAGGGAGGGGAACATGTATTTTATTAGAAAAGGACTTTATTTTGACTTAGTGAAATTCAAGTTGAACTGTGGGTGGCCAATTCAAGCTAACCAAAAAAGAACCGTGGGACTCAGGGTCTGGATGCGGAATTGACGCGACTTTCCCAGAGCTTGTACTGCGTCTTGCCAGAGCCAAATTTCTGTGACAGATTGTGACAAAGTTGGCAAAGAGGGATCGCATCCCTCTACAGCTCATAAAAAATCGTAAAAATTATTTTGAAAAGATATTGTGCTTTATTATGCTCTGATATACATATATGCAAATTTTCAGATCAAAATATTAAGTGGTTTTGGAGGAATAAAAAATTGGCAAAGAGGGATCATAGTATAGTATGCTGGCACGTGAATAGACCTGTAGTACCGCAGGAGCCCCGGAAAATGACATGTTCGTATATGTATAGATGATCCAATCAAAAGTATTAAAAATAAATTTACAATTTAGGAGAAAGAGTGGCGATTGGGGGAGTGAGTCTAATGCTAGCCTCGGGGGGTGTGAGTGGCTGAGACGCGATTGGCGGAATGCCGGTCGCTCCCGATGGGTTCTATCCGACGCCATAAAACGTCATGCATCTACAGCGAGTACTAGTCTGGTGTCATTGAGTCCCATTCAACCTCTTTGCGTGTGTCCTGCATACACAACGCAACCATGACATTCTACTCAGTTGCTCTGGTGCGTTCGGGTCGACCGGTGCTTTCGACGCGCCTACCCGCTCGTGCAGCTCACAAACTTCAGGCTCGAGCGTTTTCAGCTAGTTCTACTCGAGGAAAAGAACGGCTCGTAATTCTCGGGTCTGGATGGGGAGGGTATGAGGTGTTGCGTGGTGTTGACAGAAAGCGTTGGGGTACGTCTCCATCTCCATCCGCGTTCGTGTTTATGATTGACGACATGGTACGAAAGACGTGACGATGATTTCTGCTTCATCGTATTTCAATTTCACACCCCTGCTTGCAAGTTGTGCCGTTGGGACCCTCGAGTTCAGGTGCGCTGTCGAGCCGGTAAGTATACGAGACCATTTTTGTGTTAACATTAGTGACCGTACATGCTGAAACATATGCATGCATTTAGGTCCGGAGGTACGCGCCGGAAGCCGTACGTCAAAGACCGTCGAAAGCCCAATTCCTGCTCGCAAATAATAATAATTTTTTTCGTCTAGACAACATATAACGCATGGTGCGACAAGATTGGTCTGTATCTCAGCACGCATTCACCGCCACGAAAGTCTAATATATGCGCATAGATTTCAAACAGAAGACACTCACTTGCGTATGTGCCCAAACTTTTCTTCTTATTGTGGGATTACCTAATTATCCATTGATTTTAATCAAATGTAGGTCCCAGCAACTCCTCTTCCATCCTACTTCGAGCGTCCACAACAAACTCCCACATCTGTGTCAGAGGTATCGACGACACCTCCGAAGCTTAGACTTGCAACGCAAGCTCAGACAATTGCTGTGAAACCTCGAAAAGAGTTTACGATTCTGTATGATAAACTTGTTATCGCGGTCGGCTGTTATGCACAAAGTGAATTCCGCGACTATTTGGAGAGGGAGAAAGGGACCTGATTTCTGTTCTTCTAGCGTTTGGCGTGCCTGGCGTCAAAGAGTACGGGTATTTCTTGAAGGACGTCCGAGATGCTCGGGCTATTCGTTCGCGTGTACTTGAGTGTATGCACGTTCCTCACCTTCCTTAAGTAATTGTCTATACTAATTAATTTCATTCATTCAAGGTTTCGAGGAAGCATCTCAGCCAACACTCTCAGACATCGACCGTCGAAACTTACTCAATTTCTGCATCGTCGGCGCTGGACCCACAGGTGTAGAGTTCGCCGCGGAACTCCATGACTTACTCAAGTCGGATATAAGGAAATATTATGGCGAGAAGCTTACTCGCCTCGCACGGATTAATTTGTATGATGTTGCGGATCGTATGCTTGGTGGATTTGAGGAGGGGTTGGCGAAGTATGTTTGTTTGTTTGTCCTCGGAGAATACTTCATCATTTAAATTGATCGTTGGAGCTGACCATTAATATTATACTATAGATACGCGGAGCGGAAGTTTGCACGAGATGGAATTAACATCAGGCTGAGACATCATGTTGAGCGTGTGGAGGATGTGCGTGCTGGATTGATATTCCTGTCTTTCGTTACGTTATTCACTCTTTAATTTGTAGGGCGTATTGCACGTTAAGGAGCAAGGCGAAGGTAGTATATGTTTTATCATTCGCCACTTCAGAGGTTGTTGATTTAATCCAAATAGTTCCCTTTGGCATGCTCGTCTGGAGCACGGGACTCGCACCCAATCCTCTGATACAAAGCATCGCGGAGATCGAAAAGGATGGCAAAACCGGAAGGTGAAACTTACGCGATCTCATTGTTTAATGCCTGTTGGACTTATTTTAATGACCTTTCCTTTCGTGTCTGTACGAATACAGTCTACTAACGGACAATCATTTACGCGTCATCAAAAAGGACGGATCAATCAGCGAGAACATATGGGCTATCGGGGACTGTGCAATCATCCAGGATGAACTCCTTCCTGCAACCGCTCAAGGTTCGGACATTTTTCAACGTATGAGAACTTGCCATTCATTTAATTATCTTCGAATAGTTGCTTCACAAAAAGCAAAATACGTAACGCGCGTGCTGAACCGACTCGTCCGCGATCGACCCACGGAGGAGCCATTCCAGTTCCGCAATCGGGGGAGTCTCGCCTACCTTGGTGATTGGTGCGTCTCATTTTCCCCCTTAACCCTCGTTTTGGCGAAGTAGTATACTGATAATTATACTACGCCATGTAGGAAAGCGTTATATGATCGTTCCAAAGTTGAGACTGGACCGAAAGGAAGTGAAACTGGGTACGTTTCCATTTATTTCGCCTTAAGAATCGTTGCTGATTAGGTTTTGTGACGTATTCTAGACGTCTCGCATGGCTCCTTTGGCGTTCAGCTTACTTCACTCAAACACTAAGTATCCGCAACAAGTACGGAGATTCCGTATCTCTGTCTTGTCCAACCTTTTAATCACTAACGTCTTTTTATTTCATATAGAATTACCGTTCCGTACTACTGGTTCCTTAATTGTAAGTCGTAGTTTATCTCCGTATAGTTACTATGGATAATCTTAACTAACTAACGTTGTGTACAAAGGGATTTTCGGTCGCGACATTACGCGCTTGTGAAAAGTATCTCGAGATCTTTCCTACAATCTATAGACTATCATAGAATGTATGATGACCCCTAGTATGATTAAAATACGAGCTCCACTATTCATTGTCGTCTGATGGGGATAAGGAAGGGTTGGGTAGCTGGGACACTGTAAGTTGGGACAGACTTCTTCACTCGTGTAGTCTATGCTTGCTCGCTAAGTCATTTTGCGCATCATGTACGTATTATTATTTTAACAAACACTGCAAGAACATGTCTTTATGTACTGTACAAGCGTCTATCAGCGTTCTCACCATAACCAGTCTTCCGACTTAATTCCACCAACCGCCGTTTAATTATCTTTAAACACACGGTGAATCGAGACAAGGATCTGCCTCTCCAAGGACCCGTCTGCCCACTCCTTATCATGCAGTGTCCACCTCTGTTCGAATTCATCCAGCTTCTCTGGATAGCTCAGCATAATGATCTCCTTAACGGCCCTGTATGATGCTTCAAGAGCACCGACCACCCAGCTTTATATAGATTTGTCTTATTAATAGAGGTAAAGATGCAGGATGAGGTAAAAATGCTTACGCATGCCGATCACTGATCACCTCCCCAGCGAAGTGCAGCCTCCCTTCAGCGGCAGGGCGAGTCAAGTGTTGGTAAAGGTCAGCAAACTGACCTGGCCCGAATTGTGCATACGCGCCTGCACAGATTTTGTCAAAAATCATCAAAAAATTGCTGAGCACATTCGTCACAACGGTGAATACGTACCCATCGTGTAAAGGTTTCTTCCCCAGCTCCACGTGAAAGCCTCTACGTACTCTAACTCCAAGAAAGCATAGCCTTCTTCAGGCTTGAAACCGTGTACGGCTACAAGGTCTTGCAAAATTCTTCTCTTAAGCAAAGCCTTCGATTTCTCGTCGTCACCCATGAGTGCTGAAAGCGCAAGAGCATCGGCTGTCCAGGCATAGCTGGCGAGTAACACAGTGGACTTCCTGCCGCTAGAAGCGCCATACGATGGATAAACAATTGTACGAGCCATGTTGTCTGTTTGCGACTGCCCACCGACAATCGCTCCAAACGCTCCGAGCTGCTTCATGACAAAGTCGTTCTCCCACCAATTCGTCTTAAACTTGATACCGATCTTTGTAGCTGCTCCGTATGCCAACTCGCGGAGGGATGACTTTTGCATGTAGTCGAGCTCTGCTCCGGTGAGATCCATGGTTCGTAGGCATGGAAGTGTAGTCGTGGTAATTACATGAGAATATGAGCGTTGACTGCCATCGTCTAGGGAGACTGAAACTGTTGGAGTTGGCTCTTTAAGAAGTGCAATACCAGAAACGGGAGTGTCAAGGTAAAGCCTGTCCCCTGGAGTTAAGTTGAGTTTAGCAACCATGGTATCAGCGATAACACTCGACCCGCCACT
This sequence comes from Fomitiporia mediterranea MF3/22, assembly GCF_000271605.1. Taxonomy (NCBI): domain Eukaryota; kingdom Fungi; phylum Basidiomycota; class Agaricomycetes; order Hymenochaetales; family Hymenochaetaceae; genus Fomitiporia; species Fomitiporia mediterranea. The sequence continues at coordinate 1,810,407 of NW_006760395.1, read as the reverse complement.
AAGTTATCGAACAGGTTAATTGTTACTCATGAAGAAGTAAAAAATGTAACAACGTACTCCACACAGTACCAATCAATAGTTGCGTTTGCATCCTCTTCTGGAAACGCAAACGCAAGACTGTCCAAAACTTCCTCAGAGAGTGCAACATCATATGAACCTGATGAAGTGTCGAATGTCTCAAGCCAGTTCACAACGCCTAGTGGGTAAGGCATCATTTGCAGCTTGTCCAGTTCTGGTTTGGTGTCCGAACGGTTCCCTGCCATGTAGGCTCGGGTAGAGTATACGTCGTATTGCATCATCAACTTCCACCCCTCGTCCCCACCGTTAGTGACATCGTCCGCGAGAGCGTTAGCAAAAGGGCCAACAACATTATCAACAAGGTTATCCCATCCGGTTTGACCGTATTTCTCGGGGACGTCAGTGATCTGGAATTCATCCGATGTTGAGACACCAGGATCCGAGCGCTTCCTGCGTATAGAATTGTAAAAGAGAACGTTTTCAGGATTCTGATAAATGTATTTAATCAGTTTTCCTCCGCGTTTGATATCGAGGCGGTCGAAGAGATCGAACGTGCGCTTCATCAACGGCGTATCAGGAAAGCGCATTGCGCCAACGTCCTATATAATTTTCAGTCAGTCTGGATAATTAGAGGATGCAGAAATGGAACAGTGCAGATAATCGGGATTTACTGACAAAGTAATCATGTTCCTCGTCGGAGAAATGATGCGTGAATAGACGCCCACCCCAACGATCAGAGGATTCCAAAATCTCGTAAGGAATGCCAAGGTCTTGAAGTATCATTGCAGCATAAAGACCACCAACACCAGCACCGATGATTCCAACTTTGTTAATCTCACCCACAGGTACAGTGGGTACAGTGGGCAGAGCAGAGGTCGTTTGAAGACTTGGAACAGAGAGCTTCAGGTGGAAATTCTTGATGATATTCCTTGCATAGTGTGCCAAAGCGTCAGATCTAGCTTCTGGACCCAGATCAATCATGGTGGAAGTTTATGCTATGAAAATGAGTAGATGAACAAGAGGTTAAGCACTAGTACTGCAGTGCCGGGCAGACGAAGCTGATGTTGGGTTGGTATTTTATACCTGGTATGATGGGTAAACTCCGTAGTTTCATTGAAGCCAATGTGACCAACAAATGTTGTGTTTCAGCATTGCAGTGCCCAGTTCTCGAGTCACAAGCGCCATTGAGGTCATCATTCGTGCTTCCATTCACGATGATTGCCAATAATCTGGAAAATGTAAGCCACGAACTTGACTATTACTTTGCTTCCGCTGGGGTAGGGTGCTTAACTAATCGCCCGCCAGCTCGCTAGATGATATGGAAGGTGCTGTTACACGGAAGACCTTT